>NC_137940.1:16612121-17212121 GCF_963969265.1 Rhamphochromis sp. 'chilingali' | reverse complement strand
AGCTCAAACGGCTGCAAAACCTGTTTGCCCAGCACGGGGATATTGAGTTCTATAAGATAAAGCCATAAATATGTTTGTCTGAGTCTTCTATCAAAAGTTACAGCGATTTATATGAAGTTGTACGAAAACGCTTTATTTCGCCAAGACAATGCGTTTCTCACTGTTACATGCATTTGAATGGGAAACTCGCCTGAAACAAAGTATAGGTTTTCATTATGTGAATAATTTTAAAATCTTAGCTCAAACGGCTGCAAAACCTGTTTGCCCAGCACGGGGATATTGAGTTCTATAAGATAAAGCCATAAACATGTTTGTCTGAGTCTTCTATCAAAAGTTACAGCGATTTATATGAAGTGGTTGAAAAACGCTTTATTTCGCCAAGACAGTGTATTTCTCACTGTTACATGCATTTGAATGGGAAACTCGCCTGAAACAAAGTATAGGTTTTCATTATGTGAATAATTTTAAAATCTTAGCTCAAACGGCTGCAAAACCTGTTTGCCCAGCACGTGGATATTGAGTTCTATAAGATAAAGCCATAAATATGTTTGTCTGAGTCTTCTATCAAAAGTTACAGCGATTTATATGAAGTTGTTCAAAAACGCTTTATTTCGCAAAGACAATGCGTTTCTCACTGTTACATGCATTTGAATGGGAAACTCGCCTGAAACAAAGTATAGGTTTTCATTATGTGAATAATTTTAAAATCTTAGCTCAAACAGCTGCAAATCCTGTTTGCCCAGCACGGGGATATTGAGTTCTATAAGATAAAGCCATAAACATGTTTGTCTGAGTCTTCTATCAAAAGTTACAGCGATTTATATGAAGTTGTTCAAAAACGCTTTATTTCGCCAAGACAATGCGTTTCTCACTGTTACATGCATTTGAATGGGAAACTCGCCTGAAACAAAGTATAGGTTTTCATTATGTGAATAATTTTAAAATCTTAGCTCAAACGGCTGCAAAACCTGTTTACCCAGCACGGGGATATTGAGTTCTATAAGATAAAGCCATAAACATGTTTGTCTGAGTCTTCTATCAAAAGTTACAGCGATTTATATGAAGTTGTACAAAAACGCTTTATTTCGCCAAGACAGTGTGTTTCTCACTGTTACATGCATTTGAATGGGAAACTCGCCTGAGACAAAGTATAGGTTTTCATTATGTGAATAATTTTAGAATCTTAGCTCAAACGGCTGCAAAACCTGTTCTGTTTGCCCAGCACGGGGATATTGAGTTCTATAAGATAAAGCCATAAACATGTTTGTCTGAGTCTTCTATCAAAAGTTACAGCGATTTATATGAAGTTGTTCAAAAACGCTTTATTTCGCAAAGACAATGCGTTTCTCACTGTTACATGCATTTGAATGGGAAACTCGCCTGAAACAAAGTATAGGTTTTCATTATGTGAATAATTTTAAAATCTTAGCTCAAACGGCTGCAAAACCTGTTTGCCCAGCACGGGGATATTGAGTTCTATAAGATAAAGCCATAAACATGTTTGTCTGAGTCTTCTATCAAAAGTTACAGCGATTTATATGAAGTTGTTCAAAAACGCTTTATTTCGCCAAGACAATGCGTTTCTCACTGTTACATGCATTTGAATGGGAAACTCGCCTGAAACAAAGTATAGGTTTTCATTATGTGAATAATTTTAAAATCTTAGCTCAAACGGCTGCAAAACCTGTTTGCCCAGCACGGGGATATTGAGTTCTATAAGATAAAGCCATAAACATGTTTGTCTGAGTCTTCTATCAAAAGTTACAGCGATTTATATGAAGTTGTTCAAAAACGCTTTATTTCGCCAAGACAATGCGTTTCTCACTGTTACATGCATTTGAATGGGAAACTCGCCTGAAACAATGTATAGGTTTTCATTATGTGAATAATTTTAAAATCTTAGCTCAAACGGCTGCAAAACCTGTTCTGTTTGCCCAGCACGGGGATATTGAGTTCTATAAGATAAAGCCATAAACATGTTTGTCTGAGTCTTCTATCAAAAGTTACAGCGATTTATATGAAGTTGTTCAAAAACGCTTTATTTCGCCAAGACAATGCGTTTCTCACTGTTACATGCATTTGAATGGGAAACTCACCCGAGACAAAGTATAGGTTTTCATTATGTGAATAATTTTAAAATCTTAGCTCAAACGGCTGCAAAACCTGTTTGCCCAGCACGGGGATATTGAGTTCTATAAGATAAAGCCATAAATATGTTTGTCTGAGTCTTCTATCAAAAGTTACAGCGATTTATATGAAGTTGTACGAAAACGCTTTATTTCGCCAAGACAATGCGTTTCTCACTGTTACATGCATTTGAATGGGAAACTCGCCTGAAACAAAGTATAGGTTTTCATTATGTGAATAATTTTAAAATCTTAGCTCAAACGGCTGCAAAACCTGTTCTGTTTGCCCAGCACGGGGATATTGAGTTCTATAAGATAAAGCCATAAACATGTTTGTCTGAGTCTTCTATCAAAAGTTACAGCGATTTATATGAAGTTGTTCAAAAACGCTTTATTTCGCCAAGACAATGCGTTTCTCACTGTTACATGCATTTGAATGGGAAACTCGCCTGAAACAAAGTATAGGTTTTCATTATGTGAATAATTTTAAAATCTTAGCTCAAAACCTGTTCTGTTTGCCCAGCACGGGGATATTGAGTTCTATAAGATAAAGCCATAAACATGTTTGTCTGAGTCTTCTATCAAAAGTTACAGCGATTTATATGAAGTTGTACAAAAACGCTTTATTTCGCCAAGACAGTGTGTTTCTCACTGTTACATGCATTTGAATGGGAAACTCACCCGAGACAAAGTATAGGTTTTCATTATGTGAATAATTTTAAAATCTTAGCTCAAACGGCTGCAAAACCTGTTAGCCCAGCACGGGGATATTGAGTTCTATAAGATAAAGCCATAAACATGTTTGTCTGAGTCTTCTATCAAAAGTTACAGCGATTTATATGAAGTGGTTGAAAAACGCTTTATTTCGCCAAGACAGTGTGTTTCTCACTGTTACATGCATTTGAATGGGAAACTCGCCTGAAACAAAGTATAGGTTTTCATTATGTGAATAATTTTAAAATCTTAGCTCAAACGGCTGCAAAACCTGTTTGCCCAGCACGGGGATATTGAGTTCTATAAGATAAAGCCATAAACATGTTTGTCTGAGTCTTCTATCAAAAGTTACAGCGATTTATATGAAGTGGTTGAAAAACGCTTTATTTCGCCAAGACAGTGTATTTCTCACTGTTACATGCATTTGAATGGGAAACTCGCCTGAAACAAAGTATAGGTTTTCATTATGTGAATAATTTTAAAATCTTAGCTCAAACGGCTGCAAAACCTGTTTGCCCAGCACGGGGATATTGAGTTCTATAAGATAAAGCCATAAACATGTTTGTCTGAGTCTTCTATCAAAAGTTACAGCGATTTATATGAAGTGGTTGAAAAACGCTTTATTTCGCCAAGACAGTGTGTTTCTCACTGTTACATGCATTTGAATGGGAAACTCGCCTGAAACAAAGTATAGGTTTTCATTATGTGAATAATTTTAAAATCTTAGCTCAAACGGCTGCAAAACCTGTTTGCCCAGCACGGGGATATTGAGTTCTATAAGATAAAGCCATAAATATGTTTGTCTGAGTCTTCTATCAAAAGTTACAGCGATTTATATGAAGTTGTACGAAAACGCTTTATTTCGCCAAGACAATGCGTTTCTCACTGTTACATGCATTTGAATGGGAAACTCGCCTGAAACAAAGTATAGGTTTTCATTATGTGAATAATTTTAAAATCTTAGCTCAAACGGCTGCAAAACCTGTTTGCCCAGCACGGGGATATTGAGTTCTATAAGATAAAGCCATAAACATGTTTGTCTGAGTCTTCTATCAAAAGTTACAGCGATTTATATGAAGTGGTTGAAAAATGCTTTATTTCGCCAAGACAGTGTGTTTCTCACTGTTACATGCATTTGAATGGGAAACTCACCCGAGACAAAGTATAGGTTTTCATTATGTGAATAATTTTAAAATCTTAGCTCAAACGGCTGCAAAACCTGTTTGCCCAGCACGGGGATATTGAGTTCTATAAGATAAAGCCATAAATATGTTTGTCTGAGTCTTCTATCAAAAGTTACAGCGATTTATATGAAGTTGTACGAAAACCCTTTATTTCGCCAAGACAATGCGTTTCTCACTGTTACATGCATTTGAATGGGAAACTCGCCTGAAACAAAGTATAGGTTTTCATTATGTGAATAATTTTAAAATCTTAGCTCAAACGGCTGCAAAACCTGTTTGCCCAGCACGGGGATATTGAGTTCTATAAGATAAAGCCATAAACATCTTTGTCTGAGTCTTCTATCAAAAGTTACAGCGATTTATATGAAGTTGTACAAAAACGCTTTATTTCGCCAAGACAATGCGTTTCTCACTGTTACATGCATTTGAATGGGAAACTCGCCTGAAACAAAGTATAGGTTTTCATTATGTGAATAATTTTAAAATCTTAGCTCAAACGGCTGCAAAACCTGTTTGCCCAGCACGGGGATATTGAGTTCTATAAGATAAAGCCATAAACATGTTTGTCTGAGTCTTCTATCAAAAGTTACAGCGATTTATATGAAGTGGTTGAAAAACGCTTTATTTCGCCAAGACAGTGTGTTTCTCACTGTTACATGCATTTGAATGGGAAACTCACCCGAGACAAAGTATAGGTTTTCATTATGTGAATAATTTTAAAATCTTAGCTCAAACGGCTGCAAAACCTGTTTGCCCAGCACGGGGATATTGAGTTCTATAAGATAAAGCCATAAATATGTTTGTCTGAGTCTTCTATCAAAAGTTACAGCGATTTATATGAAGTTGTACGAAAACGCTTTATTTCGCCAAGACAATGCGTTTCTCACTGTTACATGCATTTGAATGGGAAACTCGGCTGAAACAAAGTATAGGTTTTCATTATGTGAATAATTTTAAAATCTTAGCTCAAACGGCTGCAAAACATGTTTGCCCAGCACGGGGATATTGAGTTCTATAAGATAAAGCCATAAACATGTTTGTCTGAGTCTTCTATCAAAAGTTACAGCGATTTATATGAAGTGGTTGAAAAACGCTTTATTTCGCCAAGACAGTGTATTTCTCACTGTTACATGCATTTGAATGGGAAACTCGCCTGAAACAAAGTATAGGTTTTCATTATGTGAATAATTTTAAAATCTTAGCTCAAACGGCTGCAAAACCTGTTTGCCCAGCACGGGGATATTGAGTTCTATAAGATAAAGCCATAAACATCTTTGTCTGAGTCTTCTATCAAAAGTTACAGCGATTTATATGAAGTTGTACAAAAACGCTTTATTTCGCCAAGACAATGCGTTTCTCACTGTTACATGCATTTGAATGGGAAACTCGCCTGAAACAAAGTATAGGTTTTCATTATGTGAATAATTTTAAAATCTTAGCTCAAACGGCTGCAAAACCTGTTTGCCCAGCACGGGGATATTGAGTTCTATAAGATAAAGCCATAAACATGTTTGTCTGAGTCTTCTATCAAAAGTTACAGCGATTTATATGAAGTGGTTGAAAAACGCTTTATTTCGCCAAGACAGTGTATTTCTCACTGTTACATGCATTTGAATGGGAAACTCGCCTGAAACAAAGTATAGGTTTTCATTATGTGAATAATTTTAAAATCTTAGCTCAAACGGCTGCAAAACCTGTTTGCCCAGCACGGGGATATTGAGTTCTATAAGATAAAGCCATAAACATCTTTGTCTGAGTCTTCTATCAAAAGTTACAGCGATTTATATGAAGTTGTACGAAAACGCTTTATTTCGCCAAGACAGTGTGTTTCTCACTGTTACATGCATTTGAATGGGAAACTCGCCTGAAACAAAGTATAGGTTTTCATTATGTGAATAATTTTAAAATCTTAGCTCAAACGGCTGCAAAACATGTTTGCCCAGCACGGGGATATTGAGTTCTATAAGATAAAGCCATAAACATGTTTGTCTGGGTCTTCTATCAAAAGTTACAGCGATTTATATGAAGTGGTTGAAAAACGCTTTATTTCGCCAAGACAGTGTATTTCTCACTGTTACATGCATTTGAATGGGAAACTCGCCTGAAACAAAGTATAGGTTTTCATTATGTGAATAATTTTAAAATCTTAGCTCAAACGGCTGCAAAACCTGTTCTGTTTGCCCAGCACGGGGATATTGAGTTCTATAAGATAAAGCCATAAACATCTTTGTCTGAGTCTTCTATCAAAAGTTACAGCGATTTATATGAAGTTGTACAAAAACGCTTTATTTCGCCAAGACAATGCGTTTCTCACTGTTACATGCATTTGAATGGGAAACTCGCCTGAAACAAAGTATAGGTTTTCATTATGTGAATAATTTTAAAATCTTAGCTCAAACGGCTGCAAAACCTGTTTGCCCAGCACGGGGATATTGAGTTCTATAAGATAAAGCCATAAACATGTTTGTCTGAGTCTTCTATCAAAAGTTACAGCGATTTATAAGAAGTTGTACAAAAACGCTTTATTTCGCCAAGACAATGCGTTTCTCACTGTTACATGCATTTGAATGGGAAACTCACCTGAAACAAAGTATAGGTTTTCATTGTGTGAATAATTTTAAAATCTTAGCTCAAACGGCTGCAAAACCTGTTCTGTTTGCCCAGCACGGGGATATTGAGTTCTATAAGATAAAGCCATAAACATGTTTGTCTGAGTCTTCTATCAAAAGTTACAGCGATTTATATGAAGTGGTTGAAAAACGCTTTATTTCGCCAAGACAGTGTGTTTCTCACTGTTACATGCATTTGAATGGGAAACTCACCCGAGACAAAGTATAGGTTTTCATTATGTGAATAATTTTAAAATCTTAGCTCAAACGGCTGCAAAACCTGTTTGCCCAGCACGGGGATATTGAGTTCTATAAGATAAAGCCATAAATATGTTTGTCTGAGTCTTCTATCAAAAGTTACAGCGATTTATATGAAGTTGTACGAAAACGCTTTATTTCGCCAAGACAATGCGTTTCTCACTGTTACATGCATTTGAATGGGAAACTCGCCTGAAACAAAGTATAGGTTTTCATTATGTGAATAATTTTAAAATCTTAGCTCAAACGGCTGCAAAACATGTTTGCCCAGCACGGGGATATTGAGTTCTATAAGATAAAGCCATAAACATGTTTGTCTGAGTCTTCTATCAAAAGTTACAGCGATTTATATGAAGTGGTTGAAAAACGCTTTATTTCGCCAAGACAGTGTATTTCTCACTGTTACATGCATTTGAATGGGAAACTCGCCTGAAACAAAGTATAGGTTTTCATTATGTGAATAATTTTAAAATCTTAGCTCAAACGGCTGCAAAACCTGTTTGCCCAGCACGGGGATATTGAGTTCTATAAGATAAAGCCATAAACATCTTTGTCTGAGTCTTCTATCAAAAGTTACAGCGATTTATATGAAGTTGTACAAAAACGCTTTATTTCGCCAAGACAATGCGTTTCTCACTGTTACATGCATCTGAATGGGAAACTCGCCTGAAACAAAGTATAGGTTTTCATTATGTGAATAATTTTAAAATCTTAGCTCAAACGGCTGCAAAACCTGTTTGCCCAGCACGGGGATATTGAGTTCTATAAGATAAAGCCATAAACATGTTTGTCTGAGTCTTCTATCAAAAGTTACAGCGATTTATATGAAGTTGTTCAAAAACGCTTTATTTCGCCAAGACAATGCGTTTCTCACTGTTACATGCATTTGAATGGGAAACTCGCCTGAAACAAAGTATAGGTTTTCATTGTGTGAATAATTTTAAAATCTTAGCTCAAACGGCTGCAAAACATGTTTGCCCAGCACGGGGATATTGAGTTCTATAAGATATAGCCATAAACATGTTTGTCTGAGTCTTCTATCAAAAGTTACAGCGATTTATATGAAGTTGTACGAAAACGCTTTATTTCGCCAAGACAGTGTGTTTCTCACTGTTACATGCATTTGAATGGGAAACTCGCCTGAAACAAAGTATAGGTTTTCATTATGTGAATAATTTTAAAATCTTAGCTCAAACGGCTGCAAAACATGTTTGCCCAGCACGGGGATATTGAGTTCTATAAGATAAAGCCATAAACATGTTTGTCTGGGTCTTCTATCAAAAGTTACAGCGATTTATATGAAGTGGTTGAAAAACGCTTTATTTCGCCAAGACAGTGTATTTCTCACTGTTACATGCATTTGAATGGGAAACTCGCCTGAAACAAAGTATAGGTTTTCATTATGTGAATAATTTTAAAATCTTAGCTCAAACGGCTGCAAAACCTGTTCTGTTTGCCCAGCACGGGGATATTGAGTTCTATAAGATAAAGCCATAAACATCTTTGTCTGAGTCTTCTATCAAAAGTTACAGCGATTTATATGAAGTTGTACAAAAACGCTTTATTTCGCCAAGACAATGCGTTTCTCACTGTTACATGCATTTGAATGGGAAACTCGCCTGAAACAAAGTATAGGTTTTCATTATGTGAATAATTTTAAAATCTTAGCTCAAACGGCTGCAAAACCTGTTTGCCCAGCACGGGGATATTGAGTTCTATAAGATAAAGCCATAAACATGTTTGTCTGAGTCTTCTATCAAAAGTTACAGCGATTTATATGAAGTTGTACAAAAACGCTTTATTTCGCCAAGACAGTGTGTTTCTCACTGTTACATGCATTTGAATGGGAAACTCACCCGAGACAAAGTATAGGTTTTCATTATGTGAATAATTTTAAAATCTTAGCTCAAACGGCTGCAAAACCTGTTTGCCCAGCACGGGGATATTGAGTTCTATAAGATAAAGCCATAAACATGTTTGTCTGAGTCTTCTATCAAAAGTTACAGCGATTTATATGAAGTGGTTGAAAAACGCTTTATTTCGCCAAGACAGTGTGTTTCTCACTGTTACATGCATTTGAATGGGAAACTCGCCTGAAACAAAGTATAGGTTTTCATTATGTGAATAATTTTAAAATCTTAGCTCAAACGGCTGCAAAACCTGTTCTGTTTGCCCAGCACGGGGATATTGAGTTCTATAAGATAAAGCCATAAACATGTTTGTCTGAGTCTTCTATCAAAAGTTACAGCGATTTATATGAAGTGGTTGAAAAACGCTTTATTTCGCCAAGACAGTGTGTTTCTCACTGTTACATGCATTTGAATGGGAAACTCGCCTGAAACAAAGTATAGGTTTTCATTATGTGAATAATTTTAAAATCTTAGCTCAAACGGCTGCAAAACCTGTTTGCCCAGCACGGGGATATTGAGTTCTATAAGATAAAGCCATAAACATGTTTGTCTGAGTCTTCTATCAAAAGTTACAGCGATTTATATGAAGTGGTTGAAAAACGCTTTATTTCGCCAAGACAGTGTATTTCTCACTGTTACATGCATTTGAATGGGAAACTCGCCTGAAACAAAGTATAGGTTTTCATTATGTGAATAATTTTAAAATCTTAGCTCAAACGGCTGCAAAACCTGTTTGCCCAGCACGGGGATATTGAGTTCTATAAGATAAAGCCATAAACATGTTTGTCTGAGTCTTCTATCAAAAGTTACAGCGATTTATATGAAGTGGTTGAAAAACGCTTTATTTCGCCAAGACAGTGTGTTTCTCACTGTTACATGCATTTGAATGGGAAACTCGCCTGAAACAAAGTATAGGTTTTCATTATGTGAATAATTTTAAAATCTTAGCTCAAACGGCTGCAAAACCTGTTTGCCCAGCACGGGGATATTGAGTTCTATAAGATAAAGCCATAAATATGTTTGTCTGAGTCTTCTATCAAAAGTTACAGCGATTTATATGAAGTTGTACGAAAACGCTTTATTTCGCCAAGACAATGCGTTTCTCACTGTTACATGCATTTGAATGGGAAACTCGCCTGAAACAAAGTATAGGTTTTCATTATGTGAATAATTTTAAAATCTTAGCTCAAACGGCTGCAAAACCTGTTTGCCCAGCACGGGGATATTGAGTTCTATAAGATAAAGCCATAAACATGTTTGTCTGAGTCTTCTATCAAAAGTTACAGCGATTTATATGAAGTGGTTGAAAAATGCTTTATTTCGCCAAGACAGTGTGTTTCTCACTGTTACATGCATTTGAATGGGAAACTCACCCGAGACAAAGTATAGGTTTTCATTATGTGAATAATTTTAAAATCTTAGCTCAAACGGCTGCAAAACCTGTTTGCCCAGCACGGGGATATTGAGTTCTATAAGATAAAGCCATAAATATGTTTGTCTGAGTCTTCTATCAAAAGTTACAGCGATTTATATGAAGTTGTACGAAAACGCTTTATTTCGCCAAGACAATGCGTTTCTCACTGTTACATGCATTTGAATTAGAAACTCGCCTGAAACAAAGTATAGGTTTTCATTATGTGAATAATTTTAAAATCTTAGCTCAAACGGCTGCAAAACATGTTTGCCCAGCACGGGGATATTGAGTTCTATAAGATAAAGCCATAAACATGTTTGTCTGAGTCTTCTATCAAAAGTTACAGCGATTTATATGAAGTGGTTGAAAAACGCTTTATTTCGCCAAGACAGTGTATTTCTCACTGTTACATGCATTTGAATGGGAAACTCGCCTGAAACAAAGTATAGGTTTTCATTATGTGAATAATTTTAAAATCTTAGCTCAAACGGCTGCAAAACCTGTTTGCCCAGCACGGGGATATTGAGTTCTATAAGATAAAGCCATAAACATCTTTGTCTGAGTCTTCTATCAAAAGTTACAGCGATTTATATGAAGTTGTACAAAAACGCTTTATTTCGCCAAGACAATGCGTTTCTCACTGTTACATGCATTTGAATGGGAAACTCGCCTGAAACAAAGTATAGGTTTTCATTATGTGAATAATTTTAAAATCTTAGCTCAAACGGCTGCAAAACCTGTTTGCCCAGCACGGGGATATTGAGTTCTATAAGATAAAGCCATAAACATGTTTGTCTGAGTCTTCTATCAAAAGTTACAGCGATTTATATGAAGTGGTTGAAAAACGCTTTATTTCGCCAAGACAGTGTGTTTCTCACTGTTACATGCATTTGAATGGGAAACTCACCCGAGACAAAGTATAGGTTTTCATTATGTGAATAATTTTAAAATCTTAGCTCAAACGGCTGCAAAACCTGTTTGCCCAGCACGGGGATATTGAGTTCTATAAGATAAAGCCATAAATATGTTTGTCTGAGTCTTCTATCAAAAGTTACAGCGATTTATATGAAGTTGTACGAAAACGCTTTATTTCGCCAAGACAATGCGTTTCTCACTGTTACATGCATTTGAATGGGAAACTCGCCTGAAACAAAGTATAGGTTTTCATTATGTGAATAATTTTAAAATCTTAGCTCAAACGGCTGCAAAACATGTTTGCCCAGCACGGGGATATTGAGTTCTATAAGATAAAGCCATAAACATGTTTGTCTGAGTCTTCTATCAAAAGTTACAGCGATTTATATGAAGTGGTTGAAAAACGCTTTATTTCGCCAAGACAGTGTATTTCTCACTGTTACATGCATTTGAATGGGAAACTCGCCTGAAACAAAGTATAGGTTTTCATTATGTGAATAATTTTAAAATCTTAGCTCAAACGGCTGCAAAACCTGTTTGCCCAGCACGGGGATATTGAGTTCTATAAGATAAAGCCATAAACATCTTTGTCTGAGTCTTCTATCAAAAGTTACAGCGATTTATATGAAGTTGTTCAAAAACGCTTTATTTCGCCAAGACAATGCGTTTCTCACTGTTACATGCATTTGAATGGGAAACTCGCCTGAAACAAAGTATAGGTTTTCATTGTGTGAATAATTTTAAAATCTTAGCTCAAACGGCTGCAAAACATGTTTGCCCAGCACGGGGATATTGAGTTCTATAAGATATAGCCATAAACATGTTTGTCTGAGTCTTCTATCAAAAGTTACAGCGATTTATATGAAGTTGTACGAAAACGCTTTATTTCGCCAAGACAGTGTGTTTCTCACTGTTACATGCATTTGAATGGGAAACTCGCCTGAAACAAAGTATAGGTTTTCATTATGTGAATAATTTTAAAATCTTAGCTCAAACGGCTGCAAAACATGTTTGCCCAGCACGGGGATATTGAGTTCTATAAGATAAAGCCATAAACATGTTTGTCTGGGTCTTCTATCAAAAGTTACAGCGATTTATATGAAGTGGTTGAAAAACGCTTTATTTCGCCAAGACAGTGTATTTCTCACTGTTACATGCATTTGAATGGGAAACTCGCCTGAAACAAAGTATAGGTTTTCATTATGTGAATAATTTTAAAATCTTAGCTCAAACGGCTGCAAAACCTGTTCTGTTTGCCCAGCACGGGGATATTGAGTTCTATAAGATAAAGCCATAAACATCTTTGTCTGAGTCTTCTATCAAAAGTTACAGCGATTTATATGAAGTTGTACAAAAACGCTTTATTTCGCCAAGACAATGCGTTTCTCACTGTTACATGCATTTGAATGGGAAACTCGCCTGAAACAAAGTATAGGTTTTCATTATGTGAATAATTTTAAAATCTTAGCTCAAACGGCTGCAAAACCTGTTTGCCCAGCACGGGGATATTGAGTTCTATAAGATAAAGCCATAAACATGTTTGTCTGAGTCTTCTATCAAAAGTTACAGCGATTTATAAGAAGTTGTACAAAAACGCTTTATTTCGCCAAGACAATGCGTTTCTCACTGTTACATGCATTTGAATGGGAAACTCACCTGAAACAAAGTATAGGTTTTCATTGTGTGAATAATTTTAAAATCTTAGCTCAAACGGCTGCAAAACCTGTTCTGTTTGCCCAGCACGGGGATATTGAGTTCTATAAGATAAAGCCATAAACATGTTTGTCTGAGTCTTCTATCAAAAGTTACAGCGATTTATATGAAGTGGTTGAAAAACGCTTTATTTCGCCAAGACAGTGTGTTTCTCACTGTTACATGCATTTGAATGGGAAACTCACCCGAGACAAAGTATAGGTTTTCATTATGTGAATAATTTTAAAATCTTAGCTCAAACGGCTGCAAAACCTGTTTGCCCAGCACGGGGATATTGAGTTCTATAAGATAAAGCCATAAACATCTTTGTCTGAGTCTTCTATCAAAAGTTACAGCGATTTATATGAAGTTGTACAAAAACGCTTTATTTCGCCAAGACAATGCGTTTCTCACTGTTACATGCATTTGAATGGGAAACTCGCCTGAAACAAAGTATAGGTTTTCATTATGTGAATAATTTTAAAATCTTAGCTCAAACGGCTGCAAAACCTGTTTGCCCAGCACGGGGATATTGAGTTCTATAAGATAAAGCCATAAACATGTTTGTCTGAGTCTTCTATCAAAAGTTACAGCGATTTATATGAAGTTGTTCAAAAACGCTTTATTTCGCCAAGACAATGCGTTTCTCACTGTTACATGCATTTGAATGGGAAACTCGCCTGAAACAAAGTATAGGTTTTCATTGTGTGAATAATTTTAAAATCTTAGCTCAAACGGCTGCAAAACATGTTTGCCCAGCACGGGGATATTGAGTTCTATAAGATATAGCCATAAACATGTTTGTCTGAGTCTTCTATCAAAAGTTACAGCGATTTATATGAAGTTGTACGAAAACGCTTTATTTCGCCAAGACAGTGTGTTTCTCACTGTTACATGCATTTGAATGGGAAACTCGCCTGAAACAAAGTATAGGTTTTCATTATGTGAATAATTTTAAAATCTTAGCTCAAACGGCTGCAAAACATGTTTGCCCAGCACGGGGATATTGAGTTCTATAAGATAAAGCCATAAACATGTTTGTCTGGGTCTTCTATCAAAAGTTACAGCGATTTATATGAAGTGGTTGAAAAACGCTTTATTTCGCCAAGACAGTGTATTTCTCACTGTTACATGCATTTGAATGGGAAACTCGCCTGAAACAAAGTATAGGTTTTCATTATGTGAATAATTTTAAAATCTTAGCTCAAACGGCTGCAAAACCTGTTCTGTTTGCCCAGCACGGGGATATTGAGTTCTATAAGATAAAGCCATAAACATCTTTGTCTGAGTCTTCTATCAAAAGTTACAGCGATTTATATGAAGTTGTACAAAAACGCTTTATTTCGCCAAGACAATGCGTTTCTCACTGTTACATGCATTTGAATGGGAAACTCGCCTGAAACAAAGTATAGGTTTTCATTATGTGAATAATTTTAAAATCTTAGCTCAAACGGCTGCAAAACCTGTTTGCCCAGCACGGGGATATTGAGTTCTATAAGATAAAGCCATAAACATGTTTGTCTGAGTCTTCTATCAAAAGTTACAGCGATTTATAAGAAGTTGTACAAAAACGCTTTATTTCGCCAAGACAATGCGTTTCTCACTGTTACATGCATTTGAATGGGAAACTCACCTGAAACAAAGTATAGGTTTTCATTGTGTGAATAATTTTAAAATCTTAGCTCAAACGGCTGCAAAACCTGTTCTGTTTGCCCAGCACGGGGATATTGAGTTCTATAAGATAAAGCCATAAACATGTTTGTCTGAGTCTTCTATCAAAAGTTACAGCGATTTATATGAAGTTGTACAAAAACGCTTTATTTCGCCAAGACAGTGTGTTTCTCACTGTTACATGCATTTGAATGGGAAACTCACCTGAAACAAAGTATAGGTTTTCATTATGTGAATAATTTTAAAATCTTAGCTCAAACGGCTGCAAAACCTGTTTGCCCAGCACAGGGATATTGAGTTCTATAAGATAAAGCCATAAACATCTTTGTCTGAGTCTTCTATCAAAAGTTACAGCGATTTATATGAAGTTGTACGAAAACGCTTTATTTCGCCAAGACAATGCGTTTCTCACTGTTACATGCATTTGAATGGGAAACTCGCCTGAAACAAAGTATAGGTTTTCATTATGTGAATAATTTTAAAATCTTAGCTCAAACGGCTGCAAAACCTGTTCTGTTTGTCCAGCACGGGGATATTGAGTTCTATAAGATAAAGCCATAAATATGTTTGTCTGAGTCTTCTATCAAAAGTTACAGCGATTTATATGAAGTTGTACGAAAACGCTTTATTTCGCCAAGACAATGCGTTTCTCACTGTTACATGCATTTGAATGGGAAACTCGCCTGAAACAAAGTATAGGTTTTCATTATGTGAATAATTTTAAAATCTTAGCTCAAACGGCTGCAAAACCTGTTTGCCCAGCACGGGGATATTGAGTTCTATAAGATAAAGCCATAAACATGTTTGTCTGAGTCTTCTATCAAAAGTTACAGCGATTTATATGAAGTGGTTGAAAAACGCTTTATTTCGCCAAGACAGTGTATTTCTCACTGTTACATGCATTTGAATGGGAAACTCGTCTGAAACAAAGTATAGGTTTTCATTATGTGAATAATTTTAAAATCTTAGTTCAAACGGCTGCAAAACATGTTTGCCCAGCACGGGGATATTGAGTTCTATAAGATAAAGCCATAAACATGTTTGTCTGAGTCTTCTATCAAAAGTTACAGCGATTTATATGAAGTTGTACGAAAACGCTTTATTTCGCCAAGACAATGCGTTTCTCACTGTTACATGCATTTGAATGGGAAACTCGCCTGAAACAAAGTATAGGTTTTCATTATGTGAATAATTTTAAAATCTTAGCTCAAACGGCTGCAAAACCTGTTTGCCCAGCACGGGATATTGAGTTCTATAAGATAAAGCCATAAACATGTTTGTCTGAGTCTTCTATCAAAAGTTACAGCGATTTATATGAAGTGGTTGAAAAACGCTTTATTTCGCCAAGACAGTGTATTTCTCACTGTTACATGCATTTGAATGGGAAACTCGCCTGAAACAAAGTATAGGTTTTCATTATGTGAATAATTTTAAAATCTTAGCTCAAACGGCTGCAAAACCTGTTTGCCCAGCACGGGGATATTGAGTTCTATAAGATAAAGCCATAAACATGTTTGTCTGAGTCTTCTATCAAAAGTTACAGCGATTTATATGAAGTGGTTGAAAAACGCTTTATTTCGCCAAGACAGTGTATTTCTCACTGTTACATGCATTTGAATGGGAAACTCGTCTGAAACAAAGTATAGGTTTTCATTATGTGAATAATTTTAAAATCTTAGCTCAAACGGCTGCAAAACATGTTTGCCCAGCACGGGGATATTGAGTTCTATAAGATAAAGCCATAAACATGTTTGTCTGAGTCTTCTATCAAAAGTTACAGCGATTTATATGAAGTTGTACGAAAAGGCTTTATTTCGCCAAGACAATGCGTTTCTCACTGTTACATGCATTTGAATGGGAAACTCGCCTGAAACAAAGTATAGGTTTTCATTATGTGAATAATTTTAAAATCTTAGCTCAAACGGCTGCAAAACCTGTTTGCCCAGCACGGGATATTGAGTTCTATAAGATAAAGCCATAAACATGTTTGTCTGAGTCTTCTATCAAAAGTTACAGCGATTTATATGAAGTGGTTGAAAAACGCTTTATTTCGCCAAGACAGTGTATTTCTCACTGTTACATGCATTTGAATGGGAAACTCGCCTAAAACAAAGTATAGGTTTTCATTATGTGAATAATTTTAAAATCTTAGCTCAAACGGCTGCAAAACCTGTTTGCCCAGCACGGGGATATTGAGTTCTATAAGATAAAGCCATGAACATCTTTGTCTGAGTCTTCTATCAAAAGTTACAGCGATTTATATGAAGTTGTTCAAAAACGCTTTATTTCGCCAAGACAATGCGTTTCTCACTGTTACATGCATTTGAATGGGAAACTCGCCTGAAACAAAGTATAGGTTTTCATTATGTGAATAATTTTAAAATCTTAGCTCAAACGGCTGCAAAACCTGTTCTGTTTGCCCAGCACGGGGATATTGAGTTCTATAAGATAAAGCCATAAACATGTTTGTCTGAGTCTTCTATCAAAAGTTACAGCGATTTATATGAAGTTGTTCAAAAACGCTTTATTTCGCCAAGACAATGCGTTTCTCACTGTTACATGCATTTGAATGGGAAACTCGCCTGAAACAAAGTATAGGTTTTCATTGTGTGAATAATTTTAAAATCTTAGCTCAAACGGCTGCAAAACCTGTTCTGTTTGCCCAGCACGGGGATATTGAGTTCTATAAGATAAAGCCATAAACATGTTTGTCTGAGTCTTCTATCAAAAGTTACAGCGATTTATATGAAGTTGTACGAAAACGCTTTATTTCGCCAAGACAGTGTGTTTCTCACTGTTACATGCATTTGAATGGGAAACTCACCTGAAACAAAGTATAGGTTTTCATTATGTGAATAATTTTAAAATCTTAGCTCAAACGGCTGCAAAACCTGTTTGCCCAGCACAGGGATATTGAGTTCTATAAGATAAAGCCATAAACATGTTTATCTGAGTCTTCTATCAAAAGTTACAGCGATTTATATGAAGTTGTACGAAAACGCTTTATTTCGCCAAGACAATGCGTTTCTCACTGTTACATGCATTTGAATGGGAAACTCGCCTGAAACAAAGTATAGGTTTTCATTATGTGAATAATTTTAAAATCTTAGCTCAAACGGCTGCAAAACCTGTTCTGTTTGTCCAGCACGGGGATATTGAGTTCTATAAGATAAAGCCATAAACATGTTTGTCTGAGTCTTCTATCAAAAGTTACAGCGATTTATATGAAGTTGTTCAAAAACGCTTTATTTCGCCAAGACAGTGTGTTTCTCACTGTTACATGCATTTGAATGGGAAACTCGCCTGAAACAAAGTATAGGTTTTCATTATGTGAATAATTTTAAAATCTTAGCTCAAACGGCTGCAAAACCTGTTCTGTTTGTCCAGCACGGGGATATTGAGTTCTATAAGATAAAGCCATAAATATGTTTGTCTGAGTCTTCTATCAAAAGTTACAGCGATTTATATGAAGTTGTACGAAAACGCTTTATTTCGCCAAGACAATGCGTTTCTCACTGTTACATGCATTTGAATGGGAAACTCGCCTGAAACAAAGTATAGGTTTTCATTATGTGAATAATTTTAAAATCTTAGCTCAAACGGCTGCAAAACCTGTTTGCCCAGCACGGGGATATTGAGTTCTATAAGATAAAGCCATAAACATGTTTGTCTGAGTCTTCTATCAAAAGTTACAGCGATTTATATGAAGTTGTTCAAAAACGCTTTATTTCGCCAAGACAGTGTATTTCTCACTGTTACATGCATTTGAATGGGAAACTCGTCTGAAACAAAGTATAGGTTTTCATTATGTGAATAATTTTAAAATCTTAGCTCAAACGGCTGCAAAACCTGTTTGCCCAGCACAGGGATATTGAGTTCTATAAGATAAAGCCATAAACATGTTTGTCTGAGTCTTCTATCAAAAGTTACAGCGATTTATATGAAGTTGTACGAAAACGCTTTATTTCGCCAAGACAATGCGTTTCTCACTGTTACATGCATTTGAATGGGAAACTCGCCTGAAACAAAGTATAGGTTTTCATTATGTGAATAATTTTAAAATCTTAGCTCAAACGGCTGCAAAACCTGTTCTGTTTGTCCAGCACGGGGATATTGAGTTCTATAAGATAAAGCCATAAACATGTTTGTCTGAGTCTTCTATCAAAAGTTACAGCGATTTATATGAAGTTGTTCAAAAACGCTTTATTTCGCCAAGACAGTGTGTTTCTCACTGTTACATGCATTTGAATGGGAAACTCGCCTGAAACAAAGTATAGGTTTTCATTATGTGAATAATTTTAAAATCTTAGCTCAAACGGCTGCAAAACCTGTTCTGTTTGTCCAGCACGGGGATATTGAGTTCTATAAGATAAAGCCATAAATATGTTTGTCTGAGTCTTCTATCAAAAGTTACAGCGATTTATATGAAGTTGTACGAAAACGCTTTATTTCACCAAGACAGTGTGTTTCTCACTGTTACATGCATTTGAATGGGAAACTCGCCTGAAACAAAGTATAGGTTTTCATTATGTGAATAATTTTAAAATCTTAGCTCAAACGGCTGCAAAACCTGTTTGCCCAGCACGGGGATATTGAGTTCTATAAGATAAAGCCATAAACATGTTTGTCTGAGTCTTCTATCAAAAGTTACAGCGATTTATATGAAGTGGTTGAAAAACGCTTTATTTCGCCAAGACAGTGTATTTCTCACTGTTACATGCATTTGAATGGGAAACTCGTCTGAAACAAAGTATAGGTTTTCATTATGTGAATAATTTTAAAATCTTAGCTCAAACGGCTGCAAAACATGTTTGCCCAGCACGGGGATATTGAGTTCTATAAGATAAAGCCATAAACATGTTTGTCTGAGTCTTCTATCAAAAGTTACAGCGATTTATATGAAGTTGTACGAAAACGCTTTATTTCGCCAAGACAATGCGTTTCTCACTGTTACATGCATTTGAATGGGAAACTCGCCTGAAACAAAGTATAGGTTTTCATTATGTGAATAATTTTAAAATCTTAGCTCAAACGGCTGCAAAACCTGTTTGCCCAGCACGGGATATTGAGTTCTATAAGATAAAGCCATAAACATGTTTGTCTGAGTCTTCTATCAAAAGTTACAGCGATTTATATGAAGTGGTTGAAAAACGCTTTATTTCGCCAAGACAGTGTATTTCTCACTGTTACATGCATTTGAATGGGAAACTCGCCTGAAACAAAGTATAGGTTTTCATTATGTGAATAATTTTAAAATCTTAGCTCAAACGGCTGCAAAACCTGTTTGCCCAGCACGGGGATATTGAGTTCTATAAGATAAAGCCATAAACATGTTTGTCTGAGTCTTCTATCAAAAGTTACAGCGATTTATATGAAGTTGTTCAAAAACGCTTTATTTCGCCAAGACAATGCGTTTCTCACTGTTACATGCATTTGAATGGGAAACTCGCCTGAAACAAAGTATAGGTTTTCATTGTGTGAATAATTTTAAAATCTTAGCTCAAACGGCTGCAAAACCTGTTCTGTTTGCCCAGCACGGGGATATTGAGTTCTATAAGATAAAGCCATAAACATGTTTGTCTGAGTCTTCTATCAAAAGTTACAGCGATTTATATGAAGTTGTACAAAAACGCTTTATTTCGCCAAGACAGTGTGTTTCTCACTGTTACATGCATTTGAATGGGAAACTCGCCTGAGACAAAGTATAGGTTTTCATTATGTGAATAATTTTAAAATCTTAGCTCAAACGGCTGCAAAACCTGTTTGCCCAGCACGGGGATATTGAGTTCTATAAGATAAAGCCATAAACATGTTTGTCTGAGTCTTCTATCAAGAGTTACAGCGATTTATATGAAGTTGTACGAAAACGCTTTATTTCGCCAAGACAATGCGTTTCTCACTGTTACATGCATTTGAATGGGAAACTCGCCTGAAACAAAGTATAGGTTTTCATTGTGTGAATAATTTTAAAATCTTAGCTCAAACGGCTGCAAAACCTGTTTGCCCAGCACGGGGATATTGAGTTCTATAAGATAAAGCCATAAACATGTTTGTCTGAGTCTTCTATCAAAAGTTACAGCGATTTATATGAAGTTGTACAAAAACGCTTTATTTCGCCAAGACAGTGTGTTTCTCACTGTTACATGCATTTGAATGGGAAACTCACCCGAGACAAAGTATAGGTTTTCATTATGTGAATAATTTTAAAATCTTAGCTCAAACGGCTGCAAAACCTATTCTGTTTGTCCAGCACGGGGATATTGAGTTCTATAAGATAAAGCCATAAACATGTTTGTCTGAGTCTTCTATCAAAAGTTACAGCGATTTATATGAAGTTGTTCAAAAACGCTTTATTTCGCCAAGACAGTGTGTTTCTCACTGTTACATGCATTTGAATGGGAAACTCACCCGAGACAAAGTATAGGTTTTCATTATGTGAATAATTTTAAAATCTTAGCTCAAACGGCTGCAAAACCTGTTTGCCCAGCACGGGGATATTGAGTTCTATAAGATAAAGCCATAAATATGTTTGTCTGAGTCTTCTATCAAAAGTTACAGCGATTTATATGAAGTTGTACAAAAACGCTTTATTTCGCCAAGACAGTGTGTTTCTCACTGTTACATGCATTTGAATGGGAAACTCACCCGAGACAAAGTATAGGTTTTCATTATGTGAATAATTTTAAAATCTTAGCTCAAACGGCTGCAAAACCTGTTTGCCCAGCACGGGGATATTGAGTTCTATAAGATAAAGCCATAAATATGTTTGTCTGAGTCTTCTATCAAAAGTTACAGCGATTTATATGAAGTTGTACGAAAACGCTTTATTTCGCCAAGACAATGCGTTTCTCACTGTTACATGCATTTGAATGGGAAACTCGCCTGAAACAAAGTATAGGTTTTCATTATGTGAATAATTTTAAAATCTTAGCTCAAACGGCTGCAAAACCTGTTTGCCCAGCACGGGGATATTGAGTTCTATAAGATAAAGCCATAAACATGTTTGTCTGAGTCTTCTATCAAAAGTTACAGCGATTTATATGAAGTGGTTGAAAAACGCTTTATTTCGCCAAGACAGTGTATTTCTCACTGTTACATGCATTTGAATGGGAAACTCGCCTGAAACAAAGTATAGGTTTTCATTATGTGAATAATTTTAAAATCTTAGCTCAAACGGCTGCAAAACCTGTTCTGTTTGCCCAGCACGGGGATATTGAGTTCTATAAGATAAAGCCATAAACATGTTTGTCTGAGTCTTCTATCAAAAGTTACAGCGATTTATATGAAGTTGTACAAAAACGCTTTATTTCGCCAAGACAGTGTGTTTCTCACTGTTACATGCATTTGAATGGGAAACTCACCCGAGACAAAGTATAGGTTTTCATTATGTGAATAATTTTAAAATCTTAGCTCAAACGGCTGCAAAACCTGTTTGCCCAGCACGTGGATATTGAGTTCTATAAGATAAAGCCATAAATATGTTTGTCTGAGTCTTCTATCAAAAGTTACAGCGATTTATATGAAGTTGTACAAAAACGCTTTATTTCGCCAAGACAGTGTGTTTCTCACTGTTACATGCATTTGAATGGGAAACTCACCCGAGACAAAGTATAGGTTTTCATTATGTGAATAATTTTAAAATCTTAGCTCAAACGGCTGCAAAACCTGTTTGCCCAGCACGGGGATATTGAGTTCTATAAGATAAAGCCATAAACATGTTTGTCTGAGTCTTCTATCAAAAGTTACAGCGATTTATATGAAGTTGTTCAAAAACGCTTTATTTCGCAAAGACAATGCGTTTCTCACTGTTACATGCATTTGAATGGGAAACTCGCCTGAAACAAAGTATAGGTTTTCATTATGTGAATAATTTTAAAATCTTAGCTCAAACAGCTGCAAATCCTGTTTGCCCAGCACGGGGATATTGAGTTCTATAAGATAAAGCCATAAACATGTTTGTCTGAGTCTTCTATCAAAAGTTACAGCGATTTATATGAAGTTGTTCAAAAACGCTTTATTTCGCCAAGACAATGCGTTTCTCACTGTTACATGCATTTGAATGGGAAACTCGCCTGAAACAAAGTATAGGTTTTCATTATGTGAATAATTTTAAAATCTTAGCTCAAACGGCTGCAAAACCTGTTTACCCAGCACGGGGATATTGAGTTCTATAAGATAAAGCCATAAACATGTTTGTCTGAGTCTTCTATCAAAAGTTACAGCGATTTATATGAAGTTGTACAAAAACGCTTTATTTCGCCAAGACAGTGTGTTTCTCACTGTTACATGCATTTGAATGGGAAACTCGCCTGAGACAAAGTATAGGTTTTCATTATGTGAATAATTTTAGAATCTTAGCTCAAACGGCTGCAAAACCTGTTCTGTTTGCCCAGCACGGGGATATTGAGTTCTATAAGATAAAGCCATAAACATGTTTGTCTGAGTCTTCTATCAAAAGTTACAGCGATTTATATGAAGTTGTTCAAAAACGCTTTATTTCGCAAAGACAATGCGTTTCTCACTGTTACATGCATTTGAATGGGAAACTCGCCTGAAACAAAGTATAGGTTTTCATTATGTGAATAATTTTAAAATCTTAGCTCAAACGGCTGCAAAACCTGTTTGCCCAGCACGGGGATATTGAGTTCTATAAGATAAAGCCATAAACATGTTTGTCTGAGTCTTCTATCAAAAGTTACAGCGATTTATATGAAGTTGTTCAAAAACGCTTTATTTCGCCAAGACAATGCGTTTCTCACTGTTACATGCATTTGAATGGGAAACTCGCCTGAAACAATGTATAGGTTTTCATTATGTGAATAATTTTAAAATCTTAGCTCAAACGGCTGCAAAACCTGTTCTGTTTGCCCAGCACGGGGATATTGAGTTCTATAAGATAAAGCCATAAACATGTTTGTCTGAGTCTTCTATCAAAAGTTACAGCGATTTATATGAAGTTGTTCAAAAACGCTTTATTTCGCCAAGACAATGCGTTTCACACTGTTACATGCATTTGAATGGGAAACTCACCCGAGACAAAGTATAGGTTTTCATTATGTGAATAATTTTAAAATCTTAGCTCAAACGGCTGCAAAACCTGTTTGCCCAGCACGGGGATATTGAGTTCTATAAGATAAAGCCATAAATATGTTTGTCTGAGTCTTCTATCAAAAGTTACAGCGATTTATATGAAGTTGTACGAAAACGCTTTATTTCGCCAAGACAATGCGTTTCTCACTGTTACATGCATTTGAATGGGAAACTCGCCTGAAACAAAGTATAGGTTTTCATTATGTGAATAATTTTAAAATCTTAGCTCAAACGGCTGCAAAACCTGTTCTGTTTGCCCAGCACGGGGATATTGAGTTCTATAAGATAAAGCCATAAACATGTTTGTCTGAGTCTTCTATCAAAAGTTACAGCGATTTATATGAAGTTGTTCAAAAACGCTTTATTTCGCCAAGACAATGCGTTTCTCACTGTTACATGCATTTGAATGGGAAACTCGCCTGAAACAAAGTATAGGTTTTCATTATGTGAATAATTTTAAAATCTTAGCTCAAAACCTGTTCTGTTTGCCCAGCACGGGGATATTGAGTTCTATAAGATAAAGCCATAAACATGTTTGTCTGAGTCTTCTATCAAAAGTTACAGCGATTTATATGAAGTTGTACAAAAACGCTTTATTTCGCCAAGACAGTGTGTTTCTCACTGTTACATGCATTTGAATGGGAAACTCACCCGAGACAAAGTATAGGTTTTCATTATGTGAATAATTTTAAAATCTTAGCTCAAACGGCTGCAAAACCTGTTTGCCCAGCACGGGGATATTGAGTTCTATAAGATAAAGCCATAAACATGTTTGTCTGAGTCTTCTATCAAAAGTTACAGCGATTTATATGAAGTGGTTGAAAAACGCTTTATTTCGCCAAGACAGTGTGTTTCTCACTGTTACATGCATTTGAATGGGAAACTCGCCTGAAACAAAGTATAGGTTTTCATTATGTGAATAATTTTAAAATCTTAGCTCAAACGGCTGCAAAACCTGTTCTGTTTGCCCAGCACGGGGATATTGAGTTCTATAAGATAAAGCCATAAACATGTTTGTCTGAGTCTTCTATCAAAAGTTACAGCGATTTATATGAAGTGGTTGAAAAACGCTTTATTTCGCCAAGACAGTGTGTTTCTCACTGTTACATGCATTTGAATGGGAAACTCGCCTGAAACAAAGTATAGGTTTTCATTATGTGAATAATTTTAAAATCTTAGCTCAAACGGCTGCAAAACCTGTTTGCCCAGCACGGGGATATTGAGTTCTATAAGATAAAGCCATAAACATGTTTGTCTGAGTCTTCTATCAAAAGTTACAGCGATTTATATGAAGTGGTTGAAAAACGCTTTATTTCGCCAAGACAGTGTATTTCTCACTGTTACATGCATTTGAATGGGAAACTCGCCTGAAACAAAGTATAGGTTTTCATTATGTGAATAATTTTAAAATCTTAGCTCAAACGGCTGCAAAACCTGTTTGCCCAGCACGGGGATATTGAGTTCTATAAGATAAAGCCATAAACATGTTTGTCTGAGTCTTCTATCAAAAGTTACAGCGATTTATATGAAGTGGTTGAAAAATGCTTTATTTCGCCAAGACAATGCGTTTCTCACTGTTACATGCATTTGAATGGGAAACTCGCCTGAAACAAAGTATAGGTTTTCATTATGTGAATAATTTTAAAATCTTAGCTCAAACGGCTGCAAAACATGTTTGCCCAGCACGGGGATATTGAGTTCTATAAGATAAAGCCATAAACATGTTTGTCTGAGTCTTCTATCAAAAGTTACAGCGATTTATATGAAGTGGTTGAAAAACGCTTTATTTCGCCAAGACAGTGTATTTCTCACTGTTACATGCATTTGAATGGGAAACTCGCCTGAAACAAAGTATAGGTTTTCATTATGTGAATAATTTTAAAATCTTAGCTCAAACGGCTGCAAAACCTGTTTGCCCAGCACGGGGATATTGAGTTCTATAAGATAAAGCCATAAACATCTTTGTCTGAGTCTTCTATCAAAAGTTACAGCGATTTATATGAAGTTGTACAAAAACGCTTTATTTCGCCAAGACAATGCGTTTCTCACTGTTACATGCATTTGAATGGGAAACTCGCCTGAAACAAAGTATAGGTTTTCATTATGTGAATAATTTTAAAATCTTAGCTCAAACGGCTGCAAAACCTGTTTGCCCAGCACGGGGATATTGAGTTCTATAAGATAAAGCCATAAACATGTTTGTCTGAGTCTTCTATCAAAAGTTACAGCGATTTATATGAAGTGGTTGAAAAACGCTTTATTTCGCCAAGACAGTGTGTTTCTCACTGTTACATGCATTTGAATGGGAAACTCACCCGAGACAAAGTATAGGTTTTCATTATGTGAATAATTTTAAAATCTTAGCTCAAACGGCTGCAAAACCTGTTTGCCCAGCACGGGGATATTGAGTTCTATAAGATAAAGCCATAAATATGTTTGTCTGAGTCTTCTATCAAAAGTTACAGCGATTTATATGAAGTTGTACGAAAACGCTTTATTTCGCCAAGACAATGCGTTTCTCACTGTTACATGCATTTGAATGGGAAACTCGCCTGAAACAAAGTATAGGTTTTCATTATGTGAATAATTTTAAAATCTTAGCTCAAACGGCTGCAAAACATGTTTGCCCAGCACGGGGATATTGAGTTCTATAAGATAAAGCCATAAACATGTTTGTCTGAGTCTTCTATCAAAAGTTACAGCGATTTATATGAAGTGGTTGAAAAACGCTTTATTTCGCCAAGACAGTGTATTTCTCACTGTTACATGCATTTGAATGGGAAACTCGCCTGAAACAAAGTATAGGTTTTCATTATGTGAATAATTTTAAAATCTTAGCTCAAACAGCTGCAAAACCTGTTTGCCCAGCACGGGGATATTGAGTTCTATAAGATAAAGCCATAAACATCTTTGTCTGAGTCTTCTATCAAAAGTTACAGCGATTTATATGAAGTTGTACAAAAACGCTTTATTTCGCCAAGACAATGCGTTTCTCACTGTTACATGCATTTGAATGGGAAACTCGCCTGAAACAAAGTATAGGTTTTCATTATGTGAATAATTTTAAAATCTTAGCTCAAACGGCTGCAAAACCTGTTTGCCCAGCACGGGGATATTGAGTTCTATAAGATAAAGCCATAAACATGTTTGTCTGAGTCTTCTATCAAAAGTTACAGCGATTTATATGAAGTTGTTCAAAAACGCTTTATTTCGCCAAGACAATGCGTTTCTCACTGTTACATGCATTTGAATGGGAAACTCGCCTGAAACAAAGTATAGGTTTTCATTGTGTGAATAATTTTAAAATCTTAGCTCAAACGGCTGCAAAACATGTTTGCCCAGCACGGGGATATTGAGTTCTATAAGATATAGCCATAAACATGTTTGTCTGAGTCTTCTATCAAAAGTTACAGCGATTTATATGAAGTTGTACGAAAACGCTTTATTTCGCCAAGACAGTGTGTTTCTCACTGTTACATGCATTTGAATGGGAAACTCGCCTGAAACAAAGTATAGGTTTTCATTATGTGAATAATTTTAAAATCTTAGCTCAAACGGCTGCAAAACATGTTTGCCCAGCACGGGGATATTGAGTTCTATAAGATAAAGCCATAAACATGTTTGTCTGGGTCTTCTATCAAAAGTTACAGCGATTTATATGAAGTGGTTGAAAAACGCTTTATTTCGCCAAGACAGTGTATTTCTCACTGTTACATGCATTTGAATGGGAAACTCGCCTGAAACAAAGTATAGGTTTTCATTATGTGAATAATTTTAAAATCTTAGCTCAAACGGCTGCAAAACCTGTTCTGTTTGCCCAGCACGGGGATATTGAGTTCTATAAGATAAAGCCATAAACATCTTTGTCTGAGTCTTCTATCAAAAGTTACAGCGATTTATATGAAGTTGTACAAAAACGCTTTATTTCGCCAAGACAATGCGTTTCTCACTGTTACATGCATTTGAATGGGAAACTCGCCTGAAACAAAGTATAGGTTTTCATTATGTGAATAATTTTAAAATCTTAGCTCAAACGGCTGCAAAACCTGTTTGCCCAGCACGGGGATATTGAGTTCTATAAGATAAAGCCATAAACATGTTTGTCTGAGTCTTCTATCAAAAGTTACAGCGATTTATAAGAAGTTGTACAAAAACGCTTTATTTCGCCAAGACAATGCGTTTCTCACTGTTACATGCATTTGAATGGGAAACTCACCTGAAACAAAGTATAGGTTTTCATTGTGTGAATAATTTTAAAATCTTAGCTCAAACGGCTGCAAAACCTGTTCTGTTTGCCCAGCACGGGGATATTGAGTTCTATAAGATAAAGCCATAAACATGTTTGTCTGAGTCTTCTATCAAAAGTTACAGCGATTTATATGAAGTGGTTGAAAAACGCTTTATTTCGCCAAGACAGTGTGTTTCTCACTGTTACATGCATTTGAATGGGAAACTCACCCGAGACAAAGTATAGGTTTTCATTATGTGAATAATTTTAAAATCTTAGCTCAAACGGCTGCAAAACCTGTTTGCCCAGCACGGGGATATTGAGTTCTATAAGATAAAGCCATAAACATCTTTGTCTGAGTCTTCTATCAAAAGTTACAGCGATTTATATGAAGTTGTACGAAAACGCTTTATTTCGCCAAGACAATGCGTTTCTCACTGTTACATGCATTTGAATGGGAAACTCGCCTGAAACAAAGTATAGGTTTTCATTATGTGAATAATTTTAAAATCTTAGCTCAAACGGCTGCAAAACATGTTTGCCCAGCACGGGGATATTGAGTTCTATAAGATAAAGCCATAAACATGTTTGTCTGAGTCTTCTATCAAAAGTTACAGCGATTTATATGAAGTGGTTGAAAAACGCTTTATTTCGCCAAGACAGTGTATTTCTCACTGTTACATGCATTTGAATGGGAAACTCGCCTGAAACAAAGTATAGGTTTTCATTATGTGAATAATTTTAAAATCTTAGCTCAAACGGCTGCAAAACCTGTTTGCCCAGCACGGGGATATTGAGTTCTATAAGATAAAGCCATAAACATCTTTGTCTGAGTCTTCTATCAAAAGTTACAGCGATTTATATGAAGTTGTACAAAAACGCTTTATTTCGCCAAGACAATGCGTTTCTCACTGTTACATGCATTTGAATGGGAAACTCGCCTGAAACAAAGTATAGGTTTTCATTATGTGAATAATTTTAAAATCTTAGCTCAAACGGCTGCAAAACCTGTTTGCCCAGCACGGGGATATTGAGTTCTATAAGATAAAGCCATAAACATGTTTGTCTGAGTCTTCTATCAAAAGTTACAGCGATTTATATGAAGTTGTTCAAAAACGCTTTATTTCGCCAAGACAATGCGTTTCTCACTGTTACATGCATTTGAATGGGAAACTCGCCTGAAACAAAGTATAGGTTTTCATTGTGTGAATAATTTTAAAATCTTAGCTCAAACGGCTGCAAAACATGTTTGCCCAGCACGGGGATATTGAGTTCTATAAGATATAGCCATAAACATGTTTGTCTGAGTCTTCTATCAAAAGTTACAGCGATTTATATGAAGTTGTACGAAAACGCTTTATTTCGCCAAGACAGTGTGTTTCTCACTGTTACATGCATTTGAATGGGAAACTCGCCTGAAACAAAGTATAGGTTTTCATTATGTGAATAATTTTAAAATCTTAGCTCAAACGGCTGCAAAACATGTTTGCCCAGCACGGGGATATTGAGTTCTATAAGATAAAGCCATAAACATGTTTGTCTGGGTCTTCTATCAAAAGTTACAGCGATTTATATGAAGTGGTTGAAAAACGCTTTATTTCGCCAAGACAGTGTATTTCTCACTGTTACATGCATTTGAATGGGAAACTCGCCTGAAACAAAGTATAGGTTTTCATTATGTGAATAATTTTAAAATCTTAGCTCAAACGGCTGCAAAACCTGTTCTGTTTGCCCAGCACGGGGATATTGAGTTCTATAAGATAAAGCCATAAACATCTTTGTCTGAGTCTTCTATCAAAAGTTACAGCGATTTATATGAAGTTGTACGAAAACGCTTTATTTCGCCAAGACAGTGTGTTTCTCACTGTTACATGCATTTGAATGGGAAACTCACCTGAAACAAAGTATAGGTTTTCATTATGTGAATAATTTTAAAATCTTAGCTCAAACGGCTGCAAAACCTGTTTGCCCAGCACAGGGATATTGAGTTCTATAAGATAAAGCCATAAACATCTTTGTCTGAGTCTTCTATCAAAAGTTACAGCGATTTATATGAAGTTGTACGAAAACGCTTTATTTCGCCAAGACAATGCGTTTCTCACTGTTACATGCATTTGAATGGGAAACTCGCCTGAAACAAAGTATAGGTTTTCATTATGTGAATAATTTTAAAATCTTAGCTCAAACGGCTGCAAAACCTGTTCTGTTTGTCCAGCACGGGGATATTGAGTTCTATAAGATAAAGCCATAAATATGTTTGTCTGAGTCTTCTATCAAAAGTTACAGCGATTTATATGAAGTTGTTCAAAAACGCTTTATTTCGCCAAGACAATGCGTTTCTCACTGTTACATGCATTTGAATGGGAAACTCACCCGAGACAAAGTATAGGTTTTCATTATGTGAATAATTTTAAAATCTTAGCTCAAACGGCTGCAAAACCTGTTTGCCCAGCACGGGGATATTGAGTTCTATAAGATAAAGCCATAAATATGTTTGTCTGAGTCTTCTATCAAAAGTTACAGCGATTTATATGAAGTTGTACGAAAACGCTTTATTTCGCCAAGACAATGCGTTTCTCACTGTTACATGCATTTGAATGGGAAACTCGCCTGAAACAAAGTATAGGTTTTCATTATGTGAATAATTTTAAAATCTTAGCTCAAACGGCTGCAAAACCTGTTTGCCCAGCACGGGGATATTGAGTTCTATAAGATAAAGCCATAAACATGTTTGTCTGAGTCTTCTATCAAAAGTTACAGCGATTTATATGAAGTGGTTGAAAAACGCTTTATTTCGCCAAGACAGTGTATTTCTCACTGTTACATGCATTTGAATGGGAAACTCGTCTGAAACAAAGTATAGGTTTTCATTATGTGAATAATTTTAAAATCTTAGTTCAAACGGCTGCAAAACATGTTTGCCCAGCACGGGGATATTGAGTTCTATAAGATAAAGCCATAAACATGTTTGTCTGAGTCTTCTATCAAAAGTTACAGCGATTTATATGAAGTTGTACGAAAACGCTTTATTTCGCCAAGACAATGCGTTTCTCACTGTTACATGCATTTGAATGGGAAACTCGCCTGAAACAAAGTATAGGTTTTCATTATGTGAATAATTTTAAAATCTTAGCTCAAACGGCTGCAAAACCTGTTTGCCCAGCACGGGATATTGAGTTCTATAAGATAAAGCCATAAACATGTTTGTCTGAGTCTTCTATCAAAAGTTACAGCGATTTATATGAAGTGGTTGAAAAACGCTTTATTTCGCCAAGACAGTGTATTTCTCACTGTTACATGCATTTGAATGGGAAACTCGCCTGAAACAAAGTATAGGTTTTCATTATGTGAATAATTTTAAAATCTTAGCTCAAACGGCTGCAAAACCTGTTTGCCCAGCACGGGGATATTGAGTTCTATAAGATAAAGCCATAAACATGTTTGTCTGAGTCTTCTATCAAAAGTTACAGCGATTTATATGAAGTGGTTGAAAAACGCTTTATTTCGCCAAGACAGTGTATTTCTCACTGTTACATGCATTTGAATGGGAAACTCGTCTGAAACAAAGTATAGGTTTTCATTATGTGAATAATTTTAAAATCTTAGCTCAAACGGCTGCAAAACATGTTTGCCCAGCACGGGGATATTGAGTTCTATAAGATAAAGCCATAAACATGTTTGTCTGAGTCTTCTATCAAAAGTTACAGCGATTTATATGAAGTTGTACGAAAAGGCTTTATTTCGCCAAGACAATGCGTTTCTCACTGTTACATGCATTTGAATGGGAAACTCGCCTGAAACAAAGTATAGGTTTTCATTATGTGAATAATTTTAAAATCTTAGCTCAAACGGCTGCAAAACCTGTTTGCCCAGCACGGGATATTGAGTTCTATAAGATAAAGCCATAAACATGTTTGTCTGAGTCTTCTATCAAAAGTTACAGCGATTTATATGAAGTGGTTGAAAAACGCTTTATTTCGCCAAGACAGTGTATTTCTCACTGTTACATGCATTTGAATGGGAAACTCGCCTAAAACAAAGTATAGGTTTTCATTATGTGAATAATTTTAAAATCTTAGCTCAAACGGCTGCAAAACCTGTTTGCCCAGCACGGGGATATTGAGTTCTATAAGATAAAGCCATGAACATCTTTGTCTGAGTCTTCTATCAAAAGTTACAGCGATTTATATGAAGTTGTTCAAAAACGCTTTATTTCGCCAAGACAATGCGTTTCTCACTGTTACATGCATTTGAATGGGAAACTCGCCTGAAACAAAGTATAGGTTTTCATTATGTGAATAATTTTAAAATCTTAGCTCAAACGGCTGCAAAACCTGTTCTGTTTGCCCAGCACGGGGATATTGAGTTCTATAAGATAAAGCCATAAACATGTTTGTCTGAGTCTTCTATCAAAAGTTACAGCGATTTATATGAAGTTGTTCAAAAACGCTTTATTTCGCCAAGACAATGCGTTTCTCACTGTTACATGCATTTGAATGGGAAACTCGCCTGAAACAAAGTATAGGTTTTCATTGTGTGAATAATTTTAAAATCTTAGCTCAAACGGCTGCAAAACCTGTTCTGTTTGCCCAGCACGGGGATATTGAGTTCTATAAGATAAAGCCATAAACATGTTTGTCTGAGTCTTCTATCAAAAGTTACAGCGATTTATATGAAGTTGTACGAAAACGCTTTATTTCGCCAAGACAGTGTGTTTCTCACTGTTACATGCATTTGAATGGGAAACTCACCTGAAACAAAGTATAGGTTTTCATTATGTGAATAATTTTAAAATCTTAGCTCAAACGGCTGCAAAACCTGTTTGCCCAGCACAGGGATATTGAGTTCTATAAGATAAAGCCATAAACATGTTTATCTGAGTCTTCTATCAAAAGTTACAGCGATTTATATGAAGTTGTACGAAAACGCTTTATTTCGCCAAGACAATGCGTTTCTCACTGTTACATGCATTTGAATGGGAAACTCGCCTGAAACAAAGTATAGGTTTTCATTATGTGAATAATTTTAAAATCTTAGCTCAAACGGCTGCAAAACCTGTTCTGTTTGTCCAGCACGGGGATATTGAGTTCTATAAGATAAAGCCATAAACATGTTTGTCTGAGTCTTCTATCAAAAGTTACAGCGATTTATATGAAGTTGTTCAAAAACGCTTTATTTCGCCAAGACAGTGTGTTTCTCACTGTTACATGCATTTGAATGGGAAACTCGCCTGAAACAAAGTATAGGTTTTCATTATGTGAATAATTTTAAAATCTTAGCTCAAACGGCTGCAAAACCTGTTCTGTTTGTCCAGCACGGGGATATTGAGTTCTATAAGATAAAGCCATAAATATGTTTGTCTGAGTCTTCTATCAAAAGTTACAGCGATTTATATGAAGTTGTACGAAAACGCTTTATTTCGCCAAGACAATGCGTTTCTCACTGTTACATGCATTTGAATGGGAAACTCGCCTGAAACAAAGTATAGGTTTTCATTATGTGAATAATTTTAAAATCTTAGCTCAAACGGCTGCAAAACCTGTTTGCCCAGCACGGGGATATTGAGTTCTATAAGATAAAGCCATAAACATGTTTGTCTGAGTCTTCTATCAAAAGTTACAGCGATTTATATGAAGTGGTTGAAAAACGCTTTATTTCGCCAAGACAGTGTATTTCTCACTGTTACATGCATTTGAATGGGAAACTCGTCTGAAACAAAGTATAGGTTTTCATTATGTGAATAATTTTAAAATCTTAGCTCAAACGGCTGCAAAACCTGTTTGCCCAGCACAGGGATATTGAGTTCTATAAGATAAAGCCATAAACATGTTTGTCTGAGTCTTCTATCAAAAGTTACAGCGATTTATATGAAGTTGTACGAAAACGCTTTATTTCGCCAAGACAATGCGTTTCTCACTGTTACATGCATTTGAATGGGAAACTCGCCTGAAACAAAGTATAGGTTTTCATTATGTGAATAATTTTAAAATCTTAGCTCAAACGGCTGCAAAACCTGTTCTGTTTGTCCAGCACGGGGATATTGAGTTCTATAAGATAAAGCCATAAACATGTTTGTCTGAGTCTTCTATCAAAAGTTACAGCGATTTATATGAAGTTGTTCAAAAACGCTTTATTTCGCCAAGACAGTGTGTTTCTCACTGTTACATGCATTTGAATGGGAAACTCGCCTGAAACAAAGTATAGGTTTTCATTATGTGAATAATTTTAAAATCTTAGCTCAAACGGCTGCAAAACCTGTTCTGTTTGTCCAGCACGGGGATATTGAGTTCTATAAGATAAAGCCATAAATATGTTTGTCTGAGTCTTCTATCAAAAGTTACAGCGATTTATATGAAGTTGTACGAAAACGCTTTATTTCGCCAAGACAATGCGTTTCTCACTGTTACATGCATTTGAATGGGAAACTCGCCTGAAACAAAGTATAGGTTTTCATTATGTGAATAATTTTAAAATCTTAGCTCAAACGGCTGCAAAACCTGTTTGCCCAGCACGGGGATATTGAGTTCTATAAGATAAAGCCATAAACATGTTTGTCTGAGTCTTCTATCAAAAGTTACAGCGATTTATATGAAGTGGTTGAAAAACGCTTTATTTCGCCAAGACAGTGTATTTCTCACTGTTACATGCATTTGAATGGGAAACTCGTCTGAAACAAAGTATAGGTTTTCATTATGTGAATAATTTTAAAATCTTAGCTCAAACGGCTGCAAAACATGTTTGCCCAGCACGGGGATATTGAGTTCTATAAGATAAAGCCATAAACATGTTTGTCTGAGTCTTCTATCAAAAGTTACAGCGATTTATATGAAGTTGTACGAAAACGCTTTATTTCGCCAAGACAATGCGTTTCTCACTGTTACATGCATTTGAATGGGAAACTCGCCTGAAACAAAGTATAGGTTTTCATTATGTGAATAATTTTAAAATCTTAGCTCAAACGGCTGCAAAACCTGTTTGCCCAGCACGGGATATTGAGTTCTATAAGATAAAGCCATAAACATGTTTGTCTGAGTCTTCTATCAAAAGTTACAGCGATTTATATGAAGTGGTTGAAAAACGCTTTATTTCGCCAAGACAGTGTATTTCTCACTGTTACATGCATTTGAATGGGAAACTCGCCTGAAACAAAGTATAGGTTTTCATTATGTGAATAATTTTAAAATCTTAGCTCAAACGGCTGCAAAACCTGTTTGCCCAGCACGGGGATATTGAGTTCTATAAGATAAAGCCATAAACATGTTTGTCTGAGTCTTCTATCAAAAGTTACAGCGATTTATATGAAGTTGTTCAAAAACGCTTTATTTCGCCAAGACAATGCGTTTCTCACTGTTACATGCATTTGAATGGGAAACTCGCCTGAAACAAAGTATAGGTTTTCATTGTGTGAATAATTTTAAAATCTTAGCTCAAACGGCTGCAAAACCTGTTCTGTTTGCCCAGCACGGGGATATTGAGTTCTATAAGATAAAGCCATAAACATGTTTGTCTGAGTCTTCTATCAAAAGTTACAGCGATTTATATGAAGTTGTACAAAAACGCTTTATTTCGCCAAGACAGTGTGTTTCTCACTGTTACATGCATTTGAATGGGAAACTCGCCTGAGACAAAGTATAGGTTTTCATTATGTGAATAATTTTAAAATCTTAGCTCAAACGGCTGCAAAACCTGTTTGCCCAGCACGGGGATATTGAGTTCTATAAGATAAAGCCATAAACATGTTTGTCTGAGTCTTCTATCAAAAGTTACAGCGATTTATATGAAGTTGTACAAAAACGCTTTATTTCGCCAAGACAGTGTGTTTCTCACTGTTACATGCATTTGAATGGGAAACTCACCCGAGACAAAGTATAGGTTTTCATTATGTGAATAATTTTAAAATCTTAGCTCAAACGGCTGCAAAACCTGTTCTGTTTGTCCAGCACGGGGATATTGAGTTCTATAAGATAAAGCCATAAACATGTTTGTCTGAGTCTTCTATCAAAAGTTACAGCGATTTATATGAAGTTGTTCAAAAACGCTTTATTTCGCCAAGACAGTGTGTTTCTCACTGTTACATGCATTTGAATGGGAAACTCACCCGAGACAAAGTATAGGTTTTCATTATGTGAATAATTTTAAAATCTTAGCTCAAACGGCTGCAAAACCTGTTCTGTTTGCCCAGCACGGGGATATTGAGTTCTATAAGATAAAGCCATAAACATGTTTGTCTGAGTCTTCTATCAAAAGTTACAGCGATTTATATGAAGTTGTTCAAAAACGCTTTATTTCGCCAAGACAATGCGTTTCTCACTGTTACATGCATTTGAATGGGAAACTCGCCTGAAACAAAGTATAGGTTTTCATTGTGTGAATAATTTTAAAATCTTAGCTCAAACGGCTGCAAAACCTGTTTGCCCAGCACGGGGATATTGAGTTCTATAAGATAAAGCCATAAACATGTTTGTCTGAGTCTTCTATCAAAAGTTACAGCGATTTATATGAAGTTGTACAAAAACGCTTTATTTCGCCAAGACAGTGTGTTTCTCACTGTTACATGCATTTGAATGGGAAACTCACCCGAGACAAAGTATAGGTTTTCATTATGTGAATAATTTTAAAATCTTAGCTCAAACGGCTGCAAAACCTGTTCTGTTTGCCCAGCACGGGGATATTGAGTTCTATAAGATAAAGCCATAAACATGTTTGTCTGAGTCTTCTATCAAAAGTTACAGCGATTTATATGAAGTTGTACAAAAACGCTTTATTTCGCCAAGACAGTGTGTTTCTTACGGAGCCCCTCTGATGACATGGTACAAAAAATAAATAAATTGTGGCCACGAAATATCATTTCGAGGCCACGAAATAGGTATAACGTGCCCACGAAATACTTATTTGTGGCCACGAAATACTATTTCGAGGGCACGAAACAGGTATAACGTGCCCACGAAATACTTATTTGTGGCCACGAAATACTATTTCGAGGCCACGAAATAGGTATAACGTGCGCACGAAATGCTAATTTGTGGGCACGAATTGGGTATAACGTGGCAACGAATTACGCATTTGTGGCCACGAAATAGATAACGTGCGCACATCTTATTGATAGAATTCCTGGACAGCTGCGTAGAGACACAAGCATAAAAGTAGGCTAAATACACCATGGACAGAGACAGTCTGAGTTTTATTTCAGGCTGGGAATGAGCTACAAATGCATTTTGAAAAGCCTGGCAATGCAAGGAACCATCATTACGGAGAGACATTTAAACCGGATATTGAGAGCCAAGTCGCTTTACAGACGTAAGTACGACCTGGACGCCGGGATAGATTTTATTGTGAACCAACTGCAAGGGCCTGGGAAGGATCACGGTTATCGGTGGATGTTTACAAAGTGCAAACAACACGGCATTGCGATCAGGAAAGAAGATGTCAGGATCCTCATCTCTTTACTGGACCCAGTAGGTTCCCAGGTTCGCCAGACCAGACGTCTCAGAAGGAGGCAATATTTTGCTCAGGGGCCTAACTTTGTGTGGCACATAGACTCTTATGACAAACTAAAGCCATATGGGATATGTATTAATGGATGCATCGACGGTTTCTCACGCAACATCATTTGGCTGCGGGCCGCACACACTAACAGTGACCCAAAGGTTATCGGAGGTTACTTTGTGGAAGCAGTGGAGAGTCGTGGGGGTTTCCCCAGGCTCGTACGAACTGACATGGGCACTGAGAACGTGTTGGTCAGAGACCTCCAGCGTTATTTACGGAGAAATGACGGGGATGATAGAGCAGGAGACAGAAGCTACGTCACAGGAGCAAGTACCGCAAACCAGAGAATTGAGAGCTGGTGGGGAGTGATGAGAAAAGAAGGAGTCGAGTCATGGATCAAGCTTCTAGGAGAACTGAAGGACGAAGGATTCTTCTTTGGGGATTTCATTGACAAAGCTCTGTCGCAGTTCTGCTTCATGCCAATCATTCAGGTAAATGACCCATATTATGATAACCAGTGGTGGTAATTAATTACATTAAATTAAGCTGTTTTAGCAGTAAGGGTAACAAAATAATTGTTTACATAGTTAAAACGACGTTACCTTTACCGTACGGTAAATGCAATGTATTCCTAACGTTGTTGAAGGTCAACTGCGCTCTGTATGTGCGTAATGGAGGCTGAAGCATCAACCCAGCCAAAGTTTTTAAATCAGGGAACACTTTGCCAATTGAACTGATCAGAAGTCAGCACGACTTAAATGTTGTTTTTTTCTGATCGGAGGACATTATCCTTGTCTGCACTCATTCTGCATCAGCAGTTATGCTGCAGCTAACGATCTGTCACTGCCAGTCTGTCAAAAGCAGTCAGGCTTCACGCATCAGTAACTCTTCAGCGCTCTATCATTGGTACTATATTGGATCCCCTCATGGGATTGAAAAATATTGATTTTGTCACCTGTATTATGCGCATAAAGTTGAAAAGCTTTGCGCATCCGCACCAAGATTAGTATTAGTATTAGTATAAAGCCCAGATCCCACAACTCAGTGGTTTGCCTGGTGTGGTTCTTTCTTTTCTTTTTTTGCCATCACTCCCTCTTCCTTTGGTTTTCATTAAACTGCATCCAAACATTGCTGCTTTTCAATTCATTTAAGGATGCACCACACTTATTTTCGACCATTTTAAAAATGCCTTGTATTACAGCTCTGACCTAATTCTTGTTTCTTCATCAGGAGGTATTGAATGACATCCGGAGTGTTTGGAATGCTCACCGTATAAGGCCCTCAAAGAATAACAACGTGCCCTGTGGGATACCTGATGTCATGTACATGGCCCCTCACCTTTGGGGTGCAGAAGACTGTCTCGTTCCACTGACAGAAGATTTGACCTTGTGTAAAAATAGCTGCACTTTTGTTAGTTCAGTCCCATGTGATGTGCAAGTATTTGATTTGTGCACAATAATAATGGAGGAATCAAGCTTGGAATTCCCATCTACCATGTCCCAGGCCCTTGATTTATATTTTCATCTCAGGGATACAGTTCGTTCACAGTTATTTGAGGCTACTTAAATGGACACAAACATACAAATGTAGTACATTTTGTACTTCAGTACGTATTCCTACAGCTTAATGTACTTATTATTAAGTAATTATTTTTCTCCAGTGTGTAGTTATCTTGTCTTTGTATCAAAATTATCAGAAAAGACTGTATAACATAATTTTCATTTTGTCCATGTCAGTAAATTAACTCATCATGAAGTGTTGCTTGCTCTTGGTAGCTACAAAGCGTGGAGTATTAAACTAAAATATGATACAGGTTAGAAAAAAAAAATCCTTTTGGGATTGAGTTAAACTTATCACACTGTTAAAGCATCAAAAGTTGTTCATAATAGTTTTTGGTACCAAAAATGTGTTCATTTCTAACAAAAAAAGAGCACCTTGGATAACAACCACATAGACTGGCAATATATCTAATGTTGTGATCAATTAGACAAGAAGACCAAGTAGGCTAAAGTGTAGAATCATAGTTGTGTCACCAATGCTCCAAATGTTTCTTGAGCCTATAATTTTGTTATTGTGGAATAGATTAAAGCAATCCCATGTTTGATAAAGAACGGCTTTTTTTCTTAAAAATCACAGCACGTGTATGACATTATAGAATGAGTAGTTAAATAACTTTCAGCTGTGTCATTAGACATGTTCATGTTTAAAGATGTATAGAATGTAACAGAGAGGACAAAGTTTTGTACCAATGAGAATGGTTTACTGGTGTCTTTCAAAATACACCATACTCAAAAACAGGTTGTATTTTGCATATAATAACAGGATAAAATAACAGTTATTTCTAAAATGTTATACAAACCTCTTTACAATGTAACCAATCTCTGTAATTGACAACTTTTCTTCTAAACCCATTAGGAACATAAAGGTTCACATTCTTGTTTCTATTAAGATTTCTGCAAACATCTGAAATACTTTAATATAGAACATGCTTAATCAGTTGGAATATGGTATTTGTAATGGTGTTGTACTTATGTATGTATATACAGTAGAAAGCACTCAGCAATCTTCCAGTTTGTAGAACTGTTACTGTATGCTATATTGGAAATATTTGTTACTCTTCCTGTAGTAAAAAAGTATTAGAATGTTAAAATTAGTAATTTATTTTGGCACTAGCCAAAAACACAGTAACAATGTGTGCAGCAGGAACAGATGCACTTCTATGTTTAGTGTACGGATTCCTACCAGGTGAAGCACTGAAAATGTTATTTAAATATGTATATGTATTTTCAACTGGTGTTGTTTTGTGGTCTCATTCCCCAACCAATTTGTTGCCTTATTTTGTCCCCAACACTCACTGCTGCTTCTGCAAAATCAGAGTGCTAAGTGCTGTCTACTACAGGTAACTCCACTTTAAAAAACCTGAACATTCCCTTTAGCTTACTATTTTAATTGGGGGGAGAAACTAAGAAAGCACTTACTGACCAGATGAAAAAAAAGGCTGCACATGAAAAAGGCACAACGGGCTACACTGTTAAGAGAACTTAACCACCCAGTCTATTGAACATTCACATTCATTCCTTCATGTTACTGTTAACTACACCCGTGTTTCTATGAACTGTTAGGGTGGAAAACCTAAAACGTGTAGGGCAGAGTGCCTTGAGGACCAAGGTTGGGTAACACTGACCTACACCACATCCATCACCCACATAGAGCTTGCGAGAATGCTGTTAAATTCACTGCGAAAGTCTGGATAGCTGTGATAACCAAGGGGCAGCTTTAGTACACATCCACATGTGTGGGATTGTGGTCTGCGGAGGAAATCTGTAGTTTCTATGAACTCAATTAGTATGGCTTTATCCAACAGATTGGATCCTGTACAGAACCGCAGGAAAAGCTGAAGATAATTGAAATCAATTTCTCCAATGTACCTTTTCAGGTAACGAGAAACTGTTGACTGGGCAGCTGTCATCTCCTCTGGAAAGATTAGAAGCTCCTTCACTGTTTTTACAGTCGGTTTTTTTTCTGCTATGAAATGATGCAGTCCTTCTGGTGGGAGTAAACCAGCTACAGAACCCACAACGGGACGCCAGCACTTGATTACAAACATTGGGGCCTGAATAAGTACTTTGTGTCCTATCTGTGCCAAAACAGGGAGCAGTGTGTCCTTGGTAGGAACCTGCTTGCACTCATGTGCATCAAGTACTTCCAGCAATTCATCTGTATCCACTGAATTGAAGTCATCCAAAGCCTTCAGGAGAACAGATCGCTCTTCTTGTGAGACGTACAAAAGAAAGGAATCTTTTAAACTACTGGTTGTTGAGCCGTACAATATCTCCTCCAGAAAGGGTATTGCAAGCTTCACTGGGAAGTAACCAGCTTGCTTCCACCCTACAACAAACACTCTAGCTATAGCCTGCCATTCTTCACACTGAAAGTCATGCCGGATGAATGGGACTTTCACCTCAACTCCCAATGTGCAGCTGTCATAGAAATCCATCCAAAATTCTGTCAGGCAGTCCCGCAAAACACCACTTCCTTCCCCCTGTTCAAGCTCTCCATTTGGTAACAACATTTTGATATTGACCTCAGATGAAATAATGTTTGAGTCCTTAAAGGCACTGATCAAATCAGTAAGACAATGACCTCTTCTAACAGTTAGTATTACGGGACAAGATCGTGGTTCAGGGGGTGCTTGGTCAGGAATATTGGCCTCTCCTGTCAGCCCCGGTGAGAGAGACAATGTGTGATGAGGTGGATCAGACTCTTTTTCTGTAAACAGTGTTTCAGGGTTTAGTTCAACCACACTAATATCCACCCTGTTATCCCCACTAATAATAACAACTGCATCAGAATCTTCACTTTCACCTACATTTGGCAGACCATCCCATGGTAATGTGTCATTCAGTTCAAAATATCCACTTGTGGAAGCTCCATCATTAATTACAAAGTTTGATGGTTCTGAATTTATGTTTTCCGCCAACAGATCATCAGTGGCCTGATTAGGTTCATTGCCAGTGAGATCTACCACAGAGGGCTGGGTTACTGCATGATTGGCCTCTACGTCTTGGGGCTGCTGTTGTGTTTTCTTTCTGGTACACAGATAAAGTCGCAGAATTTTGACTTTACTTTGCTTATACAACTCATCAACTGTACTGGAAGCATCCACATGCATCTGTGAGCTCTCAATATGAGTTGAATAGTGTGAAAGACTTTTGGTTTTTTTTGAGGTGCCATTGGGGAAAAACAGATTTTCAGCCATAAGTTTGATATTTGACACTGTTTCATTTTTATCTACAGATAAATGCCTTGTTCCACCACCACTTACAGACTTCACCTGTTTGAACCCACCCTTCGACTCATCAAAATCCATCCAGCCAACCTCAATTCGTCTAACTGTTCGTTTTGCATTTGTATTTTCTGCCCACTGAGACAATTTCTTTTTAGGAGGCATTCCCTCAGCTCCTGTCAGTCTTTGTCGTAGCCTTGAGAGTATAGATTCTTTCCTGGATGGTGACGTCCGTGACAGTGTTGCTTGTCTGCAGAAGGCCACAGTGGAGACTCTATCGCCAACTTTGGGGATGTACTTTGCCAGGTCACTGTCTGTCATTAAGGGAATGACAGTTTCATCAATCTGAAAAATATAAATAACAAATTAATAAAATTGTCAATATTAAAAAAACAATGAATACATACAACTGCATATTTTAGAGTTGTTTTTTGCTATCTACTTTTGATAACAGATACTTTTGGTAATGTGGTACACATTTGTCCAACATAAGATGAACAAAAATTGCTTTTAAAATTACTCTTTAAACATATCACGTCATTAATTAATGTCACTGATTAAACACAAATATGAAATTCAATAAATTCTTTTAGAATGTGCATAGTAAATTGTGGATTGCGGCTTTCCGTTCAAAAACAAACACACAGACACACACGCACGCACACAGCAAAAGCTGCAGTGGCTTACATTCTCATCTTCAAGTTTCTTGATCACATCTTCTTCAACTTTGCGCTCTGTTAAGAATTCTCGCAGCCGAGTATCCATAGCTGACCTCTAAACCACATGAAAATAAAATTAGTATTTTTACACTCAGTTATAAATTTTATGTAGCAGATTTTTACATGATAGCCTACCTATAAAATCACTTTATCTATGGCAAATCAGAATTTGATAATGATTGTTTTATTACTTAGATATTATCTATGGTAATGAGGAATGGAGCGATTGTCTACTTGGAGTTTAAGTAGTTCAGCATGAGCAATGACAACCTGCATCAATACAAAATCATTCCGATCACTGTATGCTTTATTAGTTCCCTTGGCAACGTGATAACCGCAGTGAGCTACTGTAACTGCAAGGCTTCATCCGATAATGCGTTGAAAGCTACGGCTCATTTAGCATGTATTACCTTAACAAGTGTGACTCACATGATGCTACTTTCAAAGGAGATGTTCAGCAAAAAAAAGGCAATTTTAAGATGCTTTCCATCTAAAACTGTTATTATTGTCCAGACCAGATTAGTTGCACCAGCTAGTATGGTGATGTGGCCAGGGTAAAAGAGAGACACCTTCGTGACACAGAGAACTAAGGTTTTATGTTGAACATACCTCATTTATTAGTAGCCTTCAGCCTTGCTCTACTTTGAAAGTGTGCTGCGGGGCCGCCGCACGTCCTACAGTTAAAAATGAGTTTACGGCTACATATTAGCACAACAAAACAACGTGTACTAACAACATGAGGATACAACATTTGAAATGTCAGCAGATACCATTTAGAACATAGTAACAATATAGGTCTGAATAAATAACTGCCGAATTGCGGGATAACAATATGAAATAAATATAAAATATAATACACTCACCTTAAGGACATCACCAACAGCAAGGACTCCGTACTATGGCTGACGCAGGTTCTAGTGAATGTGCCCTGGGATAATATATATATATATCATCAAGTGTTTCGTGGCCACAAATAAGTATTTCGTGGGCACGTTATACCTGTTTCGTGCCCTCGAAATAGTATTTCGTGGCCACAAATAAGTATTTCGTGGGCACGTTATACCTATTTCGTGGCCACAAATAAGTATTTCGTGGGAACGTTATACCTATTTCGTGGCCACAAATAAGTATTTCGTGGGCACGTTATACCTATTTCGTGGCCTCGAAATGATATTTCGTGGCCACAATTTATTTATTTTTTGTACCATGTCATCAGAGGGGCTCCGTAGTTTCTCACTGTTACATGCATTTGAATGGGAAACTCACCCGAGACAAAGTATAGGTTTTCATTATGTGAATAATTTTAAAATCTTAGCTCAAACGGCTGCAAAACCTGTTTGCCCAGCACGGGGATATTGAGTTCTATAAGATAAAGCCATAAACATGTTTGTCTGAGTCTTCTATCAAAAGTTACAGCGATTTATATGAAGTTGTTCAAAAACGCTTTATTTCGCCAAGACAATGCGTTTCTCACTGTTACATGCATTTGAATGGGAAACTCGCCTGAAACAAAGTATAGGTTTTCATTATGTGAATAATTTTAAAATCTTAGCTCAAACGGCTGCAAAACCTGTTCTGTTTGCCCAGCACGGGGATATTGAGTTCTATAAGATAAAGCCATAAACATGTTTGTCTGAGTCTTCTATCAAAAGTTACAGCGATTTATATGAAGTTGTTCAAAAACGCTTTATTTCGCCAAGACAATGCGTTTCTCACTGTTACATGCATTTGAATGGGAAACTCGCCTGAAACAAAGTATAGGTTTTCATTATGTGAATAATTTTAAAATCTTAGCTCAAACGGCTGCAAAACCTGTTCTGTTTGCCCAGCACGGGGATATTGAGTTCTATAAGATAAAGCCATAAACATGTTTGTCTGAGTCTTCTATCAAAAGTTACAGCGATTTATATGAAGTTGTACAAAAACGCTTTATTTCGCCAAGACAATGCGTTTCTCACTGTTACATGCATTTGAATGGGAAACTCACCCGAGATAAAGTATAGGTTTTCATTATGTGAATAATTTTAAAATCTTAGCTCAAACGGCTGCAAAACCTGTTTGCCCAGCACGGGGATATTGAGTTCTATAAGATAAAGCCATAAACATGTTTGTCTGAGTCTTCTATCAAAAGTTACAGCGATTTATATGAAGTTGTTCAAAAACGCTTTATTTCGCCAAGACAATGCGTTTCTCACTGTTACATGCATTTGAATGGGAAACTCGCCTGAAACAAAGTATAGGTTTTCATTGTGTGAATAATTTTAAAATCTTAGGTCAAACGGCTGCAAAACCTGTTCTGTTTGCCCAGCACGGGGATATTGAGTTCTATAAGATAAAGCCATAAACATGTTTGTCTGAGTCTTCTATCAAAAGTTACAGCGATTTATATGAAGTTGTTCAAAAACGCTTTATTTCGCCAAGACAATGCGTTTCTCACTGTTACATGCATTTGAATGGGGAACTCGCCTGAAACAAAGTATAGGTTTTCATTATGTGAATAATTTTAAAATCTTAGCTCAAACGGCTGCAAAACCTGTTCTGTTTGCCCAGCACGGGGATATTGAGTTCTATAAGATAAAGCCATAAACATGTTTGTCTGAGTCTTCTATCAAAAGTTACAGCGATTTATATGAAGTTGTTCAAAAACGCTTTATTTCGCCAAGACAATGCGTTTCTCACTGTTACATGCATTTGAATGGGAAACTCGCCTGAAACAAAGTATAGGTTTTCATTATGTGAATAATTTTAAAATCTTAGCTCAAACGGCTGCAAAACCTGTTCTGTTTGCCCAGCACGGGGATATTGAGTTCTATAAGATAAAGCCATAAACATGTTTGTCTGAGTCTTCTATCAAAAGTTACAGCGATTTATATGAAGTTGTACAAAAACGCTTTATTTCGCCAAGACAATGCGTTTCTCACTGTTACATGCATTTGAATGGGAAACTCACCCGAGACAAAGTATAGGTTTTCATTATGTGAATAATTTTAAAATCTTAGCTCAAACGGCTGCAAAACCTGTTTGCCCAGCACGGGGATATTGAGTTCTATAAGATAAAGCCATAAACATGTTTGTCTGAGTCTTCTATCAAAAGTTACAGCGATTTATATGAAGTTGTTCAAAAACGCTTTATTTCGCCAAGACAATGCGTTTCTCACTGTTACATGCATTTGAATGGGAAACTCGCCTGAAACAAAGTATAGGTTTTCATTATGTGAATAATTTTAAAATCTTAGCTCAAACGGCTGCAAAACCTGTTCTGTTTGCCCAGCACGGGGATATTGAGTTCTATAAGATAAAGCCATAAACATGTTTGTCTGAGTCTTCTATCAAAAGTTACAGCGATTTATATGAAGTTGTTCAAAAACGCTTTATTTCGCCAAGACAATGCGTTTCTCACTGTTACATGCATTTGAATGGGAAACTCGCCTGAAACAAAGTATAGGTTTTCATTGTGTGAATAATTTTAAAATCTTAGCTCAAACGGCTGCAAAACCTGTTTGCCCAGCACGGGGATATTGAGTTCTATAAGATAAAGCCATAAACATGTTTGTCTGAGTCTTCTATCAAAAGTTACAGCGATTTATATGAAGTTGTTCAAAAACGCTTTATTTCGCCAAGACAATGCGTTTCTCACTGTTACATGCATTTGAATGGGAAACTCGCCTGAAACAAAGTATAGGTTTTCATTATGTGAATAATTTTAAAATCTTAGCTCAAACGGCTGCAAAACCTGTTCTGTTTGCCCAGCACGGGGATATTGAGTTCTATAAGATAAAGCCATAAACATGTTTGTCTGAGTCTTCTATCAAAAGTTACAGCGATTTATATGAAGTTGTACAAAAACGCTTTATTTCGCCAAGACAATGCGTTTCTCACTGTTACATGCATTTGAATGGGAAACTCACCCGAGACAAAGTATAGGTTTTCATTATGTGAATAATTTTAAAATCTTAGCTCAAACGGCTGCAAAACCTGTTTGCCCAGCACGGGGATATTGAGTTCTATAAGATAAAGCCATAAACATGTTTGTCTGAGTCTTCTATCAAAAGTTACAGCGATTTATATGAAGTTGTTCAAAAACGCTTTATTTCGCCAAGACAATGCGTTTCTCACTGTTACATGCATTTGAATGGGAAACTCGCCTGAAACAAAGTATAGGTTTTCATTATGTGAATAATTTTAAAATCTTAGCTCAAACGGCTGCAAAACCTGTTCTGTTTGCCCAGCACGGGGATATTGAGTTCTATAAGATAAAGCCATAAACATGTTTGTCTGAGTCTTCTATCAAAAGTTACAGCGATTTATATGAAGTTGTACAAAAACGCTTTATTTCGCCAAGACAATGCGTTTCTCACTGTTACATGCATTTGAATGGGAAACTCACCCGAGACAAAGTATAGGTTTTCATTATGTGAATAATTTTAAAATCTTAGCTCAAACGGCTGCAAAACCTGTTTGCCCAGCACGGGGATATTGAGTTCTATAAGATAAAGCCATAAACATGTTTGTCTGAGTCTTCTATCAAAAGTTACAGCGATTTATATGAAGTTGTTCAAAAACGCTTTATTTCGCCAAGACAATGCGTTTCTCACTGTTACATGCATTTGAATGGGAAACTCGCCTGAAACAAAGTATAGGTTTTCATTATGTGAATAATTTTAAAATCTTAGCTCAAACGGCTGCAAAACCTGTTCTGTTTGCCCAGCACGGGGATATTGAGTTCTATAAGATAAAGCCATAAACATGTTTGTCTGAGTCTTCTATCAAAAGTTACAGCGATTTATATGAAGTTGTACAAAAACGCTTTATTTCGCCAAGACAATGCGTTTCTCACTGTTACATGCATTTGAATGGGAAACTCACCCGAGACAAAGTATAGGTTTTCATTATGTGAATAATTTTAAAATCTTAGCTCAAACGGCTGCAAAACCTGTTTGCCCAGCACGGGGATATTGAGTTCTATAAGATAAAGCCATAAACATGTTTGTCTGAGTCTTCTATCAAAAGTTACAGCGATTTATATGAAGTTGTTCAAAAACGCTTTATTTCGCCAAGACAATGCGTTTCTCACTGTTACATGCATTTGAATGGGAAACTCGCCTGAAACAAAGTATAGGTTTTCATTATGTGAATAATTTTAAAATCTTAGCTCAAACGGCTGCAAAACCTGTTCTGTTTGCCCAGCACGGGGATATTGAGTTCTATAAGATAAAGCCATAAACATGTTTGTCTGAGTCTTCTATCAAAAGTTACAGCGATTTATATGAAGTTGTACAAAAACGCTTTATTTCGCCAAGACAATGCGTTTCTCACTGTTACATGCATTTGAATGGGAAACTCACCCGAGACAAAGTATAGGTTTTCATTATGTGAATAATTTTAAAATCTTAGCTCAAACGGCTGCAAAACCTGTTTGCCCAGCACGGGGATATTGAGTTCTATAAGATAAAGCCATAAACATGTTTGTCTGAGTCTTCTATCAAAAGTTACAGCGATTTATATGAAGTTGTTCAAAAACGCTTTATTTCGCCAAGACAATGCGTTTCTCACTGTTACATGCATTTGAATGGGAAACTCGCCTGAAACAAAGTATAGGTTTTCATTATGTGAATAATTTTAAAATCTTAGCTCAAACGGCTGCAAAACCTGTTCTGTTTGCCCAGCACGGGGATATTGAGTTCTATAAGATAAAGCCATAAACATGTTTGTCTGAGTCTTCTATCAAAAGTTACAGCGATTTATATGAAGTTGTTCAAAAACGCTTTATTTCGCCAAGACAATGCGTTTCTCACTGTTACATGCATTTGAATGGGAAACTCGACCGAAACAAGTATAGGTTTTCATTATGTGAATAATTTTAAAATCTTAGCTCAAACGGCTGCAAAACCTGTTCTGTTTGCCCAGCACGGGGATATTGAGTTCTATAAGATAAAGCCATAAACATGTTTGTCTGAGTCTTCTATCAAAAGTTACAGCTATTTATATGAAGTTGTACAAAAACGCTTTATTTTGTCAAGACAGTGGGTTTTAGAGTCTTCATCATTAAATCTCTGGTTGCTTCATTTTTCTATCCTATATCAGATATTTTAAAGGTTAGCTTAGGTAAAGTTCCATTCTCATGGTGAGGCAAAGTGCTTTATGTGTGTGTGTGCGCGTGTCATGAACGGCTATAAAAGGCCTATAATTAAAGAACAAAGCGGGGTTTGAGTTCGAGTTGCGGCAGACTGTCACTACTTGTAAATGGAACGCAGCCTTCCTACGGCGGACAGCTAATAACAGGAATCGGATGCGGTCCAGCCAAGTCCACAGCAACCACCATAGCAACCGCCTAGCATGACCTTAAAAACATATTCTGTCTTCATAACTATCAAAATCGTGAAATGATTTGCAAAGTGTGAAAGTGTTACAGCTGCAGAGAGCTATGGCGGTATCTATGGAAGCTGTTTACATAGCTAATAATATACGATGTAACCATGGAGACAGTCAGTCACGTTTTCTACAGTGAATAAGGTGATTGAGTGCACAGCGTCCACACTCTGCAGGGGGTAAAGACATTACTTCAATATTGTTTTATATTGATATATATTTGCCTTCTGTTGACCATCACCTCAGGTTCACCATTATAGTTTCAGCATACAAATGCACACTGTCTAAACACATTCAAAAACTCATGTCTCAGAGATAAGCACAGCTGTTCATGTTTGTCATTAGAGTTTTATTTGTAAGAAAATTATGAACTTCATATTGTGCATTAAATAAAAGAACATTTCACAACTCTGAGTCAACAGAAACAGGTAACAGAAATGTCTCTAATGTGTACAGTGTAGTGTAAGCATTAAAAGATCATAAAGGAAAAACTAACATTTATGTGAAACTAATTGTAATAAAAAATGAGCAGGTGCTTTATAGATTTAAAAGAAAGAATCTGAAAACAACACTTTTTTGGTCTAAGTGATCAAAGTAGAAAACAGAACTGATGTTCAAGAACAAACCGTAGCTGCACTAATATTACACATCTCGATCGTTGTACTGAACAGACATGTTGCTTTTAAAACCACATGCAGTGTGTGACCATGACTGTTCACTGAGACCATGAACGCCACTTCGCTGAAGCATTCTTCTTCTTCTTCTTGCCATTAAATTGGAAGCAGAAGCAGCACGAGCTGATTTGATCTACTGAAAGGAAAAAGCAGAACATCTGAGTTGAAACCAGTCAGCTGAAATCATTAAGACAGGAACAAATTCAATGCAGTGTCTCAAGTGGCTTAGCCTGTTACAACTGTTGATACAAGCTAAATACGGTTAACACACAGTGTCAGGGAGCTCCAGTGTGGGAACTAGTGGCTTTAGGTTTGTAGTCATTTAACTTTCATCCATTCATTCATTTAATTCAGGAGGAAGAAATGCCAGGTTGGTGCAGGCTGGTTACATGCATTTGGTCCCATGCTGTCTTTAATTAAATGACTTGGTTCATTTTATGGCTGGGCTGTATGTGGGGTTATATCATGTTATTTGGGCAGGAGTACCTGTCCCCTGTTAGACTTAGAAAGTTTCTCCATAAGTAGAGTTTCTAACTCTTCTAGCACATCTGTGGCTGACAGCTTTTTGGTGGCTCTTTTTACCCCACACTGGTTGTGAGTGTGTAAATAGCCCCACTAGTTATTTTGGGTTGCAGTTAACTAGGGAGGAAGGGGTGGGTATGCCATGATTAGGTGAATAACAATTATATGTGATACATAAATTTCACAATGCATGCATATATCTCTATCAATTAAACCTGGCCTGAGGGCTGCCATTTTTTACATTCAGTTATTTCTCTTAGAAATGTTGGAACTAAATAATGAATGTGTTACAGTTAAAGTGAAACACTGGTCAGTGTAAATGGCTCATTGGGACACAGAAACCTTTAAATTAAACCTGATATCTAGTGTCAAACAATATCAAAGCTGTAAAAGATGTTTACATTCAGAATTTATAAAACTATGATTGTAAATAAATTCAAACAAGTGAGCTTTTCTCTTTGTGCTGAATATCAACACTGTGGTTTCTTAGACTGTAAGCTTTACTTTAGTGCAACCAGTTGCAGAAGCTGCCACTCCAAATGTCTTTTGATAACAAGAAAAAAATACCTTTTCAGTACACGGCCTGAAGTTCTTCTCCGAAATCTTCTGCAATCGGCTTTGTCTGCTGGTTTGAAGACAATAAACCATAAAAAAGATGATTTAGTCACTTTGTCTGTATCATGCAGCTCGAATGTGTCGTGTAACGATGTTGAATAGCCGTCGTTATCCCTCTGCTGCGTCAGTAGGATTGTACTGTACAGCATCTCATTGATATGTGAGGAATGCTAATGTAACACGATAACAGACTTACATCATTAAAATATAAAGTGCAGGAGATATTTAGATATTTTTTATATCTATATTACATTTTATAGCTGACGGATATTACTAAATAGATAGAATTTACTAAATAGCTGGATGAACATGAAAAATATGTCTATAATAACAAATGACCATGAGAGCCAGTAGAATTAATTCAGCTGGACACTCGAAAGACGTCCTTAAATGCTCTTTAAGTGGCAGAACAGATGAACAAACAGTTAATCGCTTACTTGAGATGAAATCTGCTCAGCTACTTTGAAAACAGCTTCTAACTGGTTCCTCCTTTAACAGGATGACTGCTCAGGGGTAAGGCCATCATGCAATCCAGCAACCTTTATGGTTCTGCTTTGATTCACCAGGAACTATTAGGGAAACCTTCCAGCGCCTCCTGTGAAAGACACAGGCATAAACACACAAACATTTATTAACATGTTCCACAGTGTTCCAGTTTGATTTTCTTATCCTGTGGACAACAACGTACATGGATGCAGGTTTATTGTTAACTTTTGTAAGGTTTATTTAATGAACATATCCAGCTGCAGCTCCACTGTGATCCTGAACTGGATAAGCACTTAAGAAAATGTGTCAATAAATGGACAAACATCAACTTACTATATTTATCCAAACAGACGGGACCAATAATGCTTCGCTGAGTTAGAGACTTTAACAGACTCTTCTATGTAAGAATGTCTCGTGCTGATATACCTGCAAACTTGACAACAAAGGTTTTTCAGACTACATGTAGCTGTCCTCTATGTCAGCTAACACATTTACATTTATGTCACACTTATTTCTGCTTTCCCATTTTATAATTATTACTTACATTTTGATTAGATACCTTGAGTTTGTAAATGATCAGATTACATAATTGGAATACAATGTATCCAATTCAGGGTTGCGGGAGGATGAAGCCTATCCCAGCTGATACAGGACAAAGACAGGCTGCCAGTTTATTGCAGGGCTAATACAATATGTGTAACAGAAAATCCACTTAAATGTTTGATATTTCTTATAATAATCATAATTATGACTATTATTTAAAGGTTTCTTCATAAATACATTTTGATTTTTTATAACCCCTAAAATATAAACCTGAGCTGTTTCAGATTCTGACCTCTGACCTCAGTGACCTGGCTGTGTCCTCACTGCAGCTCCCTCTTGGAAGTACGTCTGCTTCTTGTCTTCCCCCAGTGTTGACCGCCTGATATCAAGATATCACGTACTGTAACTGAGGAACAAAAAAGGACAAACACTTGCCTTCATTTAAAAGTACATTCATACAGAGATAATCTATGGAAACACACTAGTTCACAGTTTGGGAGGAACCAGTTCCTGTGAAACATTTCTGTATATGAACATCATGTGGAGAATGAATGAAATGAGTTCTTCAGGTGACTCAGCAGTCCCACACTGACAAATGAAATCTAGTTAAACTATTAAGCATATTTGCTCTTCTGAAATCTGTGTTAAACAACAACAAACATAAATTAGTAACAAAAACTACAGCTGAGTATAGGCTTTACAAACCACCAGCAGCCATAATGCTAAATTTTAATCTTCAAATGTTTCTGAGCTGTCTTCAACCTGCTTTTAGCACATTAAAGTCTCAATAAATAAAGTCAATGCAGACTCAATCCTAAATGTTCAGCACACAGAGACACAGAGGTACTGTTTAAAGTTTAGTGTTAACTTGAGTCACTGATCATTCACAGTATTACAGAGTCTGGCAGTCTTTGCATGATGTCCACGTCACTGTAAGTTTCTAGCTGACTCTCAGGTGTGCCAGCAGGAAAGAGTAATAATAACCTGCATCCTGAGGTTTGTCATGCAGGATTAAAGGAGCCAAGCTTTGTTCACACAGCTAGGATTGTATTTTACACTGACCCTGGGTCAGTATCAACTTCAAGAAGACAGCTGTAACTGTTGATAGAAGAATCACACACACATATTTATGGCTTTGCCTTATAGAATTCAGCATCTCAGTGCTCAGGAAATAGGTTTTGCAGCTGTTTGAGCTAAGATTTTCAAGTTATTCACAAATTAAAACCTATACTTTGTGTCGGGCAAGAACTAAATTCAAATGCATGTAACAGTGAGAAACGCACTGTCTTGGCGAAGTAAAGCGTTTCTCATCAACTTCATAGAGCTTGCTGTAACTTTTGATAGAAGACTCAGACAAACATATTCATGGCTTTATCTTATAGACTTCAATATCCCCCCAATGTGTGTGTGAGTCTTCTCTCAAAATTTACAGCTGTCTTTATGAAGTTTATGGAAAAACGCTTTATTTCACCACGTTAGTGCGTTTCTCGCTATTACATGCATTTGAATGGAGTTCTCGCCCGACACAAAGTATAGGTTTTCAATTTGTGAATAACTTGAAAATCTTAGCTCAAACAGCTGCAAAACCTATTTCCTCAGCACGGAGATGCTGAATTCTATAAGGCAAAGCCATAAATATGTTTGTGTGTGAGTCCTCTATCAAAAGTTACAGCTGTCTTCATGAAGTTGATACTGACCCAGGGTCAGTGTAAAATACAAGTTATTCACATAATGAAAACTTATACTTTGTTTCGTGCAAGAACTCCATTCAAATGCATGTAATAGTCAGAAACGCACTGTCTCGGCGAAATGAAGCCTTTTTGTACAACTTCATGAAGTTAGCTGTAACTTTTGATAAAAGGCTCAAAGCAGAGGGATAACGACGGCTATTCAACATCGTTACACGACACATTCGAGCTGCATGACGCAGACAAAGTGACTAAATCATCTTTTTTGTGGTTTATTGTCTTCAAACCAGCAGACAAAGCCGATTGCAGAAGATGTCGGAGAAGAACTTCAGGCCGTGTACTGAAAAGGTATTTTTTTCTTGTTATCAAAAGACATTTGGAGTGGCAGCTTCTGCAACTGGTTGCACTAAAGTAAAGCTTACAGTCTAAGAAACCACAGTGTTGATATTCAGCACAAAGAGAAAAGCTCACTTGTTTGAATTTATTTACAATCATAGTTTTATAAATTCTGAATGTAAACATCTTTTACAGCTTTGATATTGTTTGACACTAGATATCAGGTTTAATTTAAAGGTTTCTGTGTCCCAATGAGCCATTTACACTGACCAGTGTTTCACTTTAACTGTAACACATTCATTATTTAGTTCCAACATTTCTAAGAGAAATAACTGAATGTAAAAAATGGCAGCCCTCAGGCCAGGTTTAATTGATAGAGATATATGCATGCATTGTGAAATTTATGTATCACATATAATTGTTATTCACCTAATCATGGCATACCCACCCCTTCCTCCCTAGTTAACTGCAACCCAAAATAACTAGTGGGGCTATTTACACACTCACAACCAGTGTGGGGTAAAAAGAGCCACCAAAAAGCTGTCAGCCACAGATGTGCTAGAAGAGTTAGAAACTCTACTTATGGAGAAACTTTCTAAGTCTAACAGGGGACAGGTACTCCTGCCCAAATAACATGATATAACCCCACATACAGCCCAGCCATAAAATGAACCAAGTCATTTAATTAAAGACAGCATGGGACCAAATGCATGTAACCAGCCTGCACCAACCTGGCATTTCTTCCTCCTGAATTAAATGAATGAATGGATGAAAGTTAAATGACTACAAACCTAAAGCCACTAGTTCCCACACTGGAGCTCCCTGACACTGTGTGTTAACCGTATTTAGCTTGTATCAACAGTTGTAACAGGCTAAGCCACTTGAGACACTGCATTGAATTTGTTCCTGTCTTAATGATTTCAGCTGACTGGTTTCAACTCAGATGTTCTGCTTTTTCCTTTCAGTAGATCAAATCAGCTCGTGCTGCTTCTGCTTCCAATTTAATGGCAAGAAGAAGAAGAAGAATGCTTCAGCGAAGTGGCGTTCATGGTCTCAGTGAACAGTCATGGTCACACACTGCATGTGGTTTTAAAAGCAACATGTCTGTTCAGTACAACGATCGAGATGTGTAATATTAGTGCAGCTACGGTTTGTTCTTGAACATCAGTTCTGTTTTCTACTTTGATCACTTAGACCAAAAAAGTGTTGTTTTCAGATTCTTTCTTTTAAATCTATAAAGCACCTGCTCATTTTTTATTACAATTAGTTTCACATAAATGTTAGTTTTTCCTTTATGATCTTTTAATGCTTACACTACACTGTACACATTAGAGACATTTCTGTTACCTGTTTCTGTTGACTCAGAGTTGTGAAATGTTCTTTTATTTAATGCACAATATGAAGTTCATAATTTTCTTACAAATAAAACTCTAATGACAAACATGAACAGCTGTGCTTATCTCTGAGACATGAGTTTTTGAATGTGTTTAGACAGTGTGCATTTGTATGCTGAAACTGTAATGGTGAACCTGAGGTGATGGTCAACAGAAGGCTAATAGATATCAATATAAAATAATATTGAAGTAATGTCTTTATCCCCTGCAGAGTGTGGACGCTGTGCACTCAATCACCTTATTCACTGTAGTAAACATGCACCGCTAGCTCAAGTGACTGACTGTCTCCATGGTTACATCGTATATTATTAGCTATGTAAACAGCTTCCATAGATACCGCCATAGCTCTCTGCAGCTGTAACACTTTCACACTTTGCAAATCATTTCACGATTTTGATAGTTATGAAGACAGAATATGTTTTTAAGGTCATGCTAGGCGGTTGCTATGGTGGTTGCTGTGGACTTGGCTGGACCGCGTCCGATTCCTGTTATTAGCTGTCCGCCGTAGGAAGGCTGCGTTCCATTTACAAGTAGTGACAGTCTGCCGCAACTCGAACTCAAAACCCCACTTTGTTCTTTAATTATAGGCCTTTTATAGCCGTTCATGACACACGCACACACACACATAAAGCACTTTGCCTCACCATGAGAATGGAACTTTACCTAAGCTAACCTTTAAAATATCTGATATAGGATAGAAAAAATGAAGCAACCAGAGATTTAATGATGAAGACTCTGGGTTCTGTAGTGACCTGAATGACTCTTTGCATACAATTTATTGAAGAGGACTTTAGAATGCACTTTACATTTAGACTGTTGCTGTTTAATTTTTTACATTGTTGCGGTGTTATGTCATGAATAAAGTTCACCTGCTGGGGGTTTGATGGATCAGATCATCATAATCAATGGGTCCTGAGGTGGGCGGGACTGTCTCTGGTGATGTCACCATGAAGGAACAGCATCTGGCACGTGTTGCTGAAACATCCCAGTACACTGGTGTAGTTTCCTCTCCAGCTGTTTGACATTTGACACTTCAAAATTAAGGGGAAGAAGAAGAAACAGTGTTAGGTCAGGTGACCACATGGTTTCTAAAGTAACTGACAGGAAGTAACCAGGCCGTTAGAAATGGATGGCATGTGTTTAGAGTTACTGGAGTTGGGTAACTCTACTTACCAAAAGCAGAAGCACACAGATGAAGGATCAGATGCTGAATGTTGCAGGAACATGCTCGTGCGGTGGTCATTCAGTGCTGCTCCGGCAGGTTAGACAGTCCAAGACTGATAATACTGCCCATCTGAGAGTTTGAAAACACACATGCAAAGATTTATTTTGTATTACAGTCAAAGTTGGATGTTCATTTTTGTCCTTTAAAAATGTTTGTGTATTTGAAAGCACTAACATTTAAGGATGACTTGGATCGTCTCCTTTAAAGGGGAGACAAGTGTATCCACTGATCCACGTCACTTTACCTGGATGATGACTCCTCTCCCCCTCACGCAGAAACGCTCCTAATATAACCAAGCAAATAAATAATATTGAAGATTTACTTACATCATTACAAAAACAGGAAAAACATCTCCCTTTGATTCTATTTCTCCATTCCTGCTGAACATCAGGCAACAAATATCTCAATAAATCACAGTAAAATGTAAAGCACATGTTTTCTCTGCTTTGTCTAACCTCTGCAGAGCCTCTGTCAAGAAAAACATATCTGTAAGCATAAAACAAATATACATTTCATAACAAGTCACTGGACAAACCTCGGTCAGTTGATTTCCTCTGTGCAGTGCAGACGAACATCAGTCAGCAAGTCAAGGTGGTGAGATGGACTGGTGTCCTTTGTGACTCTGCTGGTTCTTCTGAGGAAATACCACCGTCTCTCCACACTGTCACCATCTGTGAGCACAAACTGCTGCTCTGCTCTGCCAGCATGTAGGAAATCACATATCACACACACAGGGGTGAAGAAACATTAGAACTCAACTTTGGATACTTTAGATCTAAACAGATCAAAGTAGCTCTTAGCTTCAACAATCAGTGAACAGACAAACAATGATACCATACTGATTCTGTATGAATACAATATGGTATTTTCAATACAGGTGTCAAATTAATTTACTAAAACTAATACAGATATATGTATTTTTTTTTTTTGATAAATTCGTTTGCTAAATTATAAGAATATATATTTTTTCATTTAACAATTGCAACTGAAAGAAATTAAATATTGAACAAAAATATATTGTCACATTCTGAGCATGCTCAGCATGCTGACAGACTTGAAGTTGCTACAGATTTTAAGAAGTGATAATTATAGGGAAAAAACTTCTCTTTTTCATCCGTTTAATCAAACATTTGATGCCTTAGATGTCTCAGTCCTATAGCATTCTGCAACTACAACTAAGCTGAAGCTTGGATTTGGCTGCAGGTGCCCTGTACATCCTTCTCAACATGTGGGTACCATTTAATCACACTTCTTCCTGAGCTTTGCTTCGTCACAAGACCAAAGGTGGCATCCCGTGTCACGGTCATATCATCATCCAGAAGAAACATTTGAAGAAACATCATGGAGAAGAAACATTTACGCGCCTCCCGGTTTTGTTTTCTGATCCTGCAAAAAGACTGAGGACAACAAAGCCCAGAGAACACGAGATACACAACATCCAACATTCAGACTCAACAGCCTCCATAAATGAAGAGCACCAGGTTGGTTCAGTTATAGTAGATGTCATGGAATTTTTTAAATAAAGTCTGCAACACAGAAAGAGCTGTGATCATGCTATTTATTACTGTGCACAGGAGAGCAAACACACATCAAACATCACAGTTCAGTCATGTCAGCTCTGCCACTTCACGTGTCTCGCTATGAAACCTAACGGATCAATGGTTATGCTGTTTTGTGCCCTTGACGTTATCAGCACCTGTAAAGGGAGTTGTTTTCTCAAACTGCTGAAGTAAGTTCATCTAGTTTTAGAAACTTTCATTGAACAGTCTATAACAGTGTCACAACTAAGCATATGCATAAGCACTTAAATGCTTTAAATGAGAATAACATAAAATTTCTATTACAGGAGCTAGAGCCTGTCCCAGTAGTCATAGGTAGAGCACACCTGGACAGGTCACCAGTCTGTCAGAGGACTAACACAGATGCAGCCTGACTCAATCCTAAATGTTCAGCACACAGAGACACAGAGGTACCGTTTAAAGTTTAGTGTTAACTTGAGTCACTGATCATTTGCAGTATTACAGAGTCTGGCAGTCTTTGCATGATGTCCACGTCACTGTAAGTTTCTAGCTGACTCTCAGGTGTGACAGGTGTGCCAGCAGGAAAGAGTAATAATAGCCTGCATCCTGAGGTTTTTCATGCAGGATTAAAGGAGCCAGGCTTTGTTCACACAGCTAGGATTGTATTTTACACTGACCCTGGGTCAGTATAAGTATCATACAGTTTAAACGAAGCACTGAAACTTGCACATATTTATTACAGATGCACTGAAGCTAATCGAGATATTTGCTGTCAGTCTGTGGCTGCGATTAAACACTTTACTGGAAACTTTATTAACTAGTAACTTCGTCAGTCATGACAGAAGCTAATATTTCTGTGCTAACATCGTTTAAACAGTAACAGCTTTACTCCAATATAAGCTAACGTTTACACCGTAACTTTAAGCTAGCACCATAAAGACGGTAAAACACGTAATAACATCTACAAATGCATCTTAAAGCTGTTATATTAGCACTCGGTGTATTACTAACATAACCACATTAACATTATTGACACTCGCTGGTCTGACTTTTAATAGTCATTCTATAAATGCTGTCCGTTTAAACGGTCTTACCTGTACACACATTGCAGCCAGAGTGGATTCTGGAGTCTTCCCACGCTCCTGTTAGTGATCCTCCATCTGGATGGATGATAATGAAGAAAATATAATTTGATCAAACATTATTCAGCTTTAAATATTGTTCAGCTTTAAAGTTACTGTGCAACTGTGTAATAAAAAAGTGTGCTCACGACTTTGGCCTTGAGAGCGATAAGAAGCGATCGCCTCATCCTGCAGGTGGAAGATATCTGCAAGCGAAGAGACTAGAACACCCAAGGCCGCTTTCCTTTTATGGAGTTGTTTTTCTGCTAATGCAGCACTTTCCTCACAACCCCCTCCTGTAAGTTTTAGAGAATATATACCCATCCTCACAGCAAATATTAGGAATCTCCTGATGTGAGCTGTGTTGAGAGGTTGTCTCTGTCTCAATAAAAGTTCACTGATTCCCCATCTGCTGCAGGTGTCCGGTTGTCTTCATTCTCCGCCAGCCTGGTTAAGTCAATTCCTCCTTAACATCTAAAAGAACCTATTTAATGAAGGAAGACGGGTTCACTTTGTGTTTAATATTATTCTATTGCTGTTGTTGTTTTTTTTTATATCCTTCAATTGGCGTCACGGAACAGGATCCGCTCCAGGCCAAACTGGAACGGATGGGAGGACATCGGCAGTGGTCTGAGTGAACGGAGTTTGGACAAAAGCTGTGTGCACACAAAAACAAGGTAAGCAGACCTTTTATTTCTGCTATATTGAACATTATAAAAATACTTAGTGTCCAAACTCCTAGTAATTCATAACCAAAATTGTCTGGCTTACTTAAGGCTTGTTGAGAATCAGACAAGTGAATAAGAGATAAGTGAATAAGAAATAAGTGAATAAGTGAATAAAGATAAGAGTGAACTGAGGTCTGACCACGGTTGCAGCCGACGGGTTGCTTTCCGGTGTCGGATAAATACCTCAGTGCAGGTCTGGGACCTTGAAAGGGTTTATTAGTAACGCCTTTCTAAACAAATTAAAAGGTTAAAGGCCTTGAGAATATTTTTTAGTAATATTCTCTAAACTACAGAAGGGTTAGGAAGGCCCAGAGGACTTTATTAGAAAAGATCCTCTAAAACTTAAAAAGGAGAAGTACTGGTTGGAGTCCAAAGGAGGGGTCCCTTTGATCAATAGGAGAAAACGGATCTCTTCTTAAAACCCCGATGATTTTAGTGTTTTAAATGTTTTGATGTTCTGTTTGATATTGGACACACATAAATACACGCTGAATGCTTGCTGTGGAACACTGGGCAGGACAGTTTGGTTCTCCGTTGTTCACAGATTACACAATTAAAGGAACTAGGTTCCTCTTTTGGTTAAAATAATACACCACACATAGAATTTTTTTTTTTACACATTTATTACATACATAAGGAGGGTAATGAGTGACTGCAGGTAATGTATGAAGTGTGAATGAGACGTGTGAACAAGGTGACAACCAACTAGCACCCCTATCAGGAAGCTCTAGGCAAGGTTACCCGCCAGACTCCGGTTTGGTAGAAGCTTGGTAACACCTGAAGGGATATTTCAGTGCTGACTCACCTTTAAAGCAGCGCCCCAGCTGTTAGTGCCTAACAGAGGCAGAAACCCAGCTGGCCCAAATTCTCCTTTAAAATCAATAAAAGAACACTCCTCCATTGACAGTAAAATGGATGGAGAATTAGATCGAGAAACTAATGATGATGGTTGGGGTCCCGGTGTTATTCTTAGCACATTGGGAGAACAATTAACATGTGTTGAGACAGTCATCAACTCCACACACCAGCCTAAAGAAGCAAAAAAGCAGAAAGAGTCATTGAGGAAAACAGCTGAAAGGTTAATGAAAGAAAAGGGAAAGAACGAGGGGAGTAGTGGTAATTGGGGAATAATTTGGCAGAATAAGGCTATGCAGGCAAAAGAGAAAGAGGAAGAAGCCAACTCAGCAGCAGCAGGTGCAGGTGTGATGAGCGGGGTGAGACACAGAAAGGAAGCAGATAAGCACGCAGGCCGCAAAGCTAAATTTAATCACTGGGTGTGTTTATGGGAAACTGCAAAACCACACATGAAGAAAAATAGGTCTCAGCCACCTCCCTATTCTGCCTCAACTCCTCCCTCAGCAGGCATATATCCGGTACTTAATATCTCTGGTGGAATAATGACTATTGGAGAAGAACCGCCCGTAGCTCCAACTCCCATAGATACCAAGCATTTTTGCCCAGGAAGCTCCTCTCTGTCGGCGACATCCTCAGCTAGTAGTAGAGCCCCCTCTTCTATGTCCCATTGTTTTGGAACCGGATCTGAGGGCCTAACTGACCCATTTGCGAGCGCACCATTTGCGGTTCGAATGAACAGACAGGAACCCACTGAACAACAATTAACTGATCTAGAAGCAGCATTACGCAGCTGCTTAAATGAACATAGGTCAGTGGTCCAGGGGAATAATCGTGTTGCGTCAGCCCCTCTTTCCCGGTCCAACCCCTTTGCCAGCACTCCTGTCGCTGTTAAAGGAGATCTGACCGCTACTGCAAAAACTGAGCCTGGCACTTCGCCAAATGTCACAGTTACCATGTCTTTGGTGGGCCGTCAGGATCCGGAAACACAGATGAGTTTAGCCCACGTTTTTGCTGACACTGCTAACCCACCAGGCGGGGAAGAAACTGAGGATACTGATGATGAACTCAGTAACCTTAACAATACACCCCTCTCTACCTCTCCCAGTTTAGGATATCAGACTAGATCTAAGGGCCCTGTGCCTCAGCCTCCAGGCATGTTTCCCCTGGTCCAGACTAAAGCGCAACGTAGACCAGTGTACCAACCTTATTCATTCGGAGATGTCCAGGCCCTAGTGGACAAACTCCCTGACATAATGGAGGGAGGGAATGCCTGGTTGGCTGGTTTGGATAAATACACAGCTGGACAGGACCTCGCACTGGGAGATTTTAGAGCTATTATAACTAGGTGCACATCCCGATCTCAGGCAGCGGACCTGGAACAAAATGCGGGTACTACCATGCATGAGAACGAGGTGCCACTAATGCAGGCCTTGAGGTTTATTGGACCGGCCCTGCGCAAACAATTCCCACCCAAAAATCAAGGCACCTTACAGAAATTTAAATGGGAGGGAAAGCAAAATCCCACCCATTATCTAAATCAGGCTGTTGAAGACTGGGTGAACCATACAGGTCATCACCCCAGTAGGACTTGTTCACAGAGCATGTGGTTTAGAAGGGCGGTGCTGAGGGGCATTCCGGAGTCAGTAAGCCAGAAAATGGAGGATAATCCTGATTTGCAGGACTGTGACTTTGCAATCTGGAAGAAACATTTGATTTTTAATCTTAACAAAGTGCAGATTAAGTCTGATGATAAAGCGGAGAGCGTCGAAGATTTACAGTTGCAACTGTTGAAGGTTCAGCTGCAGAAAGCTAAAAACGACCTGGGTGGAAAAGGTGACAAGCCTAAAAAGCAGCTTGTGGCCGCTGCGGCTCCCCCTCCTGGTCCAGTTGCCCCTGATTTGTATCCGAACCCGTGGCCAGCTGATCCACAGCCCCCCCAGTATGGTGCTCATCACTCCCCGGCCCCTTATGGGCAGAGAGGTTCCCCATTTGGAGGAAACGGAGGTGGTTTCAGGGGAAGAGGTCAGATGGGAGGTGGTAGGGGAGGCCAGATGTATGTTTGTTTCCGGTGTGGACAACCTGGACACTGGGCTAAAGCGTGCCCTTTGAACCCGGCTGCTGGAAGAGGCAGGGGAGCCCGTGGTGGGCCCTATCAGCATCCTGGCCACAGAGGTGGACCTCGTGGTGCTTTAGTTGAAGTGCCCCCGGCCCCACAGATGCCTGTGATGGGGTGGGAGTACTACGAGGGTGGTCCCCAGCTATAGGACACCCCACAGACTGCCCAGGACGGTGAAGGGACAACGGCGGACCCTATGCTGTCCATAACTGTAGATAAAAGAAGAAGCAGCTTTTTAGTGGACACTGGAGCTACGTACTCCACCATTAAGGATGTTGCTCGTGAAAGACTTACTGACAGAGTGACTACAGTGGTGGGCATATCTGGGGAACCTAAAACTCTGCCTTACACCGTGCCCCTCCCCACAACGGTTGGAGATCAGACTTTGTTACACAGCTATGTTTGTTCAAAACAGGCGCCTGTGAATTTACTGGGAAGAGACTTGTTGATTAAATTAGGAGCTACAATACTCTGCTCTTCACAAGGCCTAACTGTGACTCTCCCTACTGGGGTTGTGCTTCCCTGTTCTAATGGGCCAGAGGGAGGTGGTCAGTTTCTGCTGCAACCCTCCTCCTGTTTGGCGGACTCTGCTGACATCTACTGGGCATTATTGGAAGTTGAAACACCTGCTGAACCAGGAGTTTGTACTGCTTTTCAGCAATGGCGGCCGTGGCTCTCACTCCTACATCCTTATGTCCCTCCCCCTGACCCACCTCATGTTACACTATTTTATGACAGGCATGACACCACCTGGTACCAGCACATGTTCCAAGAGCAGTGTGAGGGGCGGGCTTGGTCTTTGAACATGTCGTGCATTTTTGCGGCACCGGAGGGAGTGGCAGCAGCGGTTACTTTTACAACAGATCAATTACAGTGGTACATGATGTCTGATGAGGCAGCTCCCCATGTGTCACTGGCCTTACATCCTGGACACCAGGCTAAGGAGCTGGGTGGAATGGTTAAACGTTCCCTTGCGGCCACTGACTGGACACCTACAAAACTCCCACAGGTTTTGTTTTCTCCATCTACCAAGACATACCAAATTTTAAATGATTGCTTTAATTCCTCAACACTGCAACATAGAGTGGTCAGCGGGTCACATGGCAGAGAACACACAGACCACTGTGATGCTGCGCCTTTACTCGACTCTCTTCCAGATTGTTTGTGGTCCCATGGACCCACAGATGTAGGTTTAGTTGATGTGGAGCCAGTCTCTTTTCAACTGTCATCTGCTACCCCTTTGTGGCAGCCTCAGTACCCACACAGACCGGAGGCTGAGGCTGGGATTGCAGAAACAATTTCTGGTTTGGTCACTGCCGGTGTCCTGGAGCCCTCCTGCTCTAAGTGGAACACGCCCATCCTACCTGTTGAGAAAAAAGGCACGGGGAAGTTCAGAATGGCACATGATTTGAGAAGGATTAATGCCTTACTTGGCACTCCTACTTTGCCTGTGCCTAATCCTTATGTTGCCTTGACCAACCTCCCACCATCTCATGCCTGGTTCACCTGCATTGACTTGGCTAATGCCTTTTTCTGCCTCCCACTTCGTGAGTCACTGCGTGACATTTTCTCATTTACATTTAGAGGCCGACAATGGCGTTACACTCGCTTACCACAGGGATTTGCCCTCTCCCCAGGACTGTTTAATCAGTGTTTGAAAGAACTTTTACAAACCAGCCCACTACCATCTGACTGTATGTTAATACAATATGTGGATGACCTTTTGCTGTCTGCCCCCACGGCTGACATCTGTTTGGAGGCCACCAGAGTGGTACTTCACCACCTGGCCAACACAGGTTTTAAAGTGAGCAAAAACAAACTACAGATTGCAAGAAAACAGGTTTCTTTTCTAGGCCGCATGGTCTCACAGTCCGGTATTTCCTTGTCCCCAGAACACAGGAACTCCATTTTGCACCATCCAAAACCTCTAACTGTAAAAGACATGTTGTCATTTTTGGGCCTGACTGGTTACAGCAGGACCTATGTCCCAGACTATGTTGGCCTTACTTCCCCTTTGCGCGCTTTGGTAAATGAACAAGGCATGAGAAACCTCTCTGCTCCCCTCTCATGGACTACAGAAACAGAACAGGCGTTTATAAAGTTAAAACAACAGCTTTCTGTCGCCTCTGACCTTGCTGTGCCAGATTATGCTTTGCCTTTTCATCTTGATGTTTCTGGAACTGGAACCCATATCAATGGTATCCTGTTCCAGAAAAAAGGGGGAGAGAGAAAAGTGTTGACATATGTAAGCGTAATGCTTGACAACACTGAAAAACGCCACCCACCGTGCACACAACACGTTTCTGGACTTGCAAAAATCATTCAGAAAACAGCACACATAGTGATGAACCACCCACTAAAAATTTTGACATCACACAGTGTGGTGGCCTACGTCTCCTCACAGGCCTTCACACTCACTTCACTCAGGCAGAGACGCCTCAGTACCATTTTGGAAGCACCACACATCACCTACTCACATGAAGGCATAAACATGGCTGATCACATGGGATCGGGGGAACCACATATGTGTGAAGAGGTTGTGCAGGTACAGGAGAAAATCAGGCCAGATTTGCAGGCAGAACCTCTAATGGATGCAGAAAAAGATTGGTTCACAGATGGATGTTGTTTCAGAACTGAAAGTGGAATGTTGAAGGCTGCATGGGCAATAGTGGAACAGACAGACATGAGATGGAAAACAGTGAAAGCAGAGCAGTTGACAGGACAACAGTCTGCACAGAGAGCTGAACTGAGAGCGGTGATTGAAGCCTTAAGGATGGGAAAGGGACAGAAAGTGAATATATACAGTGATTCAGCTTATGCTGTGGGAGCAGTGCATGTGGAGCTCAAGCAGTGGCTCAGAGCTGGTTTTTTGACAGCCAGCGGAAAGCCTATTAAACATGAGATAGAAATGAGGGAATTAGCGGAAGCACTGTTGTTACCTGTTAAGGTGGCAGTGGTAAAATGCAAAGGACACAGTGCCGGATTGGACTTAGTGGCATTAGGTAACAAACAGGCCGACTTAGTAGCTAAGCAGACAGCTGGTTACTTACCCTCCCTGATTATGGTAATGGACCCAGAAGCCACACCCCCTCCAGAAAGACCACCCATACAACTAGGCCTAGCCACAATCAGAGAGTTACAGGACAAAGCCAGCCCCCAGGAAAAATCATTATGGGTAACAAGAGGGGCCACAAAAACAGATGTGTGGCGTGGCCCAGATGGAAGGCCCATTCTACCGCCAGGGGTCAGACAGACAGCAATGGAAGAGGCACATGGAGTGGGGCATGTGGGACCTGCACAAATGATGAGGAACTTAGCTGCCTGGTGGCACCCTTATCTAAAAGACATGACAAAATACATGGTTAAAACCTGTAAGGAGTGCAACCAATTTGGAATCAAGCCCGCCTTCAAGCCAATAGCAGGGTACTTCCCCATCCCACTTTGCCCAGGGAAAGAAATAATCATTGATTACACAGACATGGTGGACAGAGTAGGTAGTTACAGGTACCTGCTGGTGGCTGTGGATGCATTTTCAGGTTGGCCAGAAGCCTGGCCGACAGCAAGTGAAAACAGTAGAACTGTGGTGAAGTGTCTGATTAATCATTATATACCACAGCATGGGTTTCCCGAGGTCATAAGGTCGGACAATGGTTCACATTTCAGGAACCACGATCTGCAGAGGGTTGAAGCCGCATTAGGTTTGAAACATAAGTTTGGCTCAGTTTACCACCCCCAGTCCCAGGGGAAAGTGGAAAGGATGAATCAAACTCTAAAAACTAAATTGGCTAAAATCTGTGCACAGACCAAATTAGATTGGGTTAAGGCATTGCCTCTTGCATTAATGTCCATAAGATGCTCAGTAAATCAAACCTCTGGTTACACTCCATTTGAGTTGGAGCATGGCAGGCCTTTTCCTGGCCCCTCCTCTCGCCTGTTAATGTCGGATGAAGCTGATTCAGACCTCGATCCGAGGACATATTATAACATGCTCCGCAGTTTTGTTGCCCAGTATTCCTCACAGGTCGCTGAAAGAAACCAGCAAGAGCTGAAAGAGGCGGCTACACCTGGAATGGACTACGTCCTCCTGAAAGTCACAAAGAGAAAGTGGGCTGAGCCTCGCTGGACAGGCCCTTACCGCATAACAGAGCGGACCTCCCACGCTGTCAGGCTCGAAGGGAAAGGTGACACCTGGTTTCATTACACACAGTGCGCTGCTGCCACCGAACCAGGAAGAACCTTGAGAGAGGTGCAGAAGGACCTGTCAGAAGGAGCTGCAACAGCATCACCAACCACTTGAGGGAGCCAAAACTCAACCTACAAGCCGGCTGGTTACAAAAGGGGGTGTTCTTCATACTGAACTAAACATTTTTATTTTTCTATTTTTAACATCTTTTATGACTTTGCTTTTATATTGGCTTGAGTTTTTAAGATTTACATTTTACATTGCAATAGTTTTAACCGCTGAAAGCTCATTTAAAGTTGTGTCACTGATACTTTTTGTTGCTCTTTAACTCCTAGAACACGCCCTTGGCGAGGTGGGGGGAACTGGACCACCTTTCTGTGCCCCATCATCCTGTATTAGAAGACATACAAGCTAAGTAAACATGTCTTGGCCCTTTCCCCCTGAAATGACAGGCAGGCAAAGATGTTGCGTCTTTGTTTGCTTCCTGGCCCTGGGTCTCATTCCCATTGGCATAATCCTGATCTGTGAAGGGCCCCCGACACTTCTGACACCTTCAAGTTCAAAAGCTTCGCCCCCTTCTGACAGTCCCAATCTGACAAATGTAGCCCCTAGGGTCTTGCCCACCACTTCCTCTCCAGTTTTGCCCACGCCCGATCGAGTTAGAAAGAAACGAGACACGGTTACCTCCTGTACCCCAAGTACGACTAGAATGATTACTCTCTGTGTCCCCAACAATAAAAGTTGGGTAGTTGAAATAGATTTCGCGAGCTTCCCAGTCACTCCCGTCACCAAAGACCAAGGGGGGGATCTTTTTAACCTTGCGGTACATCTCTCCTCCTCAGTGTGGTATATAACCCTGGGAGGTTGGCATCAGTGGAAGTGGTCCAGTTTAGTGTCAGAAACGGACCTCGATTGGTCCAAGCACTCTAGGGGTCAGGCTTTGCACTGGAGAAACCAAAATATGCTCAGAATAGCAAAAAAACCGGATCTTTCAGGCTTAATTTTTACCCTAAAGGATCTGGCCTTGACCTCCTGTCAACAATTTATACTTGCCCCTTGGACTGATCGCACCGCCCTGTATTGGCAAATGGAAATATGCCCTAGCGTTGGTGCAGTTCCAAGCTCTGTAGTTAAAGATGATAACCCCACCTTTAATGGCCCTCCGGTGACATATACAAACGGGGGGAGAAACGGCCGAATACGCATTGTAGACACAAATAAAATGTCTAAAGATGACCTCTTCCAAATTCTAACCGGTATTTCTGGAGCAACAAACAACTGGTTACTACTAGCTGAACAAGCTGCTGACAAGACGGCTTCCGACTGCATAGTTTGTATGGGAGCCCGCCCCACTTTAAGAGTTGTACCGGCGCCAGTCAATAGTGCATGCCTCCTGCATCTTATGAACAATACAAAACGAGGTCATTGCTCATATCTGGAAAACCACTTTCCTAAAACTCAACGCTCGGTCTCTAATAAACCACCTTTCTTTTCTTCAGATGTAGCTGTGAACAATTTCACTTGTATTAACCTGACTGGCAATGCAGTAAAACTAGGTAGCTTGAACTCTTCTTGGTGCACTGAGATGACGGTTATGAAACCAAACTTCCGACCTACGGCTAGGGCTGATTTGTGGTGGTGGTGTGGCAATAACAAGTTATATGATGGTTTCCCTCGGGATGCGTCAGGTCTTTGCGCTCTCATAACTCTTATTTTACCTGTTTTAGTCACTCCAGTAGATCTCTCTATAGAAGTACACGAAGTTGGCCTCCCATCCTCCTCTGAACGCCGCTCTAAACGTTCTCTAATCCCAGGTTCAGCTCATAATCCAACCTATATTGATGCTGTAGGTATACCCCGTGGGGTCCCCGATGAATATAAACTGCGAGACCAGGTTAAAGCAGGATGGGCCTCGATACTTTGGATGGTTGAAATAAATGCGAATGTAGACAGAATTAACTACATTCACTTTAATGTGCAACTGTTGGCTAATTACACTCGAGATGGTTTTGAAGCTGTGCATGCACAGTTATCTGCCACTTCCCTAATGGCTTTCCAAAACAGGGTCGCAACGGATTTTCTCCTCGCAGAAAAAGGCGGAGTCTGCAGCCTTTTTGGTCAGGAGTGCTGTACCTATATCCCCAATAACACAGCTCCTGATGGTTCCCTCACTAAAGCTATTACTGGTCTCACAGCTCTTACTGTTAAAATGAAGGAACACTCGGGCGTTGATACTGCCATGTGGGACTCTTGGCTTAACATGTTTGGCAAATATAAGGCCCTTGTAGCTTCCATCCTAGTTTCCATCTCAGTTTTTGTTGCTATCCTAGTCACCTGCGGTTGCTGTTGTATTCCATGCATTCGATCCCTCTTCCAGAGACTGATTGTTACAGCTCTCACTCCTGAGGATAAGGATCTCGCCCGGCAGATGCCTTTATTGGCTAGTCAACTTCCCACCTCCTCGCCAACGGATGATGAAAACTCTGATCGTGAGGGTGACGACCATTATCGTCTTTCTCTTGTTTAAATTCTTCTAAAATGGTTGTTTCTCTGTGGTGTTTTGTATTAGGTTTGTTATTAATTGTTTCCCTCACCCACTTCCTCTTGAAGGATATATCTGGTTGAACTGTGTCTGGTCGGGTTGTGAGGGTTAAGCGATGTTCTCAGGGTCTCCGGACTTAAGCCTGAGCGAATGTGTACTCCCACCACTGGATATAAATTGTTTTTTTTCCACACCCCTTCCTCACGTTTTACCATATTCACTTTTGAATGTCCTTAGCAGTTACCGTTCTGGGTTTATTTTACGGTTGATTTATTCTTTCACATTTTCACGTTTATATCTTTCATTATTATAGTATACTCTGTACTCTCCACATTTTTATCATTACTTGTGCTTTTTGGTTGCTGAGTTACAGGAACTGTTAATTTTGTGTCACTACCCTGGTTGCACTGACTCGTTGTATTCCTTGTGTGCAGGACAGCTGTTACTGCTTTCGTCGGGAACCGAGACTGCTTGCAGCCGACCCCTGGGCAGGGTGGTGCCTGGACTCTTTTCTCCTCATCTGCAATGACAGATAAAGACAAATGATAAGACCCGAGGAGTTTTTCGAGCCAGGCTTCGACACGTCTCTGTGTTCCTTTGAATGTTACTTATTTTTGTGTGTTGACCCATTTAAGATGGGTCAAAAGGGGGATTTGAAGAAAATATAATTTGATCAAACATTATTCAGCTTTAAATATTGTTCAGCTTTAAAGTTACTGTGCAACTGTGTAATAAAAAAGTGTGCTCACGACTTTGGCCTTGAGAGCGATAAGAAGCGATCGCCTCATCCTGCAGGTGGAAGATATCTGCAAGCGAAGAGACTAGAACACCCAAGGCCGCTTTCCTTTTATGGAGTTGTTTTTCTGCTAATGCAGCACTTTCCTCACAACCCCCTCCTGTAAGTTTTAGAGAATATATACCCATCCTCACAGCAAATATTAGGAATCTCCTGATGTGAGCTGTGTTGAGAGGTTGTCTCTGTCTCAATAAAAGTTCACTGATTCCCCATCTGCTGCAGGTGTCCGGTTGTCTTCATTCTCCGCCAGCCTGGTTAAGTCAATTCCTCCTTAACATCTAAAAGAACCTATTTAATGAAGGAAGACGGGTTCACTTTGTGTTTAATATTATTCTATTGCTGTTGTTGTTTTTTTTTATATCCTTCAATAACAACCTTCTGAACAATCTAGCAGGAGATGGTCCATATCTAGGGGATATGGACTGATAACAGCCGAAGCGGGTGAAAAAGTCACCCAGTCGCTAGCTGTGCGATTACCCAGCATACACCAGCACAATATTAGGCACAGCACCACCATAGACATTTTCAGTGGTTTTGAATGCAGGACATGGTTATCTTACCTTGTAAAATGCATGACAATAAAACAGCTAACCACCATAAAATGGTATTGTGTATGTATGTATGTGCATGTGTGTGTGTGTGTGTGTGAGAGAGAGAGAGAGAGAGAGAGAGAGAGAGAGAGAGAGGGGGGGGGAAGAGATCAAAGGCGTGCGCTTATGTTTTTTCTTGATCAAGAGTGTGCCTCCTCTCTCTTATTGGATGTATGGTATAGCATGTTTATTCAGGTGCACCTTTGAAGTCTATGAGAATACTTTGCAGCCTGGTCTGAGTGGTCATTTCTGCACAGACACAATGAAGCGTGCACTCAGTTTAGAGGAGGCTGTTGCTGCAGTTTTGCACTCTCCACAAGCAGTGGAGATACTTCTGACAGCGAAGAAGAATTTTTGCCAGGCACCAAGGAGCTTTGCAGCTCATGTGCGGAGGAGGAGAAGGAGAAGGAGGAAGAAGAGCAGGAGGAAGAGACAAGACTGGAGGATGGCCAGTGGAGATCTAAAAATGGAGAAATCATGTGGCAACCCACACACGAAGAGGTCCTGCCATTTTTTCCTCCCCCCATTTTAACCCCAGGACCAACCCATTATGCAATTCGTATAGGATCAGCAGCCCTGTGAGCACTTTCCATCTTTTTTTTTGCAGAGGACATTATGCAGCTAATCCTGCATTTCACCAACCTGCAGGGGCAACAGGTCAGTAAAAGACTGGAAGGACATAGATGAGGAGTTGCAGGCTTACATGGGGCTTGTGATGCTGGCTGGCCTGTACAGGTCTCAACATGAAACGACAACAAGCCTGTGAAATGGGGAGACAGGGCTCTTCTGTTTCATGCTACCATGTCAAAAAAAAAAAGAAAAAGATTTGAGCAAATTAATCGGGCAGTAAGATTCGATGATCGTCTCTCCCGTCCAGGTCGCTACAGGGGGGGGCAAGGCTGTGGTTTCCTACATCCCCAAGCAAAGAAAAAAGGTTGTCTTATTGAGCACCAGGCACCGTGAGCTACAAGTCCAGGACTCTGGGAAGAGAAAGCCCCACATCATCCTGGATTATAACAAATGCAAAGGGACTGTGGATCATTTGGACCAGGTAAGCACAATTATAAGTATTTATTTTCATTTTATTATTATTTTTTATTATTATTTATTATTATTTTATTTATTTTATTTATTTTTAAATTATAAGTATTATTTGCCAAATTGTTTACCGTTTCTCATTGTTATAACTGATAAAGTCATAATGTGATTATAATAGTTTTGATATGAGATGATAGTTTTAGACTATGATAGTTTTGATAGTTACAGTAAGGAGGGGGGGGGGGGGGGGGGGGGTCCAGTTTGACGCCCACAGGCAGGAAGAATCTCTTGCTTATGGCTGTATAAATCTGTTCATGTCACCTGATCATTTCTTTTTGTTTTGCAGGTTTGTGGCAACTACTCCTGCCGTAGAAGGACACGTAGGTGGCCCATGTGTCTGTTCTACCACATGATCGAGGTAAGCTGCTATAATGCTTTCATTCAAGACAGCTGTAACTTTTGATAGAAGACGCATATAAACATATTTATGGCTTTATCTTATAAAGTTCGATATCCCCGTGTTGAGCAAACAGGTTTTGCAGCTGTTTGATCTAAGATTTTCAAGTTATTCACAAAATGAATACCTATGCTTTGTTTCGTGCGACAACTCCATTCAAATGCATGTAATAGTCAGAAACGCACTGTCTTGGCGAAATAAAGCGTTTACAACTTCATGAAGACAGCTCTAACTTTTGATAGGAGACTCAGATATGCGTATTTATGGCTTTATCTTATCGAATTCAATATGCCCGTGTTGAGCAAACAGTTTTAAAGCTATGTGAGCTAAGATTTTCAAGTTATTCACAAGATGAAAACCTATACTTTGTTTCGTGCGAGAACTCCATTCAAATGCATGTAATAGTCAGAAACGCACGGTCTCGGCGAAATAAAGTGTTTTTGTACAGCTTCATGAAGTTACCTGTAACTTTTGATAGAAGGCTCAGACACACATCAATATGGCTTTGCCTTATACAATTCAGCATCTCCGTGCTGGGGAAACAGGTTTTGCAGCTGTTTGAGCCAAGAGCTTCCAGTTATTGAAAAAATGAAAGCCTATACTTTGTTTCGTGCGAGAACTCCATTCAAATGCATGTAAAAGTCAGAAACGCACTGTCTCGGCGAAATAAAGGGTTTACAACTTCATGAAGACAGCTGTAACTTTTGATAGGAAACTCAGATATACGTATTTATGGCTTTATCTTATAGAATTCAATATCCCCGTTGAGCAAACAGTTTTAAAGCTATGTGAGCTAAGATTTTTAAGTTATTCACAAAATAAAAAGCTATACTTTGTTTCGTGTTTGAACTCCATTTATGTTACGCCCCTAATCTAGGCGTGTAGGGACGCACATAAGGTTGGAGGAGAGAGAGACAAATCCCCGCCCTGGTTCCCAAGCCAAACATCCAAACCAGTTGTGAGTAAAAAAAGGTGATTTTATTTAAGGACAAGAAGCATAGCTCCAGGGTGAGCCCAGGCCAAAATAATAAACAAAACCAACTAAGACCCACCAGAAAAGACTAACTAAACCCTAGGAAAGAAAAAGAACAAACAAATGACAGAGCTATCCCTCGCTCCCTGACCAAGAAAACAGGAGAAAACGATTCCAAAAGAAAAGGCAGCTCACCCCTTCCGCTTCAGCCCACGAGTGCCTAAGCTCTCAGCTAATGCACTAGGAGCGGCTTTTACAATTCACCCTCACACAAATACACAAGATAAGCACAGGCTGGGAAAACCATGGTAAGAACCGCGACGGCTGTCAGGCTACTCACTCGTTGCACACACTCTCTCTCTCTCTCCCCTCTGGAGCTGTCAGAGCGGCTTTTTGAACGTGGTCACCTGTTCCATGGTCCAATCAGCTGCTCACTACTCTTCATTAGGGGAGGGACCTGTAAAGTGTCTTAAACACAGTAAAGAGACACATGTCTCGCATGTAATAGTCAGAAACGCACTATCTTTGCAAAATAAAGCCTTTTTGTACAACTTCATGAAGTTAGCTGTAACTTTTGATAGAAGATTCAGATTTACGTAGTTATGGCTTTATCTTATAATATTCAGTATCCCCATGCTGAGCAAACAGGTTTGAGCTAAGATTTTCGGGTTATTCACATAATGAAAACCTATACTTTGTTTCGTGCGAGAACTGCATTCAAATGCATGTAATAGTCAGAAACGCACTGTCTCGGCGAAATAAAGTGTTTTTGTACAGCTTCATGAAGACAGCTGTAACTTTTGATAGAAGGCTCAGATTTACGTATTTATGGTTTTATCTTATATAATTCAATATCCCCGTGCTGGGCAAACAGATTTTGCAGCTGTGTGAGCTAAGATTTCCAAGTTATACACATAATGAAAACCTATACTTTGTTTCGGTCGAGTTCCCCATTCAAATGCATGCAACAGTGAGAAACGCACTGTCTTGGCGAAATAAAGCGTTTTTGTACAACTTCATATAAATAGCTGTAACTTTTGATAGAAGACTCAGACAAACATGTTTATGGCTTTATCTTATAGAACGCAAGGTCCCCGTGCTGGGAAAACAGGATTTGCAGCTGTTTGAGCTAAGATTTCCAAGTTATACACATAATGAAAACCTATACTTTGTTTCGGGCGAGTTCCCCATTCAAATGCATGCAACAGTGAGAAACGCACTGTCTTGGCGAAATAAAGCGTTTTTGTACAACTTCATATAAATAGCTGTAACTTTTGATAGAAGACTCGGATACACATGTTTATGGTTTTATCTTATAGAACTCAAGGTCCCCGTGCTGGGAAAACAGGATTTGCAGCCGTTTGAGCTAAGATTTCCAAGTTATACACATAATGAAAACCTATACTTTGTTTCGGGCGAGTTCCCCATTCAAATGCATGTAACAGTGAGAAACGCACTGTCTTGGCGAAAGAAAGCGTTTTTGTACAACTTCATATAAATAGCTGTAACTTTTGATAGAAGACTCAGACAAACATGTTTATGGCTTTATCTTATAGAACTCAAGGTCCCCGTGCTGGGAAAACAGGTTTTGCAGCCGTTTGAGCTAAGATTTTAAAATTATTCACATAATGAAAACCTATACTTTGTTTCGGTCGACTTCCCCATTCAAATGCATGTAACAGTGAGAAACGCACTGTCTTGGCGAAAGAAAGCGTTTTTGTACAACTTCATATAAATAGCTGTAACTTTTGATAGAAGACTCGGATACACATGTTTATGGCTTTATCTTATAGAACTCAATATCCCCGTGCTGGGAAAACAGGATTTGCAGCTGTTTGAGCTAAGATTTCCAAGTTATACACATAATGAAAACCTATACTTTGTTTCGGGCGAGTTCCCCATTCAAATGCATGTAACAGTGAGAAACGCACTGTCTTGGCGAAAGAAAGCGTTTTTGTACAACTTCATATAAATAGCTGTAACTTTTGATAGAAGACTCAGACAAACATGTTTATGGCTTTATCTTATAGAACTCAAGGTCCCCGTGCTGGGTAAACAGGTTTTGCAGCTGTTTGAGCTAAGATTTTCAAGTTATACACATAATGAAAACCTATACTTTGTTTCGGTCGAGTTCCCCATTCAAATGCATGTAACAGTGAGAAACGCACTGTCTTGGCGAAATAAAGCGTTTTTGTACAACTTCATATAAATAGCTGTAACTTTTGATAGAAGACTCAGACAAACATGTTTATGGCTTTATCTTATAGAACTCAAGGTCCCCGTGCTGGGAAAACAGGTTTTGCAGCCGTTTGAGCTAAGATTTTAAAATTATTCACATAATGAAAACCTATACTTTGTTTCGGTCGAGTTCCCCATTCAAATGCATGTAACAGTGAGAAACGCACTGTCTTGGCGAAAGAAAGCGTTTTTGTACAACTTCATATAAATAGCTGTAACTTTTGATAGAAGACTCGGATACACATGTTTATGGCTTTATCTTATAGAACTCAATATCCCCGTGCTGGGAAAACAGGATTTGCAGCTGTTTGAGCTAAGATTTCCAAGTTATACACATAATGAAAACCTATACTTTGTTTCGGGCGAGTTCCCCATTCAAATGCATGTAACAGTGAGAAACGCACTGTCTTGGCGAAATAAAGCGTTTTTGTACAACTTCATATAAATAGCTGTAACTTTTGATAGAAGACTCGGACAAACATGTTTATGGCTTTATCTTATAGAACTCAAGGTCCCCGTGCTGGGAAAACAGGATTTGCAGCTGTTTGAGCTAAGATTTCCAAGTTATACACATAATGAAAACCTATACTTTGTTTCGGGTGAGTTCCCCATTCAAATGCATGTAACAGTGAGAAACGCACTGTCTTGGCGAAAGAAAGCGTTTTTGTACAACTTCATATAAATAGCTGTAACTTTTGATAGAAGACTCGGATACACATGTTTATGGCTTTATCTTATAGAACTCAATATCCCCGTGCTGGGAAAACAGGTTTTGCAGCTGTTTGAGCTAAGATTTCCAAGTTATTCACATAATGAAAACCTATACTTTGTTTCGGTCGAGTTCCCCATTCAAATGCATGCAACAGTGAGAAACGCACTGTCTTGGCGAAATAAAGCGTTTTTGTACAACTTCATATAAATAGCTGTAACTTTTGATAGAAGACTCGGATACACATGTTTATGGCTTTATCTTATAGAACTCAAGGTCCCCGTGCTGGCAAAACAGGTTTTGCAGCCGTTTGAGCTAAGATTTTAAAATTATTCACATAATGAAAACCTATACTTTGTTTCGGTCGAGTTCCCCATTCAAATGCATGTAACAGTGAGAAACGCACTGTCTTGGCGAAATAAAGCGTTTTTGTACAACTTCATATAAATAGCTGTAACTTTTGATAGAAGACTCGGATACACATGTTTATGGCTTTATCTTATAGAACTCAATATCCCCGTGCTGGGCAAACAGGTTTTGCAGCCGTTTGAGCTAAGATTTTAAAATTATTCACATAATGAAAACCTATACTTTGTCTCGGGTGTTTCCCATTCAAATGCATGTAACAGTGAGAAACGCATTGTCTTGGCGAAATAAAGCGTTTTTGAACAACTTCATATAAATCGCTGTAACTTTTGATAGAAGACTCAGACAAACATGTTTATGGCTTTATCTTATAGAACTCTATATCCCCGTGCTGGGTAAACAGGTTTTGCAGCCGTTTGAGCTAAGATTTTAAAATTATTCACATAATGAAAACCTATACTTTGTTTCAGGCGAGTTTCCCATTCAAATGCATGTAACAGTGAGAAACGCATTGTCTTGGCGAAATAAAGCATTTTTGAACAACTTCATATAAATCGCTGTAACTTTTGATAGAAGACTCAGACAAACATGTTTATGGCTTTATCTTATGGAACTCAATATCCCCGTGCTGGGCAAACAGGTTTTGCAGCCGTTTGAGCTAAGATTTTAAAATTATTCACATAATGAAAACCTATACTTTGTTTCAGGCGAGTTTCCCATTCAAATGCATGTAACAGTGAGAAACGCATTGTCTTGGTGAAATAAAGCGTTTTTCAACCACTTCATATAAATCGCTGTAACTTTTGATAGAAGACTCAGACAAACATGTTTATGGCTTTATCTTATAGAACTCAAGGTCCCCGTGCTGGGAAAACAGGTTTTGCAGCTGTTTGAGCTAATATTTTAAAATTATTCACATAATGAAAACCTATACTTTGTTTCGGTCGAGTTCCCCATTCAAATGCATGTAACAGTGAGAAACGCACTGTCTTGGCGAAATAAAGCGTTTTTGTACAACTTCATATAAATAGCTGTAACTTTTGATAGAAGACTCAGACAAACATGTTTATGGCTTTATCTTATAGAACTCAAGGTCCCCGTGCTGGGCAAACAGGTTTTGCAGCCGTTTGAGCTAAGATTTTAAAATTATTCACATAATGAAAACCTATACTTTGTTTCAGGCGAGTTTCCCATTCAAATGCATGTAACAGTGAGAAACGCATTGTCTTGGCGAAATAAAGCGTTTTTCAACCACTTCATATAAATCGCTGTAACTTTTGATAGAAGACTCAGACAAACATGTTTATCACTAGGAGTCCCAGGCTTCTACCTTTCTACCTTTAAAACCCACCACCAGCCAAATGGCTGGTAGGCTTTTAGCTAGGCTTTAGCTTCAGCCAAGTGGAAGCTAAATTGGCTAGTCATTCATATGTAAATTAGGTTGTTAGCTGGGAATTCTGGAGGGAGGGGAGTGGGGGTGTGTGGATGAGGGGGTGGGGGAGCTGCTAAAAGCTGTGAACTTCCTTTTGTGTTTCATCTTGATGCATTCTCAATCATCCAGGGAAATAAATCTCCAAAAGTCACCAACTTGGAGTGTTTCAGTTTGCCATCTTAGGGAGAAATCAACACACATGGGTGTAGGTCCTTTGTTGCTGAGATTTATTGATAAAAACAGTACAAAAAACCAACCATTTGTACACATATTTACAAATAATAATAAAAAGTGAGTGAGTACATTTCAACATTTTCAGCAATCACTCACAATCCTGGCACTGCCATGGTATCTGTAGTCTGCATTTACCACATGTGTATCTGTAGCAGTGAACACATCGCACAGTGGCATGATTGTTCTTGCATTTGTGTTTGACCTGACACATGGCTCTTTTTCCAGGACTAGGTGTGAAGCAACTGTTCTTTTCTTGCCTTCTTCTCAGCTACATGAGAGTGAGCCAACTCTCTTGCAAGCTCCACCACATTTACATATGAATGACTAGCCAATCCACTAGTGGATTGAGGAATTTCCCTGCGAATCTTGTTGACTGTGCCGAGGATGGTGGTTTTCAGTCTAAGAAGTTTTTGCGCGAGTGAAAGCGATGTGAAAAAATTGTCCGTGGTAACATTTCTGCCCTTGTCTAGGAATGGTTCCATCAGCCTCATTACTACATTTTCAGAAAGTCTCTCCCCAGTGGGACGATTGGGGTCCTTGCCAACATATGGGAAGACATTGCAAATGTACTTGGATTTTAGGTCGCAAGCCACCCAAAACTTGATCCCAAACTTGTCAGGTTTACTTGCAATATACTGCAGGAAACAGCACCGAGTCTTTGATGGGAAAAGCTGTTCATCAACGGTGATATGTAGACCAGGGTTGTAGCACGTGATGCAGTTGGTGACCAATGATCCCCACACACTGGAAATTGCAGCGAACTTATCAGTCTTTGCTCGATTTGCTCCATTGTGGCATCAATCAGACCACTGGTATAATGTTGAAATGTACTCACTCACTTTTTATTATTATTTGTAAATATGTGTACAAATGGTTGGTTTTTTGTACTGTTTTTATCAATAAATCTCAGCAACAAAGGACATACACCCATGTGTGTTGATTTGTCCCTAAGACGGCAAACTGAAACACTCCAAGTTGGTGACTTTTGGAGATTTATTTCCCTGGATGATTGAGAATGCATCAAGATGAAACACAAAAGGAAGTTCACAGCTTTTAGCAGCTCCCCCACCCCCTCATCCACACACCCCCACTCCCCTCCCTCCAGAATTCCCAGCTAACAACCTAATATACATATGAATGACTAGCCAATTTAGCTTCCACTTGGCTGAAGCTAAAGCTTAGCTAAAAGCCATTTGGCTGCTCTCCGGGTTTTAAAGGTAGAAAAAGCCAAATGGCAGTCCGTGGTGATGTAAGTGTTATGGCTTTATCTTATAGAACTCAATATCCCCGTGCTGGGCAAACAGGTTTTGCAGCCGTTTGAGCTAAGATTTTAAAATTATTCACATAATGAAAACCTATACTTTGTTTCAGGCGAGTTTCCCATTCAAATGCATGTAACAGTGAGAAACGCATTGTCTTGGCGAAATAAAGCGTTTTTGAACAACTTCATATAAATCGCTGTAACTTTTGATAGAAGACTCAGACAAACATGTTTATGGCTTTATCTTATAGAACTCAAGGTCCCCGTGCTGGGAAAACAGGTTTTGCAGCCGTTTGAGCTAAGATTTTAAAATTATTCACATAATGAAAACCTATACTTTGTTTCGGTCGAGTTCCCCATTCAAATGCATGTAACAGTGAGAAACGCACTGTCTTGGCGAAATAAAGCGTTTCTGTACAACTTCATATAAATAGCTGTAACTTTTGATAGAAGACTCGGATACACATGTTTATGGCTTTATCTTATAGAACTCAAGGTCCCCGTGCTGGCAAAACAGGTTTTGCAGCCGTTTGAGCTAAGATTTTAAAATTATTCACATAATGAAAACCTATACTTTGTTTCGGTCGAGTTCCCCATTCAAATGCATGTAACAGTGAGAAACGCACTGTCTTGGCGAAAGAAAGCGTTTTTGTACAACTTCATATAAATAGCTGTAACTTTTGATAGAAGACTCGGATACACATGTTTATGGCTTTATCTTATAGAACTCAATGTCCCCGTGCTGGGAAAACAGGATTTGCAGCCGTTTGAGCTAAGATTTTCAAGTTATACACATAATGAAAACCTATACTTTGTTTCGGTCGAGTTCCCCATTCAAATGCATGTAACAGTGAGAAACGCACTGTCTTGGCGAAATAAAGCGTTTTTGTACAACTTCATATAAATAGCTGTAACTTTTGATAGAAGACTCAGACAAACATGTTTATGGCTTTATCTTATAGAACTCAAGGTCCCCGTGCTGGGAAAACAGGTTTTGCAGCTGTTTGAGCTAATATTTTAAAATTATTCACATAATGAAAACCTATACTTTGTTTCGGTCGAGTTCCCCATTCAAATGCATGTAACAGTGAGAAACGCACTGTCTTGGCGAAATAAAGCGTTTTTGAACAACTTCATATAAATAGCTGTAACTTTTGATAGAAGACTCGGATACACATGTTTATGGCTTTATCTTATAGAACTCAAGGTCCCCGTGCTGGGAAAACAGGATTTGCAGCTGTTTGAGCTAAGATTTTAAAATTATTCACATAATGAAAACCTATACTTTGTCTCAGGCGAGTTCCCCATTCAAATGCATGTAACAGTGAGAAACGCATTGTCTTGGCGAAATAAAGCGTTTTTGAACAACTTCATATAAATCGCTGTAACTTTTGATAGAAGACTCAGACAAACATGTTTATGGCTTTATCTTATAGAACTCTATATCCCCGTGCTGGGAAAACAGGTTTTGCAGCCGTTTGAGCTAAGATTTTAAAATTATTCACATAATGAAAACCTATACTTTGTTTCGGTCGAGTTCCCCATTCAAATGCATGTAACAGTGAGAAACGCACTGTCTTGGCGAAAGAAAGCGTTTTTGTACAACTTCATATAAATAGCTGTAACTTTTGATAGAAGACTCGGATACACATGTTTATGGCTTTATCTTATAGAACTCAATATCCCCGTGCTGGGAAAACAGGATTTGCAGCTGTTTGAGCTAAGATTTTCAAGTTATACACATAATGAAAACCTATACTTTGTTTCGGTCGAGTTCCCCATTCAAATGCATGTAACAGTGAGAAACGCACTGTCTTGGCGAAATAAAGCGTTTTTGTACAACTTCATATAAATAGCTGTAACTTTTGATAGAAGACTCAGACAAACATGTTTATGGCTTTATCTTATAGAACTCAAGGTCCCCGTGCTGGGAAAACAGGTTTTGCAGCCGTTTGAGCTAATATTTTAAAATTATTCACATAATGAAAACCTATACTTTGTTTCGGTCGAGTTCCCCATTCAAATGCATGTAACAGTGAGAAACGCACTGTCTTGGCGAAATAAAGCGTTTTTGAACAACTTCATATAAATAGCTGTAACTTTTGATAAAGACTCGGATACACATGTTTATGGCTTTATCTTATAGAACTCAAGGTCCCCGTGCTGGGAAAACAGGATTTGCAGCTGTTTGAGCTAAGATTTTAAAATTATTCACATAATGAAAACCTATACTTTGTCTCAGGCGAGTTCCCCATTCAAATGCATGTAACAGTGAGAAACGCATTGTCTTGGCGAAATAAAGCGTTTTTGAACAACTTCATATAAATCGCTGTAACTTTTGATAGAAGACTCAGACAAACATGTTTATGGCTTTATCTTATAGAACTCAAGGTCCCCGTGCTGGGAAAACAGGTTTTGCAGCTGTTTGAGCTAATATTTTAAAATTATTCACATAATGAAAACCTATACTTTGTTTCGGTCGAGTTCCCCATTCAAATGCATGTAACAGTGAGAAACGCACTGTCTTGGCGAAATAAAGCGTTTTTCAACCACTTCATATAAATCGCTGTAACTTTTGATAGAAGACTCAGACAAACATGTTTATGGCTTTATCTTATAGAACTCAAGGTCCCCGTGCTGGGAAAACAGGTTTTGCAGCTGTTTGAGCTAATATTTTAAAATTATTCACATAATGAAAACCTATACTTTGTTTCGGTCGAGTTCCCCATTCAAATGCATGTAACAGTGAGAAACGCACTGTCTTGGCGAAATAAAGCGTTTTTGTACAACTTCATATAAATAGCTGTAACTTTTGATAGAAGACTCAGACAAACATGTTTATGGCTTTATCTTATAGAACTCAAGGTCCCCGTGCTGGGCAAACAGGTTTTGCAGCCGTTTGAGCTAATATTTTAAAATTATTCACATAATGAAAACCTATACTTTGTTTCGGTCGAGTTCCCCATTCAAATGCATGTAACAGTGAGAAACGCACTGTCTTGGCGAAATAAAGCGTTTTTCAACCACTTCATATAAATCGCTGTAACTTTTGATAGAAGACTCAGACAAACATGTTTATGGCTTTATCTTATAGAACTCTATATCCCCGTGCTGGGAAAACAGGTTTTGCAGCCGTTTGAGCTAAGATTTTAAAATTATTCACATAATGAAAACCTATACTTTGTTTCGGTCGAGTTCCCCATTCAAATGCATGTAACAGTGAGAAACGCACTGTCTTGGCGAAATAAAGCGTTTTTGTACAACTTCATATAAATAGCTGTAACTTTTGATAGAAGACTCAGACAAACATGTTTATGGCTTTATCTTATAGAACTCAAGGTCCCCGTGCTGGGAAAACAGGTTTTGCAGCCGTTTGAGCTAATATTTTAAAATTATTCACATAATGAAAACCTATACTTTGTTTCGGTCGAGTTCCCCATTCAAATGCATGTAACAGTGAGAAACGCACTGTCTTGGCGAAATAAAGCGTTTTTGAACAACTTCATATAAATAGCTGTAACTTTTGATAGAAGACTCGGATACACATGTTTATGGCTTTATCTTATAGAACTCAAGGTCCCCGTGCTGGGAAAACAGGATTTGCAGCTGTTTGAGCTAAGATTTTAAAATTATTCACATAAGGAAAACCTATACTTTGTCTCAGGCGAGTTCCCCATTCAAATGCATGTAACAGTGAGAAACGCATTGTCTTGGCGAAATAAAGCGTTTTTGAACAACTTCATATAAATCGCTGTAACTTTTGATAGAAGACTCAGACAAACATGTTTATGGCTTTATCTTATAGAACTCTATATCCCCGTGCTGGGCAAACAGGTTTTGCAGCCGTTTGAGCTAAGATTTTAAAATTATTCACATAATGAAAACCTATACTTTGTTTCAGGCGAGTTTCCCATTCAAATGCATGTAACAGTGCGAAAAGCATTGTCTTGGCGAAATAAAGCGTTTTTGTACAACTTCATATAAATAGCTGTAACTTTTGATAGAAGACTCAGACAAACATGTTTATGGCTTTATCTTATAGAACTCAATATCCCCGTGCTGGGAAAACAGGTTTTGCAGCCGTTTGAGCTAATATTTTAAAATTATTCACATAATGAAAACCTATACTTTGTTTCAGGCGAGTTTCCCATTCAAATGCATGTAACAGTGCGAAAAGCATTGTCTTGGCGAAATAAAGCGTTTTTGAACAACTTCATATAAATCGCTGTAACTTTTGATAGAAGACTCAGACAAACATGTTTATGGCTTTATCTTATAGAACTCAATATCCCCGTGCTGGGCAAACAGGTTTTGCAGCCGTTTGAGCTAAGATTTTAAAATTATGCACATAATGAAAACCTATACTTTGTTTCAGGCGAGTTTCCCATTCAAATGCATGTAACAGTGAGAAACGCATTGTCTTGGCGAAATAAAGCGTTTTTCAACCACTTGATATAAATCGCTGTAACTTTTGATAGAAGACTCAGACAAACATGTTTATGGCTTTATCTTATAGAACTCAATATCCCCGTGCTGGGCAAACAGGTTTTGCAGCCGTTTGAGCTAAGATTTTAAAATTATTCACATAATGAAAACCTATACTTTGTCTCAGGCGAGTTTCCCATTCAAATGCATGTAACAGTGAGAAACGCATTGTCTTGGCGAAATAAAGCGTTTTTGTACAACTTCATATAAATCGCTGTAACTTTTGATAGAAGACTCAGACAAACATGTTTATGGCTTTATCTTATAGAACTCAATATCCCCGTGCTGGGCAAACAGGTTTTGCAGCCGTTTGAGCTAAGATTTTAAAATTATTCACATAATGAAAACCTATACTTTGTTTCAGGCGAGTTTCCCATTCAAATGCATGTAACAGTGAGAAACGCACTGTCTTGGCGAAAGAAAGCGTTTTTGTACAACTTCATATAAATAGCTGTAACTTTTGATAGAAGACTCGGATACACATGTTTATGGCTTTATCTTATAGAACTCAAGGTCCCCGTGCTGGCAAAACAGGTTTTGCAGCCGTTTGAGCTAAGATTTCCAAGTTATTCACATAATGAAAACCTATACTTTGTTTCGGTCGAGTTCCCCATTCAAATGCATGTAACAGTGAGAAACGCACTGTCTTGGCGAAATAAAGCGTTTTTGAACAACTTCATATAAATCGCTGTAACTTTTGATAGAAGACTCAGACAAACATGTTTATGGCTTTATCTTATAGAACTCAAGGTCCCCGTGCTGGGCAAACAGGTTTTGCAGCCGTTTGAGCTAAGATTTTAAAATTATTCACATAATGAAAACCTATACTTTGTTTCAGGCGAGTTTCCCATTCAAATGCATGTAACAGTGCGAAAAGCATTGTCTTGGCGAAATAAAGCGTTTTTGAACAACTTCATATAAATCGCTGTAACTTTTGATAGAAGACTCAGACAAACATGGTTATGGCTTTATCTTATAGAACTCAATATCCCCGTGTTGGGCAAACAGGTTTTGCAGCCGTTTGAGCTAAGATTTTAAAATTATGCACATAATGAAAACCTATACTTTGTTTCGGGCGAGTTTCCCATTCAAATGCATGTAACAGTGAGAAACGCACTGTCTTGGCGAAATAAAGCGTTTTCGTACAACTTCATATAAATAGCTGTAACTTTTGATAGAAGACTCGGACAAACATGTTTATGGCTTTATCTTATAGAACTCAAGGTCCCCGTGCTGGGAAAACAGGATTTGCAGCTGTTTGAGCTAAGATTTCCAAGTTATACACATAATGAAAACCTATACTTTGTTTCGGGCGAGTTCCCCATTCAAATGCATGTAACAGTGAGAAACGCACTGTCTTGGCGAAAGAAAGCGTTTTTGTACAACTTCATATAAATCGCTGTAACTTTTGATAGAAGACTCGGATACACATGTTTATGGCTTTATCTTATAGAACTCAAAGTCCCCGTGCTGGGAAAACAGGTTTTGCAGCTGTTTGAGCTAAGATTTCCAAGTTATTCACATAATGAAAACCTATACTTTGTTTCGGTCGAGTTCCCCATTCAAATGCATGTAACAGTGAGAAACGCACTGTCTTGGCGAAATAAAGCGTTTTTCAACCACTTCATATAAATCGCTGTAACTTTTGATAGAAGACTCAGACAAACATGTTTATGGCTTTATCTTATAGAACTCAATATCCCCGTGCTGGGCAAACAGGTTTTGCAGCCGTTTGAGCTAAGATTTTAAAATTATTCACATAATGAAAACCTATACTTTGTTTCAGGCGAGTTTCCCATTCAAATGCATGTAACAGTGAGAAACGCATTGTCTTGGCGAAATAAAGCGTTTTTGAACAACTTCATATAAATCGCTGTAACTTTTGATAGAAGACTCAGACAAACATGTTTATGGCTTTATCTTATAGAACTCAATATCCCCGTGCTGGGCAAACAGGTTTTGCAGCCGTTTGAGCTAAGATTTTAAAATTATTCACATAATGAAAACCTATACTTTGTTTCAGGCGAGTTTCCCATTCAAATGCATGTAACAGTGAGAAACGCATTGTCTTGGCGAAATAAAGCGTTTTTGAACAACTTCATATAAATCGCTGTAACTTTTGATAGAAGACTCAGACAAACATGTTTATGGCTTTATCTTATAGAACTCAATATCCCCGTGCTGGGCAAACAGGTTTTGCAGCCGTTTGAGCTAAGATTTTAAAATTATTCACATAATGAAAACCTATACTTTGTCTCGGGTGTTTCCCATTCAAATGCATGTAACAGTGAGAAACGCATTGTCTTGGCGAAATAAAGCGTTTTTGAACAACTTCATATAAATCGCTGTAACGTTTGATAGAAGACTCAGACAAACATGTTTATGGCTTTATCTTATAGAACTCTATATCCCCGTGCTGGGTAAACAGGTTTTGCAGCCGTTTGAGCTAAGATTTTAAAATTATTCACATAATGAAAACCTATACTTTGTTTCAGGCGAGTTTCCCATTCAAATGCATGTAACAGTGAGAAACACATTGTCTTGGCGAAATAAAGCATTTTTGAACAACTTCATATAAATCGCTGTAACTTTTGATAGAAGACTCAGACAAACATGTTTATGGCTTTATCTTATTGAACTCAATATCCCCGTGCTGGGCAAACAGGTTTTGCAGCCGTTTGAGCTAAGATTTTAAAATTATTCACATAATGAAAACCTATACTTTGTTTCAGGCGAGTTTCCCATTCAAATGCATGTAACAGTGAGAAACGCATTGTCTTGGCGAAATAAAGCGTTTTTCAACCACTTCATATAAATCGCTGTAACTTTTGATAGAAGACTCAGACAAACATGTTTATGGCTTTATCTTATAGAACTCAAGGTCCCCGTGCTGGGAAAACAGGTTTTGCAGCTGTTTGAGCTAATATTTTAAAATTATTCACATAATGAAAACCTATACTTTGTTTCGGGCGAGTTCCCCATTCAAATGCATGTAACAGTGAGAAACGCACTGTCTTGGCGAAAGAAAGCGTTTTTGTACAACTTCATATAAATCGCTGTAACTTTTGATAGAAGACTCGGATACACATGTTTATGGCTTTATCTTATAGAACTCAAAGTCCCCGTGCTGGGAAAACAGGTTTTGCAGCCGTTTGAGCTAAGATTTTAAAATTATTCACATAATGAAAACCTATACTTTGTTTCAGGCGAGTTTCCCATTCAAATGCATGTAACAGTGAGAAACGCATTGTCTTGGCGAAATAAAGCGTTTTTGAACAACTTCATATAAATCGCTGTAACTTTTGATAGAAGACTCAGACAAACATGTTTATGGCTTTATCTTATAGAACTCAATATCCCCGTGCTGGGCAAACAGGTTTTGCAGCCGTTTGAGCTAAGATTTTAAAATTATTCACATAATGAAAACCTATACTTTGTCTCGGGTGTTTCCCATTCAAATGCATGTAACAGTGAGAAACGCATTGTCTTGGCGAAATAAAGCGTTTTTGAACAACTTCATATAAATCGCTGTAACGTTTGATAGAAGACTCAGACAAACATGTTTATGGCTTTATCTTATAGAACTCTATATCCCCGTGCTGGGTAAACAGGTTTTGCAGCCGTTTGAGCTAAGATTTTAAAATTATTCACATAATGAAAACCTATACTTTGTTTCAGGCGAGTTTCCCATTCAAATGCATGTAACAGTGAGAAACACATTGTCTTGGCGAAATAAAGCATTTTTGAACAACTTCATATAAATCGCTGTAACTTTTGATAGAAGACTCAGACAAACATGTTTATGGCTTTATCTTATTGAACTCAATATCCCCGTGCTGGGCAAACAGGTTTTGCAGCCGTTTGAGCTAAGATTTTAAAATTATTCACATAATGAAAACCTATACTTTGTTTCAGGCGAGTTTCCCATTCAAATGCATGTAACAGTGAGAAACGCATTGTCTTGGCGAAATAAAGCGTTTTTCAACCACTTCATATAAATCGCTGTAACTTTTGATAGAAGACTCAGACAAACATGTTTATGGCTTTATCTTATAGAACTCAAGGTCCCCGTGCTGGGAAAACAGGTTTTGCAGCTGTTTGAGCTAAGATTTCCAAGTTATACACATAATGAAAACCTATACTTTGTTTCGGGCGAGTTCCCCATTCAAATGCATGTAACAGTGAGAAACGCACTGTCTTGGCGAAAGAAAGCGTTTTTTTACAACTTCATATAAATCGCTGTAACTTTTGATAGAAGACTCGGATACACATGTTTATGGCTTTATCTTATAGAACTCAAAGTCCCCGTGCTGGGAAAACAGGTTTTGCAGCTGTTTGAGCTAAGATTTCCAAGTTATTCACATAATGAAAACCTATACTTTGTTTCGGTCGAGTTCCCCATTCAAATGCATGTAACAGTGAGAAACGCACTGTCTTGGCGAAATAAAGCGTTTTTCAACCACTTCATATAAATCGCTGTAACTTTTGATAGAAGACTCAGACAAACATGTTTATGGCTTTATCTTATAGAACTCAATATCCCCGTGCTGGGCAAACAGGTTTTGCAGCCGTTTGAGCTAAGATTTTAAAATTATTCACATAATGAAAACCTATACTTTGTTTCAGGCGAGTTTCCCATTCAAATGCATGTAACAGTGAGAAACGCATTGTCTTGGCGAAATAAAGCGTTTTTGAACAACTTCATATAAATCGCTGTAACTTTTGATAGAAGACTCAGACAAACATGTTTATGGCTTTATCTTATAGAACTCAATATCCCCGTGCTGGGCAAACAGGTTTTGCAGCCGTTTGAGCTAAGATTTTAAAATTATTCACATAATGAAAACCTATACTTTGTCTCGGGTGTTTCCCATTCAAATGCATGTAACAGTGAGAAACGCATTGTCTTGGCGAAATAAAGCGTTTTTGAACAACTTCATATAAATCGCTGTAACGTTTGATAGAAGACTCAGACAAACATGTTTATGGCTTTATCTTATAGAACTCTATATCCCCGTGCTGGGTAAACAGGTTTTGCAGCCGTTTGAGCTAAGATTTTAAAATTATTCACATAATGAAAACCTATACTTTGTTTCAGGCGAGTTTCCCATTCAAATGCATGTAACAGTGAGAAACACATTGTCTTGGCGAAATAAAGCATTTTTGAACAACTTCATATAAATCGCTGTAACTTTTGATAGAAGACTCAGACAAACATGTTTATGGCTTTATCTTATTGAACTCAATATCCCCGTGCTGGGCAAACAGGTTTTGCAGCCGTTTGAGCTAAGATTTTAAAATTATTCACATAATGAAAACCTATACTTTGTTTCAGGCGAGTTTCCCATTCAAATGCATGTAACAGTGAGAAACGCATTGTCTTGGCGAAATAAAGCGTTTTTCAACCACTTCATATAAATCGCTGTAACTTTTGATAGAAGACTCAGACAAACATGTTTATGGCTTTATCTTATAGAACTCAAGGTCCCCGTGCTGGGAAAACAGGTTTTGCAGCTGTTTGAGCTAATATTTTAAAATTATTCACATAATGAAAACCTATACTTTGTTTCGGTCGAGTTCCCCATTCAAATGCATGTAACAGTGAGAAACGCACTGTCTTGGCGAAATAAAGCGTTTTTGTACAACTTCATATAAATAGCTGTAACTTTTGATAGAAGACTCAGACAAACATGTTTATGGCTTTATCTTATAGAACTCAAGGTCCCCGTGCTGGGCAAACAGGTTTTGCAGCCGTTTGAGCTAAGATTTTAAAATTATTCACATAATGAAAACCTATACTTTGTTTCGGTCGAGTTCCCCATTCAAATGCATGTAACAGTGAGAAACGCACTGTCTTGGCGAAATAAAGCGTTTTTCAACCACTTCATATAAATCGCTGTAACTTTTGATAGAAGACTCAGACAAACATGTTTATGGCTTTATCTTATAGAACTCAATATCCCCGTGCTGGGCAAACAGGTTTTGCAGCCGTTTGAGCTAAGATTTTAAAATTATTCACATAATGAAAACCTATACTTTGTTTCAGGCGAGTTTCCCATTCAAATGCATGTAACAGTGCGAAAAGCATTGTCTTGGCGAAATAAAGCGTTTTTGAACAACTTCATATAAATCGCTGTAACTTTTGATAGAAGACTCAGACAAACATGTTTATGGCTTTATCTTATAGAACTCAATATCCCCGTGTTGGGCAAACAGGTTTTGCAGCCGTTTGAGCTAAGATTTTAAAATTATTCACATAATGAAAACCTATACTTTGTTTCAGGCGAGTTTCCCATTCAAATGCATGTAACAGTGAGAAACGCATTGTCTTGGCGAAATAAAGCGTTTTTCAACCACTTCATATAAATCGCTGTAACTTTTGATAGAAGACTCAGACAAACATGTTTATGGCTTTATCTTATAGAACTCAATATCCCCGTGCTGGGCAAACAGGTTTTGCAGCCGTTTGAGCTAAGATTTTAAAATTATTCACATAATGAAAACCTATACTTTGTTTCAGGCGAGTTTTCCATTCAAATGCATGTAACAGTGAGAAACGCATTGTCTTGGCGAAATAAAGCATTTTTGAACAACTTCATATAAATCGCTGTAACTTTTGATAGAAGACTCAGACAAACATGTTTATTGCTTTATCTTATGGAACTCAATATCCCCGTGCTGGGCAAACAGGTTTTGCAGCCGTTTGAGCTAAGATTTTAAAATTATTCACATAATGAAAACCTATACTTTGTTTCAGGCGAGTTTCCCATTCAAATGCATGTAACAGTGAGAAACGCATTGTCTTGGCGAAATAAAGCGTTTTTCAACCACTTCATATAAATCGCTGTAACTTTTGATAGAAGACTCAGACAAACATGTTTATGGCTTTATCTTATAGAACTCAAGGTCCCCGTGCTGGGAAAACAGGTTTTGCAGCTGTTTGAGCTAATATTTTAAAATTATTCACATAATGAAAACCTATACTTTGTTTCGGTCGAGTTCCCCATTCAAATGCATGTAACAGTGAGAAACGCACTGTCTTGGCGAAATAAAGCGTTTTTGTACAACTTCATATAAATAGCTGTAACTTTTGATAGAAGACTCAGACAAACATGTTTATGGCTTTATCTTATAGAACTCAAGGTCCCCGTGCTGGGCAAACAGGTTTTGCAGCCGTTTGAGCTAAGATTTTAAAATTATTCACATAATGAAAACCTATACTTTGTTTCAGGCGAGTTTCCCATTCAAATGCATGTAACAGTGAGAAACGCATTGTCTTGGCGAAATAAAGCGTTTTTCAACCACTTCATATAAATCGCTGTAACTTTTGATAGAAGACTCAGACAAACATGTTTATGGCTTTATCTTATAGAACTCAATATCCCCGTGCTGGGCAAACAGGTTTTGCAGCCGTTTGAGCTAAGATTTTAAAATTATTCACATAATAAAACCTATACTTTGTTTCAGGCGAGTTTCCCATTCAAATGCATGTAACAGTGAGAAACGCACTGTCTTGGCGAAATAAAGCGTTTTTCAACCACTTCATATAAATCGCTGTAACTTTTGATAGAAGACTCAGACAAACATGTTTATGGCTTTATCTTATAGAACTCAATATCCCCGTGCTGGGCAAACAGGTTTTGCAGCCGTTTGAGCTAAGATTTTAAAATTATTCACATAATGAAAACCTATACTTTGTTTCAGGCGAGTTTCCCATTCAAATGCATGTAACAGTGCGAAAAGCATTGTCTTGGCGAAATAAAGCGTTTTTGAACAACTTCATATAAATCGCTGTAACTTTTGATAGAAGACTCAGACAAACATGTTTATGGCTTTATCTTATAGAACTCAAGGTCCCCGTGCTGGGAAAACAGGTTTTGCAGCTGTTTGAGCTAATATTTTAAAATTATTCACATAATGAAAACCTATACTTTGTTTCGGTCGAGTTCCCCATTCAAATGCATGTAACAGTGAGAAACGCACTGTCTTGGCGAAATAAAGCGTTTTTGTACAACTTCATATAAATAGCTGTAACTTTTGATAGAAGACTCAGACAAACATGTTTATGGCTTTATCTTATAGAACTCAAGGTCCCCGTGCTGGGCAAACAGGTTTTGCAGCCGTTTGAGCTAAGATTTTAAAATTATTCACATAATGAAAACCTATACTTTGTTTCGGTCGAGTTCCCCATTCAAATGCATGTAACAGTGAGAAACGCACTGTCTTGGCGAAATAAAGCGTTTTTCAACCACTTCATATAAATCGCTGTAACTTTTGATAGAAGACTCAGACAAACATGTTTATGGCTTTATCTTATAGAACTCAATATCCCCGTGCTGGGCAAACAGGTTTTGCAGCCGTTTGAGCTAAGATTTTAAAATTATTCACATAATGAAAACCTATACTTTGTTTCAGGCGAGTTTCCCATTCAAATGCATGTAACAGTGAGAAACGCATTGTCTTGGCGAAATAAAGCATTTTTGAACAACTTCATATAAATCGCTGTAACTTTTGATAGAAGACTCAGACAAACATGTTTATGGCTTTATCTTATGGAACTCAATATCCCCGTGCTGGGCAAACAGGTTTTGCAGCCGTTTGAGCTAAGATTTTAAAATTATTCACATAATGAAAACCTATACTTTGTTTCAGGCGAGTTTCCCATTCAAATGCATGTAACAGTGAGAAACGCATTGTCTTGGCAAAATAAAGCGTTTTTCAACCACGTCATATAAATCGCTGTAACTTTTGATAGAAGACTCAGACAAACATGTTTATGGCTTTATCTTATAGAACTCAATATCCCCGTGCTGGGCAAACAGGTTTTGCAGCCGTTTGAGCTAAGATTTTAAAATTATTCACATAATAAAACCTATACTTTGTTTCAGGCGAGTTTCCCATTCAAATGCATGTAACAGTGAGAAACGCACTGTCTTGGCGAAATAAAGCGTTTTTCAACCACTTCATATAAATCGCTGTAACTTTTGATAGAAGACTCAGACAAACATGTTTATGGCTTTATCTTATAGAACTCAATATCCCCGTGCTGGGCAAACAGGTTTTGCAGCCGTTTGAGCTAAGATTTTAAAATTATTCACATAATGAAAACCTATACTTTGTTTCGGTCGAGTTCCCCATTCAAATGCATGTAACAGTGAGAAACGCACTGTCTTGGCGAAAGAAAGCGTTTTTGTACAACTTCATATAAATAGCTGTAACTTTTGATAGAAGACTCGGATACACATGTTTATGGCTTTATCTTATAGAACTCAATATCCCCGTGCTGGGAAAACAGGATTTGCAGCTGTTTGAGCTAAGATTTTCAAGTTATACACATAATGAAAACCTATACTTTGTTTCGGTCGAGTTCCCCATTCAAATGCATGTAACAGTGAGAAACGCACTGTCTTGGCGAAATAAAGCGTTTTTGTACAACTTCATATAAATAGCTGTAACTTTTGATAGAAGACTCAGACAAACATGTTTATGGCTTTATCTTATAGAACTCAAGGTCCCCGTGCTGGGAAAACAGGTTTTGCAGCCGTTTGAGCTAATATTTTAAAATTATTCACATAATGAAAACCTATACTTTGTTTCGGTCGAGTTCCCCATTCAAATGCATGTAACAGTGAGAAACGCACTGTCTTGGCGAAATAAAGCGTTTTTGAACAACTTCATATAAATAGCTGTAACTTTTGATAGAAGACTCGGATACACATGTTTATGGCTTTATCTTATAGAACTCAAGGTCCCCGTGCTGGGAAAACAGGATTTGCAGCTGTTTGAGCTAAGATTTTAAAATTATTCACATAATGAAAACCTATACTTTGTCTCAGGCGAGTTCCCCATTCAAATGCATGTAACAGTGAGAAACGCATTGTCTTGGCGAAATAAAGCGTTTTTGAACAACTTCATATAAATCGCTGTAACTTTTGATAGAAGACTCAGACAAACATGTTTATGGCTTTATCTTATAGAACTCAAGGTCCCCGTGCTGGGAAAACAGGTTTTGCAGCTGTTTGAGCTAATATTTTAAAATTATTCACATAATGAAAACCTATACTTTGTTTCGGTCGAGTTCCCCATTCAAATGCATGTAACAGTGAGAAACGCACTGTCTTGGCGAAATAAAGCGTTTTTCAACCACTTCATATAAATCGCTGTAACTTTTGATAGAAGACTCAGACAAACATGTTTATGGCTTTATCTTATAGAACTCAAGGTCCCCGTGCTGGGAAAACAGGTTTTGCAGCTGTTTGAGCTAATATTTTAAAATTATTCACATAATGAAAACCTATACTTTGTTTCGGTCGAGTTCCCCATTCAAATGCATGTAACAGTGAGAAACGCACTGTCTTGGCGAAATAAAGCGTTTTTGTACAACTTCATATAAATAGCTGTAACTTTTGATAGAAGACTCAGACAAACATGTTTATGGCTTTATCTTATAGAACTCAAGGTCCCCGTGCTGGGCAAACAGGTTTTGCAGCCGTTTGAGCTAATATTTTAAAATTATTCACATAATGAAAACCTATACTTTGTTTCGGTCGAGTTCCCCATTCAAATGCATGTAACAGTGAGAAACGCACTGTCTTGGCGAAATAAAGCGTTTTTCAACCACTTCATATAAATCGCTGTAACTTTTGATAGAAGACTCAGACAAACATGTTTATGGCTTTATCTTATAGAACTCTATATCCCCGTGCTGGGAAAACAGGTTTTGCAGCCGTTTGAGCTAAGATTTTAAAATTATTCACATAATGAAAACCTATACTTTGTTTCGGTCGAGTTCCCCTTTCAAATGCATGTAACAGTGAGAAACGCACTGTCTTGGCGAAAGAAAACGTTTTTGTACAACTTCATATAAATAGCTGTAACTTTTGATAGAAGACTCGGATACACATGTTTATGGCTTTATCTTATAGAACTCAATGTCCCCGTGCTGGGAAAACAGGATTTGCAGCTGTTTGAGCTAAGATTTTCAAGTTATACACATAATGAAAACCTATACTTTGTTTCGGTCGAGTTCCCCATTCAAATGCATGTAACAGTGAGAAACGCACTGTCTTGGCGAAATAAAGCGTTTTTGTACAACTTCATATAAATAGCTGTAACTTTTGATAGAAGACTCAGACAAACATGTTTATGGCTTTATCTTATAGAACTCAAGGTCCCCGTGCTGGGAAAACAGGTTTTGCAGCCGTTTGAGCTAATATTTTAAAATTATTCACATAATGAAAACCTATACTTTGTTTCGGTCGAGTTCCCCATTCAAATGCATGTAACAGTGAGAAACGCACTGTCTTGGCGAAATAAAGCGTTTTTGAACAACTTCATATAAATAGCTGTAACTTTTGATAGAAGACTCGGATACACATGTTTATGGCTTTATCTTATAGAACTCAAGGTCCCCGTGCTGGGAAAACAGGATTTGCAGCTGTTTGAGCTAAGATTTTAAAATTATTCACATAATGAAAACCTATACTTTGTTTCAGGCGAGTTTCCCATTCAAATGCATGTAACAGTGCGAAAAGCATTGTCTTGGCGAAATAAAGCGTTTTTGTACAACTTCATATAAATAGCTGTAACTTTTGATAGAAGACTCAGACAAACATGTTTATGGCTTTATCTTATAGAACTCAATATCCCCGTGCTGGGAAAACAGGTTTTGCAGCCGTTTGAGCTAATATTTTAAAATTATTCACATAATGAAAACCTATACTTTGTTTCAGGCGAGTTTCCCATTCAAATGCATGTAACAGTGCGAAAAGCATTGTCTTGGCGAAATAAAGCGTTTTTGAACAACTTCATATAAATCGCTGTAACTTTTGATAGAAGACTCAGACAAACATGTTTATGGCTTTATCTTATAGAACTCAATATCCCCGTGCTGGGCAAACAGGTTTTGCAGCCGTTTGAGCTAAGATTTTAAAATTATGCACATAATGAAAACCTATACTTTGTTTCAGGCGAGTTTCCCATTCAAATGCATGTAACAGTGAGAAACGCATTGTCTTGGCGAAATAAAGCGTTTTTCAACCACTTGATATAAATCGCTGTAACTTTTGATAGAAGACTCAGACAAACATGTTTATGGCTTTATCTTATAGAACTCAATATCCCCGTGCTGGGCAAACAGGTTTTGCAGCCGTTTGAGCTAAGATTTTAAAATTATTCACATAATGAAAACCTATACTTTGTCTCAGGCGAGTTTCCCATTCAAATGCATGTAACAGTGAGAAACGCATTGTCTTGGCGAAATAAAGCGTTTTTGTACAACTTCATATAAATCGCTGTAACTTTTGATAGAAGACTCAGACAAACATGTTTATGGCTTTATCTTATAGAACTCAATATCCCCGTGCTGGGCAAACAGGTTTTGCAGCCGTTTGAGCTAAGATTTTAAAATTATTCACATAATGAAAACCTATACTTTGTTTCAGGCGAGTTTCCCATTCAAATGCATGTAACAGTGAGAAACGCATTGTCTTGGCGAAATAAAGCGTTTTTGAACAACTTCATATAAATCGCTGTAACTTTTGATAGAAGACTCAGACAAACATGTTTATGGCTTTATCTTATAGAACTCAAGGTCCCCGTGCTGGGAAAACAGGTTTTGCAGCCGTTTGAGCTAAGATTTTAAAATTATTCACATAATGAAAACCTATACTTTGTTTCGGTCGAGTTCCCCATTCAAATGCATGTAACAGTGAGAAACGCACTGTCTTGGCGAAAGAAAGCGTTTTTGTACAACTTCATATAAATAGCTGTAACTTTTGATAGAAGACTCGGATACACATGTTTATGGCTTTATCTTATAGAACTCAAGGTCCCCGTGCTGGCAAAACAGGTTTTGCAGCCGTTTGAGCTAAGATTTCCAAGTTATTCACATAATGAAAACCTATACTTTGTTTCGGTCGAGTTCCCCATTCAAATGCATGTAACAGTGAGAAACGCACTGTCTTGGCGAAATAAAGCGTTTTTGAACAACTTCATATAAATCGCTGTAACTTTTGATAGAAGACTCAGACAAACATGTTTATGGCTTTATCTTATAGAACTCAAGGTCCCCGTGCTGGGCAAACAGGTTTTGCAGCCGTTTGAGCTAAGATTTTAAAATTATTCACATAATGAAAACCTATACTTTGTTTCAGGCGAGTTTCCCATTCAAATGCATGTAACAGTGCGAAAAGCATTGTCTTGGCGAAATAAAGCGTTTTTGAACAACTTCATATAAATAGCTGTAACTTTTGATAGAAGACTCAGACAAACATGTTTATGGCTTTATCTTATAGAACTCAAGGTCCCCGTGCTGGGCAAACAGGTTTTGCAGCCGTTTGAGCTAATATTTTAAAATTATTCACATAATGAAAACCTATACTTTGTTTCGGTCGAGTTCCCCATTCAAATGCATGTAACAGTGAGAAACGCACTGTCTTGGCGAAATAAAGCGTTTTTCAACCACTTCATATAAATCGCTGTAACTTTTGATAGAAGACTCAGACAAACATGTTTATGGCTTTATCTTATAGAACTCTATATCCCCGTGCTGGGAAAACAGGTTTTGCAGCCGTTTGAGCTAAGATTTTAAAATTATTCACATAATGAAAACCTATACTTTGTTTCGGTCGAGTTCCCCTTTCAAATGCATGTAACAGTGAGAAACGCACTGTCTTGGCGAAAGAAAGCGTTTTTGTACAACTTCATATAAATAGCTGTAACTTTTGATAGAAGACTCGGATACACATGTTTATGGCTTTATCTTATAGAACTCAATGTCCCCGTGCTGGGAAAACAGGATTTGCAGCTGTTTGAGCTAAGATTTTCAAGTTATACACATAATGAAAACCTATACTTTGTTTCGGTCGAGTTCCCCATTCAAATGCATGTAACAGTGAGAAACGCACTGTCTTGGCGAAATAAAGCGTTTTTGTACAACTTCATATAAATAGCTGTAACTTTTGATAGAAGACTCAGACAAACATGTTTATGGCTTTATCTTATAGAACTCAAGGTCCCCGTGCTGGGAAAACAGGTTTTGCAGCCGTTTGAGCTAATATTTTAAAATTATTCACATAATGAAAACCTATACTTTGTTTCGGTCGAGTTCCCCATTCAAATGCATGTAACAGTGAGAAACGCACTGTCTTGGCGAAATAAAGCGTTTTTGAACAACTTCATATAAATAGCTGTAACTTTTGATAGAAGACTCGGATACACATGTTTATGGCTTTATCTTATAGAACTCAAGGTCCCCGTGCTGGGAAAACAGGATTTGCAGCTGTTTGAGCTAAGATTTTAAAATTATTCACATAATGAAAACCTATACTTTGTTTCAGGCGAGTTTCCCATTCAAATGCATGTAACAGTGCGAAAAGCATTGTCTTGGCGAAATAAAGCGTTTTTGAACAACTTCATATAAATCGCTGTAACTTTTGATAGAAGACTCAGACAAACATGTTTATGGCTTTATCTTATAGAACTCAATATCCCCGTGCTGGGCAAACAGGTTTTGCAGCCGTTTGAGCTAAGATTTTAAAATTATGCACATAATGAAAACCTATACTTTGTTTCAGGCGAGTTTCCCATTCAAATGCATGTAACAGTGAGAAACGCATTGTCTTGGCGAAATAAAGCGTTTTTCAACCACTTGATATAAATCGCTGTAACTTTTGATAGAAGACTCAGACAAACATGTTTATGGCTTTATCTTATAGAACTCAATATCCCCGTGCTGGGCAAACAGGTTTTGCAGCCGTTTGAGCTAAGATTTTAAAATTATTCACATAATGAAAACCTATACTTTGTCTCAGGCGAGTTTCCCATTCAAATGCATGTAACAGTGAGAAACGCATTGTCTTGGCGAAATAAAGCGTTTTTGTACAACTTCATATAAATCGCTGTAACTTTTGATAGAAGACTCAGACAAACATGTTTATGGCTTTATCTTATAGAACTCAATATCCCCGTGCTGGGCAAACAGGTTTTGCAGCCGTTTGAGCTAAGATTTTAAAATTATTCACATAATGAAAACCTATACTTTGTTTCAGGCGAGTTTCCCATTCAAATGCATGTAACAGTGAGAAACGCATTGTCTTGGCGAAATAAAGCGTTTTTGAACAACTTCATATAAATCGCTGTAACTTTTGATAGAAGACTCAGACAAACATGTTTATGGCTTTATCTTATAGAACTCAAGGTCCCCGTGCTGGGAAAACAGGTTTTGCAGCCGTTTGAGCTAAGATTTTAAAATTATTCACATAATGAAAACCTATACTTTGTTTCGGTCGAGTTCCCCATTCAAATGCATGTAACAGTGAGAAACGCACTGTCTTGGCGAAAGAAAGCGTTTTTGTACAACTTCATATAAATAGCTGTAACTTTTGATAGAAGACTCGGATACACATGTTTATGGCTTTATCTTATAGAACTCAAGGTCCCCGTGCTGGCAAAACAGGTTTTGCAGCCGTTTGAGCTAAGATTTCCAAGTTATTCACATAATGAAAACCTATACTTTGTTTCGGTCGAGTTCCCCATTCAAATGCATGTAACAGTGAGAAACGCACTGTCTTGGCGAAATAAAGCGTTTTTGAACAACTTCATATAAATCGCTGTAACTTTTGATAGAAGACTCAGACAAACATGTTTATGGCTTTATCTTATAGAACTCAAGGTCCCCGTGCTGGGCAAACAGGTTTTGCAGCCGTTTGAGCTAAGATTTTAAAATTATTCACATAATGAAAACCTATACTTTGTTTCAGGCGAGTTTCCCATTCAAATGCATGTAACAGTGCGAAAAGCATTGTCTTGGCGAAATAAAGCGTTTTTGAACAACTTCATATAAATCGCTGTAACTTTTGATAGAAGACTCAGACAAACATGTTTATGGCTTTATCTTATAGAACTCAATATCCCCGTGTTGGGCAAACAGGTTTTGCAGCCGTTTGAGCTAAGATTTTAAAATTATGCACATAATGAAAACCTATACTTTGTTTCGGGCGAGTTTCCCATTCAAATGCATGTAACAGTGAGAAACGCACTGTCTTGGCGAAATAAAGCGTTTTCGTACAACTTCATATAAATAGCTGTAACTTTTGATAGAAGACTCGGACAAACATGTTTATGGCTTTATCTTATAGAACTCAAGGTCCCCGTGCTGGGAAAACAGGATTTGCAGCTGTTTGAGCTAAGATTTCCAAGTTATACACATAATGAAAACCTATACTTTGTTTCGGGCGAGTTCCCCATTCAAATGCATGTAACAGTGAGAAACGCACTGTCTTGGCGAAAGAAAGCGTTTTTGTACAACTTCATATAAATCGCTGTAACTTTTGATAGAAGACTCGGATACACATGTTTATGGCTTTATCTTATAGAACTCAAAGTCCCCGTGCTGGGAAAACAGGTTTTGCAGCTGTTTGAGCTAAGATTTCCAAGTTATTCACATAATGAAAACCTATACTTTGTTTCGGTCGAGTTCCCCATTCAAATGCATGTAACAGTGCGAAAAGCATTGTCTTGGCGAAATAAAGCGTTTTTGTACAACTTCATATAAATAGCTGTAACTTTTGATAGAAGACTCAGACAAACATGTTTATGGCTTTATCTTATAGAACTCAATATCCCCGTGCTGGGAAAACAGGTTTTGCAGCCGTTTGAGCTAATATTTTAAAATTATTCACATAATGAAAACCTATACTTTGTTTCAGGCGAGTTTCCCATTCAAATGCATGTAACAGTGCGAAAAGCATTGTCTTGGCGAAATAAAGCGTTTTTGAACAACTTCATATAAATCGCTGTAACTTTTGATAGAAGACTCAGACAAACATGTTTATGGCTTTATCTTATAGAACTCAATATCCCCGTGCTGGGCAAACAGGTTTTGCAGCCGTTTGAGCTAAGATTTTAAAATTATGCACATAATGAAAACCTATACTTTGTTTCAGGCGAGTTTCCCATTCAAATGCATGTAACAGTGAGAAACGCATTGTCTTGGCGAAATAAAGCGTTTTTCAACCACTTGATATAAATCGCTGTAACTTTTGATAGAAGACTCAGACAAACATGTTTATGGCTTTATCTTATAGAACTCAATATCCCCGTGCTGGGCAAACAGGTTTTGCAGCCGTTTGAGCTAAGATTTTAAAATTATTCACATAATGAAAACCTATACTTTGTCTCAGGCGAGTTTCCCATTCAAATGCATGTAACAGTGAGAAACGCATTGTCTTGGCGAAATAAAGCGTTTTTGTACAACTTCATATAAATCGCTGTAACTTTTGATAGAAGACTCAGACAAACATGTTTATGGCTTTATCTTATAGAACTCAATATCCCCGTGCTGGGCAAACAGGTTTTGCAGCCGTTTGAGCTAAGATTTTAAAATTATTCACATAATGAAAACCTATACTTTGTTTCAGGCGAGTTTCCCATTCAAATGCATGTAACAGTGAGAAACGCATTGTCTTGGCGAAATAAAGCGTTTTTGAACAACTTCATATAAATCGCTGTAACTTTTGATAGAAGACTCAGACAAACATGTTTATGGCTTTATCTTATAGAACTCAAGGTCCCCGTGCTGGGAAAACAGGTTTTGCAGCCGTTTGAGCTAAGATTTTAAAATTATTCACATAATGAAAACCTATACTTTGTTTCGGTCGAGTTCCCCATTCAAATGCATGTAACAGTGAGAAACGCACTGTCTTGGCGAAAGAAAGCGTTTTTGTACAACTTCATATAAATAGCTGTAACTTTTGATAGAAGACTCGGATACACATGTTTATGGCTTTATCTTATAGAACTCAAGGTCCCCGTGCTGGCAAAACAGGTTTTGCAGCCGTTTGAGCTAAGATTTCCAAGTTATTCACATAATGAAAACCTATACTTTGTTTCGGTCGAGTTCCCCATTCAAATGCATGTAACAGTGAGAAACGCACTGTCTTGGCGAAATAAAGCGTTTTTGAACAACTTCATATAAATCGCTGTAACTTTTGATAGAAGACTCAGACAAACATGTTTATGGCTTTATCTTATAGAACTCAAGGTCCCCGTGCTGGGCAAACAGGTTTTGCAGCCGTTTGAGCTAAGATTTTAAAATTATTCACATAATGAAAACCTATACTTTGTTTCAGGCGAGTTTCCCATTCAAATGCATGTAACAGTGCGAAAAGCATTGTCTTGGCGAAATAAAGCGTTTTTGAACAACTTCATATAAATAGCTGTAACTTTTGATAGAAGACTCAGACAAACATGTTTATGGCTTTATCTTATAGAACTCAAGGTCCCCGTGCTGGGCAAACAGGTTTTGCAGCCGTTTGAGCTAATATTTTAAAATTATTCACATAATGAAAACCTATACTTTGTTTCGGTCGAGTTCCCCATTCAAATGCATGTAACAGTGAGAAACGCACTGTCTTGGCGAAATAAAGCGTTTTTCAACCACTTCATATAAATCGCTGTAACTTTTGATAGAAGACTCAGACAAACATGTTTATGGCTTTATCTTATAGAACTCTATATCCCCGTGCTGGGAAAACAGGTTTTGCAGCCGTTTGAGCTAAGATTTTAAAATTATTCACATAATGAAAACCTATACTTTGTTTCGGTCGAGTTCCCCTTTCAAATGCATGTAACAGTGAGAAACGCACTGTCTTGGCGAAAGAAAGCGTTTTTGTACAACTTCATATAAATAGCTGTAACTTTTGATAGAAGACTCGGATACACATGTTTATGGCTTTATCTTATAGAACTCAATGTCCCCGTGCTGGGAAAACAGGATTTGCAGCTGTTTGAGCTAAGATTTTCAAGTTATACACATAATGAAAACCTATACTTTGTTTCGGTCGAGTTCCCCATTCAAATGCATGTAACAGTGAGAAACGCACTGTCTTGGCGAAATAAAGCGTTTTTGTACAACTTCATATAAATAGCTGTAACTTTTGATAGAAGACTCAGACAAACATGTTTATGGCTTTATCTTATAGAACTCAAGGTCCCCGTGCTGGGAAAACAGGTTTTGCAGCCGTTTGAGCTAATATTTTAAAATTATTCACATAATGAAAACCTATACTTTGTTTCGGTCGAGTTCCCCATTCAAATGCATGTAACAGTGAGAAACGCACTGTCTTGGCGAAATAAAGCGTTTTTGAACAACTTCATATAAATAGCTGTAACTTTTGATAGAAGACTCGGATACACATGTTTATGGCTTTATCTTATAGAACTCAAGGTCCCCGTGCTGGGAAAACAGGATTTGCAGCTGTTTGAGCTAAGATTTTAAAATTATTCACATAATGAAAACCTATACTTTGTTTCAGGCGAGTTTCCCATTCAAATGCATGTAACAGTGCGAAAAGCATTGTCTTGGCGAAATAAAGCGTTTTTGAACAACTTCATATAAATCGCTGTAACTTTTGATAGAAGACTCAGACAAACATGTTTATGGCTTTATCTTATAGAACTCAATATCCCCGTGCTGGGCAAACAGGTTTTGCAGCCGTTTGAGCTAAGATTTTAAAATTATTCACATAATGAAAACCTATACTTTGTCTCAGGCGAGTTTCCCATTCAAATGCATGTAACAGTGAGAAACGCATTGTCTTGGCGAAATAAAGCGTTTTTGTACAACTTCATATAAATCGCTGTAACTTTTGATAGAAGACTCAGACAAACATGTTTATGGCTTTATCTTATAGAACTCAATATCCCCGTGCTGGGCAAACAGGTTTTGCAGCCGTTTGAGCTAAGATTTTAAAATTATTCACATAATGAAAACCTATACTTTGTTTCAGGCGAGTTTCCCATTCAAATGCATGTAACAGTGAGAAACGCATTGTCTTGGCGAAATAAAGCGTTTTTGAACAACTTCATATAAATCGCTGTAACTTTTGATAGAAGACTCAGACAAACATGTTTATGGCTTTATCTTATAGAACTCAAGGTCCCCGTGCTGGGAAAACAGGTTTTGCAGCCGTTTGAGCTAAGATTTTAAAATTATTCACATAATGAAAACCTATACTTTGTTTCGGTCGAGTTCCCCATTCAAATGCATGTAACAGTGAGAAACGCACTGTCTTGGCGAAAGAAAGCGTTTTTGTACAACTTCATATAAATAGCTGTAACTTTTGATAGAAGACTCGGATACACATGTTTATGGCTTTATCTTATAGAACTCAAGGTCCCCGTGCTGGCAAAACAGGTTTTGCAGCCGTTTGAGCTAAGATTTCCAAGTTATTCACATAATGAAAACCTATACTTTGTTTCGGTCGAGTTCCCCATTCAAATGCATGTAACAGTGAGAAACGCACTGTCTTGGCGAAATAAAGCGTTTTTGAACAACTTCATATAAATCGCTGTAACTTTTGATAGAAGACTCAGACAAACATGTTTATGGCTTTATCTTATAGAACTCAAGGTCCCCGTGCTGGGCAAACAGGTTTTGCAGCCGTTTGAGCTAAGATTTTAAAATTATTCACATAATGAAAACCTATACTTTGTTTCAGGCGAGTTTCCCATTCAAATGCATGTAACAGTGCGAAAAGCATTGTCTTGGCGAAATAAAGCGTTTTTGAACAACTTCATATAAATCGCTGTAACTTTTGATAGAAGACTCAGACAAACATGTTTATGGCTTTATCTTATAGAACTCAATATCCCCGTGTTGGGCAAACAGGTTTTGCAGCCGTTTGAGCTAAGATTTTAAAATTATGCACATAATGAAAACCTATACTTTGTTTCGGGCGAGTTTCCCATTCAAATGCATGTAACAGTGAGAAACGCACTGTCTTGGCGAAATAAAGCGTTTTCGTACAACTTCATATAAATAGCTGTAACTTTTGATAGAAGACTCGGACAAACATGTTTATGGCTTTATCTTATAGAACTCAAGGTCCCCGTGCTGGGAAAACAGGATTTGCAGCTGTTTGAGCTAAGATTTCCAAGTTATACACATAATGAAAACCTATACTTTGTTTCGGGCGAGTTCCCCATTCAAATGCATGTAACAGTGAGAAACGCACTGTCTTGGCGAAAGAAAGCGTTTTTGTACAACTTCATATAAATCGCTGTAACTTTTGATAGAAGACTCGGATACACATGTTTATGGCTTTATCTTATAGAACTCAAAGTCCCCGTGCTGGGAAAACAGGTTTTGCAGCTGTTTGAGCTAAGATTTCCAAGTTATTCACATAATGAAAACCTATACTTTGTTTCGGTCGAGTTCCCCATTCAAATGCATGTAACAGTGAGAAACGCACTGTCTTGGCGAAATAAAGCGTTTTTCAACCACTTCATATAAATCGCTGTAACTTTTGATAGAAGACTCAGACAAACATGTTTATGGCTTTATCTTATAGAACTCAATATCCCCGTGCTGGGCAAACAGGTTTTGCAGCCGTTTGAGCTAAGATTTTAAAATTATTCACATAATGAAAACCTATACTTTGTTTCAGGCGAGTTTCCCATTCAAATGCATGTAACAGTGAGAAACGCATTGTCTTGGCGAAATAAAGCGTTTTTGAACAACTTCATATAAATCGCTGTAACTTTTGATAGAAGACTCAGACAAACATGTTTATGGCTTTATCTTATAGAACTCAATATCCCCGTGCTGGGCAAACAGGTTTTGCAGCCGTTTGAGCTAAGATTTTAAAATTATTCACATAATGAAAACCTATACTTTGTCTCGGGTGTTTCCCATTCAAATGCATGTAACAGTGAGAAACGCATTGTCTTGGCGAAATAAAGCGTTTTTGAACAACTTCATATAAATCGCTGTAACGTTTGATAGAAGACTCAGACAAACATGTTTATGGCTTTATCTTATAGAACTCTATATCCCCGTGCTGGGTAAACAGGTTTTGCAGCCGTTTGAGCTAAGATTTTAAAATTATTCACATAATGAAAACCTATACTTTGTTTCAGGCGAGTTTCCCATTCAAATGCATGTAACAGTGAGAAACACATTGTCTTGGCGAAATAAAGCATTTTTGAACAACTTCATATAAATCGCTGTAACTTTTGATAGAAGACTCAGACAAACATGTTTATGGCTTTATCTTATGGAACTCAATATCCCCGTGCTGGGCAAACAGGTTTTGCAGCCGTTTGAGCTAAGATTTTAAAATTATTCACATAATGAAAACCTATACTTTGTTTCAGGCGAGTTTCCCATTCAAATGCATGTAACAGTGAGAAACGCATTGTCTTGGCGAAATAAAGCGTTTTTCAACCACTTCATATAAATCGCTGTAACTTTTGATAGAAGACTCAGACAAACATGTTTATGGCTTTATCTTATAGAACTCAAGGTCCCCGTGCTGGGAAAACAGGTTTTGCAGCTGTTTGAGCTAATATTTTAAAATTATTCACATAATGAAAACCTATACTTTGTTTCGGTCGAGTTCCCCATTCAAATGCATGTAACAGTGAGAAACGCACTGTCTTGGCGAAATAAAGCGTTTTTGTACAACTTCATATAAATAGCTGTAACTTTTGATAGAAGACTCAGACAAACATGTTTATGGCTTTATCTTATAGAACTCAAGGTCCCCGTGCTGGGCAAACAGGTTTTGCAGCCGTTTGAGCTAAGATTTTAAAATTATTCACATAATGAAAACCTATACTTTGTTTCGGTCGAGTTCCCCATTCAAATGCATGTAACAGTGAGAAACGCACTGTCTTGGCGAAATAAAGCGTTTTTCAACCACTTCATATAAATCGCTGTAACTTTTGATAGAAGACTCAGACAAACATGTTTATGGCTTTATCTTATAGAACTCAATATCCCCGTGCTGGGCAAACAGGTTTTGCAGCCGTTTGAGCTAAGATTTTAAAATTATTCACATAATGAAAACCTATACTTTGTTTCAGGCGAGTTTCCCATTCAAATGCATGTAACAGTGCGAAAAGCATTGTCTTGGCGAAATAAAGCGTTTTTGAACAACTTCATATAAATCGCTGTAACTTTTGATAGAAGACTCAGACAAACATGTTTATGGCTTTATCTTATAGAACTCAATATCCCCGTGTTGGGCAAACAGGTTTTGCAGCCGTTTGAGCTAAGATTTTAAAATTATTCACATAATGAAAACCTATACTTTGTTTCAGGCGAGTTTCCCATTCAAATGCATGTAACAGTGAGAAACGCATTGTCTTGGCGAAATAAAGCGTTTTTCAACCACTTCATATAAATCGCTGTAACTTTTGATAGAAGACTCAGACAAACATGTTTATGGCTTTATCTTATAGAACTCAATATCCCCGTGCTGGGCAAACAGGTTTTGCAGCCGTTTGAGCTAAGATTTTAAAATTATTCACATAATGAAAACCTATACTTTGTTTCAGGCGAGTTTCCCATTCAAATGCATGTAACAGTGAGAAACGCATTGTCTTGGCGAAATAAAGCATTTTTGAACAACTTCATATAAATCGCTGTAACTTTTGATAGAAGACTCAGACAAACATGTTTATGGCTTTATCTTATGGAACTCAATATCCCCGTGCTGGGCAAACAGGTTTTGCAGCCGTTTGAGCTAAGATTTTAAAATTATTCACATAATGAAAACCTATACTTTGTTTCAGGCGAGTTTCCCATTCAAATGCATGTAACAGTGAGAAACGCATTGTCTTGGCGAAATAAAGCGTTTTTCAACCACTTCATATAAATCGCTGTAACTTTTGATAGAAGACTCAGACAAACATGTTTATGGCTTTATCTTATAGAACTCAAGGTCCCCGTGCTGGGAAAACAGGTTTTGCAGCTGTTTGAGCTAATATTTTAAAATTATTCACATAATGAAAACCTATACTTTGTTTCGGTCGAGTTCCCCATTCAAATGCATGTAACAGTGAGAAACGCACTGTCTTGGCGAAATAAAGCGTTTTTGTACAACTTCATATAAATAGCTGTAACTTTTGATAGAAGACTCAGACAAACATGTTTATGGCTTTATCTTATAGAACTCAAGGTCCCCGTGCTGGGCAAACAGGTTTTGCAGCCGTTTGAGCTAAGATTTTAAAATTATTCACATAATGAAAACCTATACTTTGTTTCAGGCGAGTTTCCCATTCAAATGCATGTAACAGTGAGAAACGCATTGTCTTGGCGAAATAAAGCGTTTTTCAACCACTTCATATAAATCGCTGTAACTTTTGATAGAAGACTCAGACAAACATGTTTATGGCTTTATCTTATAGAACTCAATATCCCCGTGCTGGGCAAACAGGTTTTGCAGCCGTTTGAGCTAAGATTTTAAAATTATTCACATAATAAAACCTATACTTTGTTTCAGGCGAGTTTCCCATTCAAATGCATGTAACAGTGAGAAACGCACTGTCTTGGCGAAATAAAGCGTTTTTGAACAACTTCATATAAATCGCTGTAACTTTTGATAGAAGACTCAGACAAACATGTTTATGGCTTTATCTTATAGAACTCAAGGTCCCCGTGCTGGGAAAACAGGTTTTGCAGCTGTTTGAGCTAATATTTTAAAATTATTCACATAATGAAAACCTATACTTTGTTTCGGTCGAGTTCCCCATTCAAATGCATGTAACAGTGAGAAACGCACTGTCTTGGCGAAATAAAGCGTTTTTGTACAACTTCATATAAATAGCTGTAACTTTTGATAGAAGACTCAGACAAACATGTTTATGGCTTTATCTTATAGAACTCAAGGTCCCCGTGCTGGGCAAACAGGTTTTGCAGCCGTTTGAGCTAAGATTTTAAAATTATTCACATAATGAAAACCTATACTTTGTTTCGGTCGAGTTCCCCATTCAAATGCATGTAACAGTGAGAAACGCACTGTCTTGGCGAAATAAAGCGTTTTTCAACCACTTCATATAAATCGCTGTAACTTTTGATAGAAGACTCAGACAAACATGTTTATGGCTTTATCTTATAGAACTCAATATCCCCGTGCTGGGCAAACAGGTTTTGCAGCCGTTTGAGCTAAGATTTTAAAATTATTCACATAATGAAAACCTATACTTTGTTTCAGGCGAGTTTCCCATTCAAATGCATGTAACAGTGCGAAAAGCATTGTCTTGGCGAAATAAAGCGTTTTTGAACAACTTCATATAAATCGCTGTAACTTTTGATAGAAGACTCAGACAAACATGTTTATGGCTTTATCTTATAGAACTCAATATCCCCGTGTTGGGCAAACAGGTTTTGCAGCCGTTTGAGCTAAGATTTTAAAATTATTCACATAATGAAAACCTATACTTTGTTTCAGGCGAGTTTCCCATTCAAATGCATGTAACAGTGAGAAACGCATTGTCTTGGCGAAATAAAGCATTTTTGAACAACTTCATATAAATCGCTGTAACTTTTGATAGAAGACTCAGACAAACATGTTTATGGCTTTATCTTATGGAACTCAATATCCCCGTGCTGGGCAAACAGGTTTTGCAGCCGTTTGAGCTAAGATTTTAAAATTATTCACATAATGAAAACCTATACTTTGTTTCAGGCGAGTTTCCCATTCAAATGCATGTAACAGTGAGAAACGCATTGTCTTGGCGAAATAAAGCGTTTTTCAACCACGTCATATAAATCGCTGTAACTTTTGATAGAAGACTCAGACAAACATGTTTATGGCTTTATCTTATAGAACTCAATATCCCCGTGCTGGGCAAACAGGTTTTGCAGCCGTTTGAGCTAAGATTTTAAAATTATTCACATAATAAAACCTATACTTTGTTTCAGGCGAGTTTCCCATTCAAATGCATGTAACAGTGAGAAACGCACTGTCTTGGCGAAATAAAGCGTTTTTCAACCACTTCATATAAATCGCTGTAACTTTTGATAGAAGACTCAGACAAACATGTTTATGGCTTTATCTTATAGAACTCAATATCCCCGTGCTGGGCAAACAGGTTTTGCAGCCGTTTGAGCTAAGATTTTAAAATTATTCACATAATGAAAACCTATACTTTGTTTCGGTCGAGTTCCCCATTCAAATGCATGTAACAGTGAGAAACGCACTGTCTTGGCGAAAGAAAGCGTTTTTGTACAACTTCATATAAATAGCTGTAACTTTTGATAGAAGACTCGGATACACATGTTTATGGCTTTATCTTATAGAACTCAATATCCCCGTGCTGGGAAAACAGGATTTGCAGCTGTTTGAGCTAAGATTTTCAAGTTATACACATAATGAAAACCTATACTTTGTTTCGGTCGAGTTCCCCATTCAAATGCATGTAACAGTGAGAAACGCACTGTCTTGGCGAAATAAAGCGTTTTTGTACAACTTCATATAAATAGCTGTAACTTTTGATAGAAGACTCAGACAAACATGTTTATGGCTTTATCTTATAGAACTCAAGGTCCCCGTGCTGGGAAAACAGGTTTTGCAGCCGTTTGAGCTAATATTTTAAAATTATTCACATAATGAAAACCTATACTTTGTTTCGGTCGAGTTCCCCATTCAAATGCATGTAACAGTGAGAAACGCACTGTCTTGGCGAAATAAAGCGTTTTTGAACAACTTCATATAAATAGCTGTAACTTTTGATAGAAGACTCGGATACACATGTTTATGGCTTTATCTTATAGAACTCAAGGTCCCCGTGCTGGGAAAACAGGATTTGCAGCTGTTTGAGCTAAGATTTTAAAATTATTCACATAATGAAAACCTATACTTTGTCTCAGGCGAGTTCCCCATTCAAATGCATGTAACAGTGAGAAACGCATTGTCTTGGCGAAATAAAGCGTTTTTGAACAACTTCATATAAATCGCTGTAACTTTTGATAGAAGACTCAGACAAACATGTTTATGGCTTTATCTTATAGAACTCAAGGTCCCCGTGCTGGGAAAACAGGTTTTGCAGCTGTTTGAGCTAATATTTTAAAATTATTCACATAATGAAAACCTATACTTTGTTTCGGTCGAGTTCCCCATTCAAATGCATGTAACAGTGAGAAACGCACTGTCTTGGCGAAATAAAGCGTTTTTCAACCACTTCATATAAATCGCTGTAACTTTTGATAGAAGACTCAGACAAACATGTTTATGGCTTTATCTTATAGAACTCAAGGTCCCCGTGCTGGGAAAACAGGTTTTGCAGCTGTTTGAGCTAATATTTTAAAATTATTCACATAATGAAAACCTATACTTTGTTTCGGTCGAGTTCCCCATTCAAATGCATGTAACAGTGAGAAACGCACTGTCTTGGCGAAATAAAGCGTTTTTGTACAACTTCATATAAATAGCTGTAACTTTTGATAGAAGACTCAGACAAACATGTTTATGGCTTTATCTTATAGAACTCAAGGTCCCCGTGCTGGGCAAACAGGTTTTGCAGCCGTTTGAGCTAATATTTTAAAATTATTCACATAATGAAAACCTATACTTTGTTTCGGTCGAGTTCCCCATTCAAATGCATGTAACAGTGAGAAACGCACTGTCTTGGCGAAATAAAGCGTTTTTCAACCACTTCATATAAATCGCTGTAACTTTTGATAGAAGACTCAGACAAACATGTTTATGGCTTTATCTTATAGAACTCTATATCCCCGTGCTGGGAAAACAGGTTTTGCAGCCGTTTGAGCTAAGATTTTAAAATTATTCACATAATGAAAACCTATACTTTGTTTCGGTCGAGTTCCCCTTTCAAATGCATGTAACAGTGAGAAACGCACTGTCTTGGCGAAAGAAAGCGTTTTTGTACAACTTCATATAAATAGCTGTAACTTTTGATAGAAGACTCGGATACACATGTTTATGGCTTTATCTTATAGAACTCAAGGTCCCCGTGCTGGGAAAACAGGATTTGCAGCTGTTTGAGCTAAGATTTTAAAATTATTCACATAATGAAAACCTATACTTTGTCTCAGGCGAGTTCCCCATTCAAATGCATGTAACAGTGAGAAACGCATTGTCTTGGCGAAATAAAGCGTTTTTGAACAACTTCATATAAATCGCTGTAACTTTTGATAGAAGACTCAGACAAACATGTTTATGGCTTTATCTTATAGAACTCAAGGTCCCCGTGCTGGGAAAACAGGTTTTGCAGCTGTTTGAGCTAATATTTTAAAATTATTCACATAATGAAAACCTATACTTTGTTTCGGTCGAGTTCCCCATTCAAATGCATGTAACAGTGAGAAACGCACTGTCTTGGCGAAATAAAGCGTTTTTCAACCACTTCATATAAATCGCTGTAACTTTTGATAGAAGACTCAGACAAACATGTTTATGGCTTTATCTTATAGAACTCAAGGTCCCCGTGCTGGGAAAACAGGTTTTGCAGCTGTTTGAGCTAATATTTTAAAATTATTCACATAATGAAAACCTATACTTTGTTTCGGTCGAGTTCCCCATTCAAATGCATGTAACAGTGAGAAACGCACTGTCTTGGCGAAATAAAGCGTTTTTGTACAACTTCATATAAATAGCTGTAACTTTTGATAGAAGACTCAGACAAACATGTTTATGGCTTTATCTTATAGAACTCAAGGTCCCCGTGCTGGGCAAACAGGTTTTGCAGCCGTTTGAGCTAATATTTTAAAATTATTCACATAATGAAAACCTATACTTTGTTTCGGTCGAGTTCCCCATTCAAATGCATGTAACAGTGAGAAACGCACTGTCTTGGCGAAATAAAGCGTTTTTCAACCACTTCATATAAATCGCTGTAACTTTTGATAGAAGACTCAGACAAACATGTTTATGGCTTTATCTTATAGAACTCTATATCCCCGTGCTGGGAAAACAGGTTTTGCAGCCGTTTGAGCTAAGATTTTAAAATTATTCACATAATGAAAACCTATACTTTGTTTCGGTCGAGTTCCCCTTTCAAATGCATGTAACAGTGAGAAACGCACTGTCTTGGCGAAAGAAAGCGTTTTTGTACAACTTCATATAAATAGCTGTAACTTTTGATAGAAGACTCGGATACACATGTTTATGGCTTTATCTTATAGAACTCAATGTCCCCGTGCTGGGAAAACAGGATTTGCAGCTGTTTGAGCTAAGATTTTCAAGTTATACACATAATGAAAACCTATACTTTGTTTCGGTCGAGTTCCCCATTCAAATGCATGTAACAGTGAGAAACGCACTGTCTTGGCGAAATAAAGCGTTTTTGTACAACTTCATATAAATAGCTGTAACTTTTGATAGAAGACTCAGACAAACATGTTTATGGCTTTATCTTATAGAACTCAAGGTCCCCGTGCTGGGAAAACAGGTTTTGCAGCCGTTTGAGCTAATATTTTAAAATTATTCACATAATGAAAACCTATACTTTGTTTCGGTCGAGTTCCCCATTCAAATGCATGTAACAGTGAGAAACGCACTGTCTTGGCGAAATAAAGCGTTTTTGAACAACTTCATATAAATAGCTGTAACTTTTGATAGAAGACTCGGATACACATGTTTATGGCTTTATCTTATAGAACTCAAGGTCCCCGTGCTGGGAAAACAGGATTTGCAGCTGTTTGAGCTAAGATTTTAAAATTATTCACATAATGAAAACCTATACTTTGTCTCAGGCGAGTTCCCCATTCAAATGCATGTAACAGTGAGAAACGCATTGTCTTGGCGAAATAAAGCGTTTTTGAACAACTTCATATAAATCGCTGTAACTTTTGATAGAAGACTCAGACAAACATGTTTATGGCTTTATCTTATAGAACTCTATATCCCCGTGCTGGGCAAACAGGTTTTGCAGCCGTTTGAGCTAAGATTTTAAAATTATTCACATAATGAAAACCTATACTTTGTTTCAGGCGAGTTTCCCATTCAAATGCATGTAACAGTGCGAAAAGCATTGTCTTGGCGAAATAAAGCGTTTTTGTACAACTTCATATAAATAGCTGTAACTTTTGATAGAAGACTCAGACAAACATGTTTATGGCTTTATCTTATAGAACTCAATATCCCCGTGCTGGGAAAACAGGTTTTGCAGCCGTTTGAGCTAATATTTTAAAATTATTCACATAATGAAAACCTATACTTTGTTTCAGGCGAGTTTCCCATTCAAATGCATGTAACAGTGCGAAAAGCATTGTCTTGGCGAAATAAAGCGTTTTTGAACAACTTCATATAAATCGCTGTAACTTTTGATAGAAGACTCAGACAAACATGTTTATGGCTTTATCTTATAGAACTCAATATCCCCGTGCTGGGCAAACAGGTTTTGCAGCCGTTTGAGCTAAGATTTTAAAATTATGCACATAATGAAAACCTATACTTTGTTTCAGGCGAGTTTCCCATTCAAATGCATGTAACAGTGAGAAACGCATTGTCTTGGCGAAATAAAGCGTTTTTCAACCACTTGATATAAATCGCTGTAACTTTTGATAGAAGACTCAGACAAACATGTTTATGGCTTTATCTTATAGAACTCAATATCCCCGTGCTGGGCAAACAGGTTTTGCAGCCGTTTGAGCTAAGATTTTAAAATTATTCACATAATGAAAACCTATACTTTGTCTCAGGCGAGTTTCCCATTCAAATGCATGTAACAGTGAGAAACGCATTGTCTTGGCGAAATAAAGCGTTTTTGTACAACTTCATATAAATCGCTGTAACTTTTGATAGAAGACTCAGACAAACATGTTTATGGCTTTATCTTATAGAACTCAATATCCCCGTGCTGGGCAAACAGGTTTTGCAGCCGTTTGAGCTAAGATTTTAAAATTATTCACATAATGAAAACCTATACTTTGTTTCAGGCGAGTTTCCCATTCAAATGCATGTAACAGTGAGAAACGCATTGTCTTGGCGAAATAAAGCGTTTTTGAACAACTTCATATAAATCGCTGTAACTTTTGATAGAAGACTCAGACAAACATGTTTATGGCTTTATCTTATAGAACTCAAGGTCCCCGTGCTGGGAAAACAGGTTTTGCAGCCGTTTGAGCTAAGATTTTAAAATTATTCACATAATGAAAACCTATACTTTGTTTCGGTCGAGTTCCCCATTCAAATGCATGTAACAGTGAGAAACGCACTGTCTTGGCGAAAGAAAGCGTTTTTGTACAACTTCATATAAATAGCTGTAACTTTTGATAGAAGACTCGGATACACATGTTTATGGCTTTATCTTATAGAACTCAAGGTCCCCGTGCTGGCAAAACAGGTTTTGCAGCCGTTTGAGCTAAGATTTCCAAGTTATTCACATAATAAAACCTATACTTTGTTTCGGTCGAGTTCCCCATTCAAATGCATGTAACAGTGAGAAACGCACTGTCTTGGCGAAATAAAGCGTTTTTGAACAACTTCATATAAATCGCTGTAACTTTTGATAGAAGACTCAGACAAACATGTTTATGGCTTTATCTTATAGAACTCAAGGTCCCCGTGCTGGGCAAACAGGTTTTGCAGCCGTTTGAGCTAAGATTTTAAAATTATTCACATAATGAAAACCTATACTTTGTTTCAGGCGAGTTTCCCATTCAAATGCATGTAACAGTGCGAAAAGCATTGTCTTGGCGAAATAAAGCGTTTTTGAACAACTTCATATAAATCGCTGTAACTTTTGATAGAAGACTCAGACAAACATGTTTATGGCTTTATCTTATAGAACTCAATATCCCCGTGTTGGGCAAACAGGTTTTGCAGCCGTTTGAGCTAAGATTTTAAAATTATGCACATAATGAAAACCTATACTTTGTTTCGGGCGAGTTTCCCATTCAAATGCATGTAACAGTGAGAAACGCACTGTCTTGGCGAAATAAAGCGTTTTCGTACAACTTCATATAAATAGCTGTAACTTTTGATAGAAGACTCGGACAAACATGTTTATGGCTTTATCTTATAGAACTCAAGGTCCCCGTGCTGGGAAAACAGGATTTGCAGCTGTTTGAGCTAAGATTTCCAAGTTATACACATAATGAAAACCTATACTTTGTTTCGGGCGAGTTCCCCATTCAAATGCATGTAACAGTGAGAAACGCACTGTCTTGGCGAAAGAAAGCGTTTTTGTACAACTTCATATAAATCGCTGTAACTTTTGATAGAAGACTCGGATACACATGTTTATGGCTTTATCTTATAGAACTCAATATCCCCGTGCTGGGCAAACAGGTTTTGCAGCCGTTTGAGCTAAGATTTTAAAATTATTCACATAATGAAAACCTATACTTTGTTTCAGGCGAGTTTCCCATTCAAATGCATGTAACAGTGAGAAACGCATTGTCTTGGCGAAATAAAGCGTTTTTGAACAACTTCATATAAATCGCTGTAACTTTTGATAGAAGACTCAGACAAACATGTTTATGGCTTTATCTTATAGAACTCAATATCCCCGTGCTGGGCAAACAGGTTTTGCAGCCGTTTGAGCTAAGATTTTAAAATTATTCACATAATGAAAACCTATACTTTGTCTCGGGTGTTTCCCATTCAAATGCATGTAACAGTGAGAAACGCATTGTCTTGGCGAAATAAAGCGTTTTTGAACAACTTCATATAAATCGCTGTAACGTTTGATAGAAGACTCAGACAAACATGTTTATGGCTTTATCTTATAGAACTCTATATCCCCGTGCTGGGTAAACAGGTTTTGCAGCCGTTTGAGCTAAGATTTTAAAATTATTCACATAATGAAAACCTATACTTTGTTTCAGGCGAGTTTCCCATTCAAATGCATGTAACAGTGAGAAACACATTGTCTTGGCGAAATAAAGCATTTTTGAACAACTTCATATAAATCGCTGTAACTTTTGATAGAAGACTCAGACAAACATGTTTATGGCTTTATCTTATGGAACTCAATATCCCCGTGCTGGGCAAACAGGTTTTGCAGCCGTTTGAGCTAAGATTTTAAAATTATTCACATAATGAAAACCTATACTTTGTTTCAGGCGAGTTTCCCATTCAAATGCATGTAACAGTGAGAAACGCATTGTCTTGGCGAAATAAAGCGTTTTTCAACCACTTCATATAAATCGCTGTAACTTTTGATAGAAGACTCAGACAAACATGTTTATGGCTTTATCTTATAGAACTCAAGGTCCCCGTGCTGGGAAAACAGGTTTTGCAGCTGTTTGAGCTAATATTTTAAAATTATTCACATAATGAAAACCTATACTTTGTTTCGGTCGAGTTCCCCATTCAAATGCATGTAACAGTGAGAAACGCACTGTCTTGGCGAAATAAAGCGTTTTTGTACAACTTCATATAAATAGCTGTAACTTTTGATAGAAGACTCAGACAAACATGTTTATGGCTTTATCTTATAGAACTCAAGGTCCCCGTGCTGGGCAAACAGGTTTTGCAGCCGTTTGAGCTAAGATTTTAAAATTATTCACATAATGAAAACCTATACTTTGTTTCGGTCGAGTTCCCCATTCAAATGCATGTAACAGTGAGAAACGCACTGTCTTGGCGAAATAAAGCGTTTTTCAACCACTTCATATAAATCGCTGTAACTTTTGATAGAAGACTCAGACAAACATGTTTATGGCTTTATCTTATAGAACTCAATATCCCCGTGCTGGGCAAACAGGTTTTGCAGCCGTTTGAGCTAAGATTTTAAAATTATTCACATAATGAAAACCTATACTTTGTTTCAGGCGAGTTTCCCATTCAAATGCATGTAACAGTGCGAAAAGCATTGTCTTGGCGAAATAAAGCGTTTTTGAACAACTTCATATAAATCGCTGTAACTTTTGATAGAAGACTCAGACAAACATGTTTATGGCTTTATCTTATAGAACTCAATATCCCCGTGTTGGGCAAACAGGTTTTGCAGCCGTTTGAGCTAAGATTTTAAAATTATTCACATAATGAAAACCTATACTTTGTTTCAGGCGAGTTTCCCATTCAAATGCATGTAACAGTGAGAAACGCATTGTCTTGGCGAAATAAAGCGTTTTTCAACCACTTGATATAAATCGCTGTAACTTTTGATAGAAGACTCAGACAAACATGTTTATGGCTTTATCTTATAGAACTCAATATCCCCGTGCTGGGCAAACAGGTTTTGCAGCCGTTTGAGCTAAGATTTTAAAATTATTCACATAATGAAAACCTATACTTTGTTTCAGGCGAGTTTCCCATTCAAATGCATGTAACAGTGAGAAACGCATTGTCTTGGCGAAATAAAGCATTTTTGAACAACTTCATATAAATCGCTGTAACTTTTGATAGAAGACTCAGACAAACATGTTTATGGCTTTATCTTATGGAACTCAATATCCCCGTGCTGGGCAAACAGGTTTTGCAGCCGTTTGAGCTAAGATTTTAAAATTATTCACATAATGAAAACCTATACTTTGTTTCAGGCGAGTTTCCCATTCAAATGCATGTAACAGTGAGAAACGCATTGTCTTGGCGAAATAAAGCGTTTTTCAACCACTTCATATAAATCGCTGTAACTTTTGATAGAAGACTCAGACAAACATGTTTATGGCTTTATCTTATAGAACTCAAGGTCCCCGTGCTGGGAAAACAGGTTTTGCAGCTGTTTGAGCTAATATTTTAAAATTATTCACATAATGAAAACCTATACTTTGTTTCGGTCGAGTTCCCCATTCAAATGCATGTAACAGTGAGAAACGCACTGTCTTGGCGAAATAAAGCGTTTTTGTACAACTTCATATAAATAGCTGTAACTTTTGATAGAAGACTCAGACAAACATGTTTATGGCTTTATCTTATAGAACTCAAGGTCCCCGTGCTGGGCAAACAGGTTTTGCAGCCGTTTGAGCTAAGATTTTAAAATTATTCACATAATGAAAACCTATACTTTGTTTCAGGCGAGTTTCCCATTCAAATGCATGTAACAGTGAGAAACGCATTGTCTTGGCGAAATAAAGCGTTTTTCAACCACTTCATATAAATCGCTGTAACTTTTGATAGAAGACTCAGACAAACATGTTTATGGCTTTATCTTATAGAACTCAATATCCCCGTGCTGGGCAAACAGGTTTTGCAGCCGTTTGAGCTAAGATTTTAAAATTATTCACATAATAAAACCTATACTTTGTTTCAGGCGAGTTTCCCATTCAAATGCATGTAACAGTGAGAAACGCACTGTCTTGGCGAAATAAAGCGTTTTTCAACCACTTCATATAAATCGCTGTAACTTTTGATAGAAGACTCAGACAAACATGTTTATGGCTTTATCTTATAGAACTCAATATCCCCGTGCTGGGCAAACAGGTTTTGCAGCCGTTTGAGCTAAGATTTTAAAATTATTCACATAATGAAAACCTATACTTTGTTTCAGGCGAGTTTCCCATTCAAATGCATGTAACAGTGCGAAAAGCATTGTCTTGGCGAAATAAAGCGTTTTTGAACAACTTCATATAAATCGCTGTAACTTTTGATAGAAGACTCAGACAAACATGTTTATGGCTTTATCTTATAGAACTCAAGGTCCCCGTGCTGGGAAAACAGGTTTTGCAGCTGTTTGAGCTAATATTTTAAAATTATTCACATAATGAAAACCTATACTTTGTTTCGGTCGAGTTCCCCATTCAAATGCATGTAACAGTGAGAAACGCACTGTCTTGGCGAAATAAAGCCTTTTTGTACAACTTCATATAAATAGCTGTAACTTTTGATAGAAGACTCAGACAAACATGTTTATGGCTTTATCTTATAGAACTCAAGGTCCCCGTGCTGGGCAAACAGGTTTTGCAGCCGTTTGAGCTAAGATTTTAAAATTATTCACATAATGAAAACCTATACTTTGTTTCAGGCGAGTTTCCCATTCAAATGCATGTAACAGTGCGAAAAGCATTGTCTTGGCGAAATAAAGCGTTTTTGAACAACTTCATATAAATCGCTGTAACTTTTGATAGAAGACTCAGACAAACATGTTTATGGCTTTATCTTATAGAACTCAATATCCCCGTGTTGGGCAAACAGGTTTTGCAGCCGTTTGAGCTAAGATTTTAAAATTATTCACATAATGAAAACCTATACTTTGTTTCAGGCGAGTTTCCCATTCAAATGCATGTAACAGTGAGAAACGCATTGTCTTGGCGAAATAAAGCATTTTTGAACAACTTCATATAAATCGCTGTAACTTTTGATAGAAGACTCAGACAAACATGTTTATGGCTTTATCTTATGGAACTCAATATCCCCGTGCTGGGCAAACAGGTTTTGCAGCCGTTTGAGCTAAGATTTTAAAATTATTCACATAATGAAAACCTATACTTTGTTTCAGGCGAGTTTCCCATTCAAATGCATGTAACAGTGAGAAACGCATTGTCTTGGCGAAATAAAGCGTTTTTCAACCACTTCATATAAATCGCTGTAACTTTTGATAGAAGACTCAGACAAACATGTTTATGGCTTTATCTTATAGAACTCAATATCCCCGTGCTGGGCAAACAGGTTTTGCAGCCGTTTGAGCTAAGATTTTAAAATTATTCACATAATAAAACCTATACTTTGTTTCAGGCGAGTTTCCCATTCAAATGCATATAACAGTGAGAAACGCACTGTCTTGGTGAAATAAAGCGTTTTTCAACCACTTCATATAAATCGCTGTAACTTTTGATAGAAGACTCAGACAAACATGTTTATGGCTTTATCTTATAGAACTCAATATCCCCGTGCTGGGCAAACAGGTTTTGCAGCCGTTTGAGCTAAGATTTTAAAATTATTCACATAATGAAAACCTATACTTTGTTTCAGGCGAGTTTCCCATTCAAATGCATGTAACAGTGCGAAAAGCATTGTCTTGGCGAAATAAAGCGTTTTTGAACAACTTCATATAAATCGCTGTAACTTTTGATAGAAGACTCAGACAAACATGTTTATGGCTTTATCTTATAGAACTCAATATCCCCGTGTTGGGCAAACAGGTTTTGCAGCCGTTTGAGCTAAGATTTTAAAATTATTCACATAATGAAAACCTATACTTTGTTTCAGGCGAGTTTCCCATTCAAATGCATGTAACAGTGAGAAACGCATTGTCTTGGCGAAATAAAGCGTTTTTCAACCACTTGATATAAATCGCTGTAACTTTTGATAGAAGACTCAGACAAACATGTTTATGGCTTTATCTTATAGAACTCAATATCCCCGTGCTGGGCAAACAGGTTTTGCAGCCGTTTGAGCTAAGATTTTAAAATTATTCACATAATGAAAACCTATACTTTGTTTCAGGCGAGTTTCCCATTCAAATGCATGTAACAGTGAGAAACGCATTGTCTTGGCGAAATAAAGCATTTTTGAACAACTTCATATAAATCGCTGTAACTTTTGATAGAAGACTCAGACAAACATGTTTATGGCTTTATCTTATGGAACTCAATATCCCCGTGCTGGGCAAACAGGTTTTGCAGCCGTTTGAGCTAAGATTTTAAAATTATTCACATAATGAAAACCTATACTTTGTTTCAGGCGAGTTTCCCATTCAAATGCATGTAACAGTGAGAAACGCATTGTCTTGGCGAAGTAAAGCGTTTTTCAACCACTTCATATAAATCGCTGTAACTTTTGATAGAAGACTCAGACAAACATGTTTATGGCTTTATCTTATAGAACTCAATATCCCCGTGCTGGGCAAACAGGTTTTGCAGCCGTTTGAGCTAAGATTTTAAAATTATTCACATAATAAAACCTATACTTTGTTTCAGGCGAGTTTCCCATTCAAATGCATGTAACGGTGAGAAACACACTGTCTTGGCGAAATAAAGCGTTTTTCAACCACTTGATATAAATCGCTGTAACTTTTGATAGAAGACTCAGACAAACATGTTTATGGCTTTATCTTATAGAACTCAATATCCCCGTGCTGGGCAAACAGGTTTTGCAGCCGTTTGAGCTAAGATTTTAAAATTATTCACATAATGAAAACCTATACTTTGTTTCAGGCGAGTTTCCCATTCAAATGCATGTAACAGTGAGAAACGCATTGTCTTGGCGAAATAAAGCATTTTTGAACAACTTCATATAAATCGCTGTAACTTTTGATAGAAGACTCAGACAAACATGTTTATGGCTTTATCTTATGGAACTCAATATCCCCGTGCTGGGCAAACAGGTTTTGCAGCCGTTTGAGCTAAGATTTTAAAATTATTCACATAATGAAAACCTATACTTTGTTTCAGGCGAGTTTCCCATTCAAATGCATGTAACAGTGAGAAACGCATTGTCTTGGCGAAGTAAAGCGTTTTTCAACCACTTCATATAAATCGCTGTAACTTTTGATAGAAGACTCAGACAAACATGTTTATGGCTTTATCTTATAGAACTCAAGGTCCCCGTGCTGGGCAAACAGGTTTTGCAGCCGTTTGAGCTAAGATTTTAAAATTATTCACATAATGAAAACCTATACTTTGTTTCAGGCGAGTTTCCCATTCAAATGCATGTAACAGTGAGAAACGCATTGTCTTGGCGAAATAAAGCGTTTTTCAACCACTTCATATAAATCGCTGTAACTTTTGATAGAAGACTCAGACAAACATGTTTATGGCTTTATCTTATAGAACTCAATATCCCCGTGCTGGGCAAACAGGTTTTGCAGCCGTTTGAGCTAAGATTTTAAAATTATTCACATAATAAAACCTATACTTTGTTTCAGGCGAGTTTCCCATTCAAATGCATGTAACAGTGAGAAACGCACTGTCTTGGCGAAATAAAGCGTTTTTCAACCACTTCATATAAATCGCTGTAACTTTTGATAGAAGACTCAGACAAACATGTTTATGGCTTTATCTTATAGAACTCAATATCCCCGTGCTGGGCAAACAGGTTTTGCAGCCGTTTGAGCTAAGATTTTAAAATTATTCACATAATGAAAACCTATACTTTGTTTCAGGCGAGTTTCCCATTCAAATGCATGTAACAGTGCGAAAAGCATTGTCTTGGCGAAATAAAGCGTTTTTGAACAACTTCATATAAATCGCTGTAACTTTTGATAGAAGACTCAGACAAACATGTTTATGGCTTTATCTTATAGAACTCAAGGTCCCCGTGCTGGGAAAACAGGTTTTGCAGCTGTTTGAGCTAATATTTTAAAATTATTCACATAATGAAAACCTATACTTTGTTTCGGTCGAGTTCCCCATTCAAATGCATGTAACAGTGAGAAACGCACTGTCTTGGCGAAATAAAGCGTTTTTGTACAACTTCATATAAATAGCTGTAACTTTTGATAGAAGACTCAGACAAACATGTTTATGGCTTTATCTTATAGAACTCAAGGTCCCCGTGCTGGGCAAACAGGTTTTGCAGCCGTTTGAGCTAAGATTTTAAAATTATTCACATAATGAAAACCTATACTTTGTTTCGGTCGAGTTCCCCATTCAAATGCATGTAACAGTGAGAAACGCACTGTCTTGGCGAAATAAAGCGTTTTTCAACCACTTCATATAAATCGCTGTAACTTTTGATAGAAGACTCAGACAAACATGTTTATGGCTTTATCTTATAGAACTCAATATCCCCGTGCTGGGCAAACAGGTTTTGCAGCCGTTTGAGCTAAGATTTTAAAATTATTCACATAATGAAAACCTATACTTTGTTTCAGGCGAGTTTCCCATTCAAATGCATGTAACAGTGCGAAAAGCATTGTCTTGGCGAAATAAAGCGTTTTTGAACAACTTCATATAAATCGCTGTAACTTTTGATAGAAGACTCAGACAAACATGTTTATGGCTTTATCTTATAGAACTCAATATCCCCGTGTTGGGCAAACAGGTTTTGCAGCCGTTTGAGCTAAGATTTTAAAATTATTCACATAATGAAAACCTATACTTTGTTTCGGTCGAGTTCCCCATTCAAATGCATGTAACAGTGAGAAACGCATTGTCTTGGCGAAATAAAGCATTTTTGAACAACTTCATATAAATCGCTGTAACTTTTGATAGAAGACTCAGACAAACATGTTTATGGCTTTATCTTATGGAACTCAATATCCCCGTGCTGGGCAAACAGGTTTTGCAGCCGTTTGAGCTAAGATTTTAAAATTATTCACATAATGAAAACCTATACTTTGTTTCAGGCGAGTTTCCCATTCAAATGCATGTAACAGTGAGAAACGCATTGTCTTGGCGAAATAAAGCGTTTTTCAACCACTTCATATAAATCGCTGTAACTTTTGATAGAAGACTCAGACAAACATGTTTATGGCTTTATCTTATAGAACTCAATATCCCCGTGCTGGGCAAACAGGTTTTGCAGCCGTTTGAGCTAAGATTTTAAAATTATTCACATAATGAAAACCTATACTTTGTTTCAGGCGAGTTTCCCATTCAAATGCATGTAACAGTGCGAAAAGCATTGTCTTGGCGAAATAAAGCGTTTTTGAACAACTTCATATAAATCGCTGTAACTTTTGATAGAAGACTCAGACAAACATGTTTATGGCTTTATCTTATGGAACTCAATATCCCCGTGCTGGGCAAACAGGTTTTGCAGCCGTTTGAGTTAAGATTTTAAAATTATTCACATAATGAAAACCTATACTTTGTTTCGGTCGAGTTCCCCATTCAAATGCATGTAACAGTGAGAAACGCACTGTCTTGGCGAAATAAAGCGTTTTTCAACCACTTCATATAAATCGCTGTAACTTTTGATAGAAGACTCAGACAAACATGTTTATGGCTTTATCTTATAGAACTCAATATCCCCGTGCTGGGCAAACAGGTTTTGCAGCCGTTTGAGCTAAGATTTTAAAATTATTCACATAATGAAAACCTATACTTTGTTTCAGGCGAGTTTCCCATTCAAATGCATGTAACAGTGCGAAAAGCATTGTCTTGGCGAAATAAAGCGTTTTTCAACCACTTCATATAAATCGCTGTAACTTTTGATAGAAGACTCAGACAAACATGTTTATGGCTTTATCTTATAGAACTCAATATCCCCGTGCTGGGCAAACAGGTTTTGCAGCCGTTTGAGCTAAGATTTTAAAATTATTCACATAATAAAACCTATACTTTGTTTCAGGCGAGTTTCCCATTCAAATGCATGTAACAGTGAGAAACGCACTGTCTTGGCGAAATAAAGCGTTTTTCAACCACTTCATATAAATCGCTGTAACTTTTGATAGAAGACTCAGACAAACATGTTTATGGCTTTATCTTATAGAACTCAATATCCCCGTGCTGGGCAAACAGGTTTTGCAGCCGTTTGAGCTAAGATTTTAAAATTATTCACATAATGAAAACCTATACTTTGTTTCAGGCGAGTTTCCCATTCAAATGCATGTAACAGTGCGAAAAGCATTGTCTTGGCGAAATAAAGCGTTTTTGAACAACTTCATATAAATCGCTGTAACTTTTGATAGAAGACTCAGACAAACATGTTTATGGCTTTATCTTATAGAACTCAATATCCCCGTGTTGGGCAAACAGGTTTTGCAGCCGTTTGAGCTAAGATTTTAAAATTATGCACATAATGAAAACCTATACTTTGTTTCGGGCGAGTTTCCCATTCAAATGCATGTAACAGTGAGAAACGCACTGTCTTGGCGAAATAAAGCGTTTTCGTACAACTTCATATAAATAGCTGTAACTTTTGATAGAAGACTCGGACAAACATGTTTATGGCTTTATCTTATAGAACTCAAGGTCCCCGTGCTGGGAAAACAGGATTTGCAGCTGTTTGAGCTAAGATTTCCAAGTTATACACATAATGAAAACCTATACTTTGTTTCGGGCGAGTTCCCCATTCAAATGCATGTAACAGTGAGAAACGCACTGTCTTGGCGAAAGAAAGCGTTTTTGTACAACTTCATATAAATCGCTGTAACTTTTGATAGAAGACTCGGATACACATGTTTATGGCTTTATCTTATAGAACTCAAAGTCCCCGTGCTGGGAAAACAGGTTTTGCAGCTGTTTGAGCTAAGATTTCCAAGTTATTCACATAATGAAAACCTATACTTTGTTTCGGTCGAGTTCCCCATTCAAATGCATGTAACAGTGAGAAACGCACTGTCTTGGCGAAATAAAGCGTTTTTCAACCACTTCATATAAATCGCTGTAACTTTTGATAGAAGACTCAGACAAACATGTTTATGGCTTTATCTTATAGAACTCAATATCCCCGTGCTGGGCAAACAGGTTTTGCAGCCGTTTGAGCTAAGATTTTAAAATTATTCACATAATGAAAACCTATACTTTGTTTCAGGCGAGTTTCCCATTCAAATGCATGTAACAGTGAGAAACGCATTGTCTTGGCGAAATAAAGCGTTTTTGAACAACTTCATATAAATCGCTGTAACTTTTGATAGAAGACTCAGACAAACATGTTTATGGCTTTATCTTATAGAACTCAATATCCCCGTGCTGGGCAAACAGGTTTTGCAGCCGTTTGAGCTAAGATTTTAAAATTATTCACATAATGAAAACCTATACTTTGTCTCGGGTGTTTCCCATTCAAATGCATGTAACAGTGAGAAACGCATTGTCTTGGCGAAATAAAGCGTTTTTGAACAACTTCATATAAATCGCTGTAACGTTTGATAGAAGACTCAGACAAACATGTTTATGGCTTTATCTTATAGAACTCTATATCCCCGTGCTGGGTAAACAGGTTTTGCAGCCGTTTGAGCTAAGATTTTAAAATTATTCACATAATGAAAACCTATACTTTGTTTCAGGCGAGTTTCCCATTCAAATGCATGTAACAGTGAGAAACACATTGTCTTGGCGAAATAAAGCATTTTTGAACAACTTCATATAAATCGCTGTAACTTTTGATAGAAGACTCAGACAAACATGTTTATGGCTTTATCTTATAGAACTCAATATCCCCGTGCTGGGCAAACAGGTTTTGCAGCCGTTTGAGCTAATATTTTAAAATTATTCACATAATGAAAACCTATACTTTGTTTCGGTCGAGTTCCCCATTCAAATGCATGTAACAGTGAGAAACGCACTGTCTTGGCGAAATAAAGCGTTTTTGTACAACTTCATATAAATAGCTGTAACTTTTGATAGAAGACTCAGACAAACATGTTTATGGCTTTATCTTATAGAACTCAAGGTCCCCGTGCTGGGCAAACAGGTTTTGCAGCCGTTTGAGCTAAGATTTTAAAATTATTCACATAATGAAAACCTATACTTTGTTTCGGTCGAGTTCCCCATTCAAATGCATGTAACAGTGAGAAACGCACTGTCTTGGCGAAATAAAGCGTTTTTCAACCACTTCATATAAATCGCTGTAACTTTTGATAGAAGACTCAGACAAACATGTTTATGGCTTTATCTTATAGAACTCAATATCCCCGTGCTGGGCAAACAGGTTTTGCAGCCGTTTGAGCTAAGATTTTAAAATTATTCACATAATGAAAACCTATACTTTGTTTCAGGCGAGTTTCCCATTCAAATGCATGTAACAGTGCGAAAAGCATTGTCTTGGCGAAATAAAGCGTTTTTGAACAACTTCATATAAATCGCTGTAACTTTTGATAGAAGACTCAGACAAACATGTTTATGGCTTTATCTTATAGAACTCAATATCCCCGTGTTGGGCAAACAGGTTTTGCAGCCGTTTGAGCTAAGATTTTAAAATTATTCACATAATGAAAACCTATACTTTGTTTCAGGCGAGTTTCCCATTCAAATGCATGTAACAGTGAGAAACGCATTGTCTTGGCGAAATAAAGCGTTTTTCAACCACTTGATATAAATCGCTGTAACTTTTGATAGAAGACTCAGACAAACATGTTTATGGCTTTATCTTATAGAACTCAATATCCCCGTGCTGGGCAAACAGGTTTTGCAGCCGTTTGAGCTAAGATTTTAAAATTATTCACATAATGAAAACCTATACTTTGTTTCAGGCGAGTTTCCCATTCAAATGCATGTAACAGTGAGAAACGCATTGTCTTGGCGAAATAAAGCATTTTTGAACAACTTCATATAAATCGCTGTAACTTTTGATAGAAGACTCAGACAAACATGTTTATGGCTTTATCTTATGGAACTCAATATCCCCGTGCTGGGCAAACAGGTTTTGCAGCCGTTTGAGCTAAGATTTTAAAATTATTCACATAATGAAAACCTATACTTTGTTTCAGGCGAGTTTCCCATTCAAATGCATGTAACAGTGAGAAACGCATTGTCTTGGCGAAATAAAGCGTTTTTCAACCACTTCATATAAATCGCTGTAACTTTTGATAGAAGACTCAGACAAACATGTTTATGGCTTTATCTTATAGAACTCAAGGTCCCCGTGCTGGGAAAACAGGTTTTGCAGCTGTTTGAGCTAATATTTTAAAATTATTCACATAATGAAAACCTATACTTTGTTTCGGTCGAGTTCCCCATTCAAATGCATGTAACAGTGAGAAACGCACTGTCTTGGCGAAATAAAGCGTTTTTGTACAACTTCATATAAATAGCTGTAACTTTTGATAGAAGACTCAGACAAACATGTTTATGGCTTTATCTTATAGAACTCAAGGTCCCCGTGCTGGGCAAACAGGTTTTGCAGCCGTTTGAGCTAAGATTTTAAAATTATTCACATAATGAAAACCTATACTTTGTTTCAGGCGAGTTTCCCATTCAAATGCATGTAACAGTGAGAAACGCATTGTCTTGGCGAAATAAAGCGTTTTTCAACCACTTCATATAAATCGCTGTAACTTTTGATAGAAGACTCAGACAAACATGTTTATGGCTTTATCTTATAGAACTCAATATCCCCGTGCTGGGCAAACAGGTTTTGCAGCCGTTTGAGCTAAGATTTTAAAATTATTCACATAATAAAACCTATACTTTGTTTCAGGCGAGTTTCCCATTCAAATGCATGTAACAGTGAGAAACGCACTGTCTTGGCGAAATAAAGCGTTTTTCAACCACTTCATATAAATCGCTGTAACTTTTGATAGAAGACTCAGACAAACATGTTTATGGCTTTATCTTATAGAACTCAATATCCCCGTGCTGGGCAAACAGGTTTTGCAGCCGTTTGAGCTAAGATTTTAAAATTATTCACATAATGAAAACCTATACTTTGTTTCAGGCGAGTTTCCCATTCAAATGCATGTAACAGTGCGAAAAGCATTGTCTTGGCGAAATAAAGCGTTTTTGAACAACTTCATATAAATCGCTGTAACTTTTGATAGAAGACTCAGACAAACATGTTTATGGCTTTATCTTATAGAACTCAAGGTCCCCGTGCTGGGAAAACAGGTTTTGCAGCTGTTTGAGCTAATATTTTAAAATTATTCACATAATGAAAACCTATACTTTGTTTCGGTCGAGTTCCCCATTCAAATGCATGTAACAGTGAGAAACGCACTGTCTTGGCGAAATAAAGCGTTTTTGTACAACTTCATATAAATAGCTGTAACTTTTGATAGAAGACTCAGACAAACATGTTTATGGCTTTATCTTATAGAACTCAAGGTCCCCGTGCTGGGCAAACAGGTTTTGCAGCCGTTTGAGCTAAGATTTTAAAATTATTCACATAATGAAAACCTATACTTTGTTTCGGTCGAGTTCCCCATTCAAATGCATGTAACAGTGAGAAACGCACTGTCTTGGCGAAATAAAGCGTTTTTCAACCACTTCATATAAATCGCTGTAACTTTTGATAGAAGACTCAGACAAACATGTTTATGGCTTTATCTTATAGAACTCAATATCCCCGTGCTGGGCAAACAGGTTTTGCAGCCGTTTGAGCTAAGATTTTAAAATTATTCACATAATGAAAACCTATACTTTGTTTCAGGCGAGTTTCCCATTCAAATGCATGTAACAGTGCGAAAAGCATTGTCTTGGCGAAATAAAGCGTTTTTGAACAACTTCATATAAATCGCTGTAACTTTTGATAGAAGACTCAGACAAACATGTTTATGGCTTTATCTTATAGAACTCAATATCCCCGTGTTGGGCAAACAGGTTTTGCAGCCGTTTGAGCTAAGATTTTAAAATTATTCACATAATGAAAACCTATACTTTGTTTCAGGCGAGTTTCCCATTCAAATGCATGTAACAGTGAGAAACGCATTGTCTTGGCGAAATAAAGCATTTTTGAACAACTTCATATAAATCGCTGTAACTTTTGATAGAAGACTCAGACAAACATGTTTATGGCTTTATCTTATGGAACTCAATATCCCCGTGCTGGGCAAACAGGTTTTGCAGCCGTTTGAGCTAAGATTTTAAAATTATTCACATAATGAAAACCTATACTTTGTTTCAGGCGAGTTTCCCATTCAAATGCATGTAACAGTGAGAAACGCATTGTCTTGGCGAAATAAAGCGTTTTTCAACCACTTCATATAAATCGCTGTAACTTTTGATAGAAGACTCAGACAAACATGTTTATGGCTTTATCTTATAGAACTCAATATCCCCGTGCTGGGCAAACAGGTTTTGCAGCCGTTTGAGCTAAGATTTTAAAATTATTCACATAATAAAACCTATACTTTGTTTCAGGCGAGTTTCCCATTCAAATGCATGTAACAGTGAGAAACGCACTGTCTTGGCGAAATAAAGCGTTTTTCAACCACTTCATATAAATCGCTGTAACTTTTGATAGAAGACTCAGACAAACATGTTTATGGCTTTATCTTATAGAACTCAATATCCCCGTGCTGGGCAAACAGGTTTTGCAGCCGTTTGAGCTAAGATTTTAAAATTATTCACATAATGAAAACCTATACTTTGTTTCAGGCGAGTTTCCCATTCAAATGCATGTAACAGTGCGAAAAGCATTGTCTTGGCGAAATAAAGCGTTTTTGAACAACTTCATATAAATCGCTGTAACTTTTGATAGAAGACTCAGACAAACATGTTTATGGCTTTATCTTATAGAACTCAATATCCCCGTGTTGGGCAAACAGGTTTTGCAGCCGTTTGAGCTAAGATTTTAAAATTATTCACATAATGAAAACCTATACTTTGTTTCAGGCGAGTTTCCCATTCAAATGCATGTAACAGTGAGAAACGCATTGTCTTGGCGAAATAAAGCGTTTTTCAACCACTTGATATAAATCGCTGTAACTTTTGATAGAAGACTCAGACAAACATGTTTATGGCTTTATCTTATAGAACTCAATATCCCCGTGCTGGGCAAACAGGTTTTGCAGCCGTTTGAGCTAAGATTTTAAAATTATTCACATAATGAAAACCTATACTTTGTTTCAGGCGAGTTTCCCATTCAAATGCATGTAACAGTGAGAAACGCATTGTCTTGGCGAAATAAAGCATTTTTGAACAACTTCATATAAATCGCTGTAACTTTTGATAGAAGACTCAGACAAACATGTTTATGGCTTTATCTTATGGAACTCAATATCCCCGTGCTGGGCAAACAGGTTTTGCAGCCGTTTGAGCTAAGATTTTAAAATTATTCACATAATGAAAACCTATACTTTGTTTCAGGCGAGTTTCCCATTCAAATGCATGTAACAGTGAGAAACGCATTGTCTTGGCGAAGTAAAGCGTTTTTCAACCACTTCATATAAATCGCTGTAACTTTTGATAGAAGACTCAGACAAACATGTTTATGGCTTTATCTTATAGAACTCAATATCCCCGTGCTGGGCAAACAGGTTTTGCAGCCGTTTGAGCTAAGATTTTAAAATTATTCACATAATAAAACCTATACTTTGTTTCAGGCGAGTTTCCCATTCAAATGCATGTAACGGTGAGAAACACACTGTCTTGGCGAAATAAAGCGTTTTTCAACCACTTGATATAAATCGCTGTAACTTTTGATAGAAGACTCAGACAAACATGTTTATGGCTTTATCTTATAGAACTCAATATCCCCATGCTGGGCAAACAGGTTTTGCAGCCGTTTGAGCTAAGATTTTAAAATTATTCACATAATGAAAACCTATACTTTGTTTCAGGCGAGTTTCCCATTCAAATGCATGTAACAGTGAGAAACGCATTGTCTTGGCGAAATAAAGCATTTTTGAACAACTTCATATAAATCGCTGTAACTTTTGATAGAAGACTCAGACAAACATGTTTATGGCTTTATCTTATGGAACTCAATATCCCCGTGCTGGGCAAACAGGTTTTGCAGCCGTTTGAGCTAAGATTTTAAAATTATTCACATAATGAAAACCTATACTTTGTTTCAGGCGAGTTTCCCATTCAAATGCATGTAACAGTGAGAAACGCATTGTCTTGGCGAAGTAAAGCGTTTTTCAACCACTTCATATAAATCGCTGTAACTTTTGATAGAAGACTCAGACAAACATGTTTATGGCTTTATCTTATAGAACTCAAGGTCGCCGTGCTGGGCAAACAGGTTTTGCAGCCGTTTGAGCTAAGATTTTAAAATTATTCACATAATGAAAACCTATACTTTGTTTCAGGCGAGTTTCCCATTCAAATGCATGTAACAGTGAGAAACGCATTGTCTTGGCGAAATAAAGCGTTTTTCAACCACTTCATATAAATCGCTGTAACTTTTGATAGAAGACTCAGACAAACATGTTTATGGCTTTATCTTATAGAACTCAATATCCCCGTGCTGGGCAAACAGGTTTTGCAGCCGTTTGAGCTAAGATTTTAAAATTATTCACATAATAAAACCTATACTTTGTTTCAGGCGAGTTTCCCATTCAAATGCATGTAACAGTGAGAAACGCACTGTCTTGGCGAAATAAAGCGTTTTTCAACCACTTCATATAAATCGCTGTAACTTTTGATAGAAGACTCAGACAAACATGTTTATGGCTTTATCTTATAGAAGTCAATATCCCCGTGCTGGGCAAACAGGTTTTGCAGCCGTTTGAGCTAAGATTTTAAAATTATTCACATAATGAAAACCTATACTTTGTTTCAGGCGAGTTTCCCATTCAAATGCATGTAACAGTGCGAAAAGCATTGATTTGGCGAAATAAAGCGTTTTTGAACAACTTCATATAAATCGCTGTAACTTTTGATAGAAGACTCAGACAAACATGTTTATGGCTTTATCTTATAGAACTCAAGGTCCCCGTGCTGGGAAAACAGGTTTTGCAGCTGTTTGAGCTAATATTTTAAAATTATTCACATAATGAAAACCTATACTTTGTTTCGGTCGAGTTCCCCATTCAAATGCATGTAACAGTGAGAAACGCACTGTCTTGGCGAAATAAAGCGTTTTTGTACAACTTCATATAAATAGCTGTAACTTTTGATAGAAGACTCAGACAAACATGTTTATGGCTTTATCTTATAGAACTCAAGGTCCCCGTGCTGGGCAAACAGGTTTTGCAGCCGTTTGAGCTAAGATTTTAAAATTATTCACATAATGAAAACCTATACTTTGTTTCGGTCGAGTTCCCCATTCAAATGCATGTAACAGTGAGAAACGCACTGTCTTGGCGAAATAAAGCGTTTTTCAACCACTTGATATAAATCGCTGTAACTTTTGATAGAAGACTCAGACAAACATGTTTATGGCTTTATCTTATAGAACTCAATATCCCCGTGCTGGGCAAACAGGTTTTGCAGCCGTTTGAGCTAAGATTTTAAAATTATTCACATAATGAAAACCTATACTTTGTTTCAGGCGAGTTTCCCATTCAAATGCATGTAACAGTGCGAAAAGCATTGTCTTGGCGAAATAAAGCGTTTTTGAACAACTTCATATAAATCGCTGTAACTTTTGATAGAAGACTCAGACAAACATGTTTATGGCTTTATCTTATAGAACTCAATATCCCCGTGTTGGGCAAACAGGTTTTGCAGCTGTTTGAGCTAAGATTTTAAAATTATTCACATAATGAAAACCTATACTTTGTTTCAGGCGAGTTTCCCATTCAAATGCATGTAACAGTGAGAAACGCATTGTCTTGGCGAAATAAAGCATTTTTGAACAACTTCATATAAATCGCTGTAACTTTTGATAGAAGACTCAGACAAACATGTTTATGGCTTTATCTTATGGAACTCAATATCCCCGTGCTGGGCAAACAGGTTTTGCAGCCGTTTGAGCTAAGATTTTAAAATTATTCACATAATGAAAACCTATACTTTGTTTCAGGCGAGTTTCCCATTCAAATGCATGTAACAGTGAGAAACGCATTGTCTTGGCGAAATAAAGCGTTTTTCAACCACTTCATATAAATCGCTGTAACTTTTGATAGAAGACTCAGACAAACATGTTTATGGCTTTATCTTATAGAACTCAATATCCCCGTGCTGGGCAAACAGGTTTTGCAGCCGTTTGAGCTAAGATTTTAAAATTATTCACATAATAAAACCTATACTTTGTTTCAGGCGAGTTTCCCATTCAAATGCATGTAACAGTGAGAAACGCACTGTCTTGGCGAAATAAAGCGTTTTTGTACAACTTCATATAAATAGCTGTAACTTTTGATAGAAGACTCAGACAAACATGTTTATGGCTTTATCTTATAGAACTCAAGGTCCCCGTGCTGGGCAAACAGGTTTTGCAGCCGTTTGAGCTAAGATTTTAAAATTATTCACATAATGAAAACCTATACTTTGTTTCGGTCGAGTTCCCCATTCAAATGCATGTAACAGTGAGAAACGCACTGTCTTGGCGAAATAAAGCGTTTTTCAACCACTTCATATAAATCGCTGTAACTTTTGATAGAAGACTCAGACAAACATGTTTATGGCTTTATCTTATAGAACTCAATATCCCCGTGCTGGGCAAACAGGTTTTGCAGCCGTTTGAGCTAAGATTTTAAAATTATTCACATAATGAAAACCTATACTTTGTTTCAGGCGAGTTTCCCATTCAAATGCATGTAACAGTGCGAAAAGCATTGTCTTGGCGAAATAAAGCGTTTTTGAACAACTTCATATAAATCGCTGTAACTTTTGATAGAAGACTCAGACAAACATGTTTATGGCTTTATCTTATAGAACTCAATATCCCCGTGTTGGGCAAACAGGTTTTGCAGCCGTTTGAGCTAAGATTTTAAAATTATTCACATAATGAAAACCTATACTTTGTTTCAGGCGAGTTTCCCATTCAAATGCATGTAACAGTGAGAAACGCATTGTCTTGGCGAAATAAAGCATTTTTGAACAACTTCATATAAATCGCTGTAACTTTTGATAGAAGACTCAGACAAACATGTTTATGGCTTTATCTTATGGAACTCAATATCCCCGTGCTGGGCAAACAGGTTTTGCAGCCGTTTGAGCTAAGATTTTAAAATTATTCACATAATGAAAACCTATACTTTGTTTCAGGCGAGTTTCCCATTCAAATGCATGTAACAGTGAGAAACGCATTGTCTTGGCGAAATAAAGCGTTTTTCAACCACTTCATATAAATCGCTGTAACTTTTGATAGAAGACTCAGACAAACATGTTTATGGCTTTATCTTATAGAACTCAATATCCCCGTGCTGGGCAAACAGGTTTTGCAGCCGTTTGAGCTAAGATTTTAAAATTATTCACATAATAAAACCTATACTTTGTTTCAGGCGAGTTTCCCATTCAAATGCATGTAACAGTGAGAAACGCACTGTCTTGGCGAAATAAAGCGTTTTTCAACCACTTCATATAAATCGCTGTAACTTTTGATAGAAGACTCAGACAAACATGTTTATGGCTTTATCTTATAGAACTCAATATCCCCGTGCTGGGCAAACAGGTTTTGCAGCCGTTTGAGCTAAGATTTTAAAATTATTCACATAATGAAAACCTATACTTTGTTTCAGGCGAGTTTCCCATTCAAATGCATGTAACAGTGCGAAAAGCATTGTCTTGGCGAAATAAAGCGTTTTTGAACAACTTCATATAAATCGCTGTAACTTTTGATAGAAGACTCAGACAAACATGTTTATGGCTTTATCTTATAGAACTCAATATCCCCGTGTTGGGCAAACAGGTTTTGCAGCCGTTTGAGCTAAGATTTTAAAATTATTCACATAATGAAAACCTATACTTTGTTTCAGGCGAGTTTCCCATTCAAATGCATGTAACAGTGAGAAACGCATTGTCTTGGCGAAATAAAGCGTTTTTCAACCACTTGATATAAATCGCTGTAACTTTTGATAGAAGACTCAGACAAACATGTTTATGGCTTTATCTTATAGAACTCAATATCCCCGTGCTGGGCAAACAAGTTTTGCAGCCGTTTGAGCTAAGATTTTAAAATTATTCACATAATGAAAACCTATACTTTGTTTCAGGCGAGTTTCCCATTCAAATGCATGTAACAGTGAGAAACGCATTGTCTTGGCGAAGTAAAGCGTTTTTCAACCACTTCATATAAATCGCTGTAACTTTTGATAGAAGACTCAGACAAACATGTTTATGGCTTTATCTTATAGAACTCAATATCCCCGTGCTGGGCAAACAGGTTTTGCAGCCGTTTGAGCTAAGATTTTAAAATTATTCACATAATAAAACCTATACTTTGTTTCAGGCGAGTTTCCCATTCAAATGCATGTAACGGTGAGAAACACACTGTCTTGGCGAAATAAAGCGTTTTTCAACCACTTGATATAAATCGCTGTAACTTTTGATAGAAGACTCAGACAAACATGTTTATGGCTTTATCTTATAGAACTCAATATCCCCGTGCTGGGCAAACAGGTTTTGCAGCCGTTTGAGCTAAGATTTTAAAATTATTCACATAATGAAAACCTATACTTTGTTTCAGGCGAGTTTCCCATTCAAATGCATGTAACAGTGAGAAACGCATTGTCTTGGCGAAATAAAGCATTTTTGAACAACTTCATATAAATCGCTGTAACTTTTGATAGAAGACTCAGACAAACATGTTTATGGCTTTATCTTATGGAACTCAATATCCCCGTGCTGGGCAAACAGGTTTTGCAGCCGTTTGAGCTAAGATTTTAAAATTATTCACATAATGAAAACCTATACTTTGTTTCAGGCGAGTTTCCCATTCAAATGCATGTAACAGTGAGAAACGCATTGTCTTGGCGAAGTAAAGCGTTTTTCAACCACTTCATATAAATCGCTGTAACTTTTGATAGAAGACTCAGACAAACATGTTTATGGCTTTATCTTATAGAACTCAATATCCCCGTGCTGGGCAAACAGGTTTTGCAGCCGTTTGAGCTAAGATTTTAAAATTATTCACATAATAAAACCTATACTTTGTTTCAGGCGAGTTTCCCATTCAAATGCATGTAACGGTGAGAAACACACTGTCTTGGCGAAATAAAGCGTTTTTGAACAACTTCATATAAATCGCTGTAACTTTTGATAGAAGACTCAGACAAACATGTTTATGGCTTTATCTTATAGAACTCAATATCCCCGTGCTGGGCAAACAGGTTTTGCAGCCGTTTGAGCTAAGATTTTAAAATTATTCACATAATGAAAACCTATACTTTGTTTCAGGCGAGTTTCCCATTCAAATGCATGTAACAGTGAGAAACGCATTGTCTTGGCGAAATAAAGCATTTTTGAACAACTTCATATAAATCGCTGTAACTTTTGATAGAAGACTCAGACAAACATGTTTATGGCTTTATCTTATGGAACTCAATATCCCCGTGCTGGGCAAACAGGTTTTGCAGCCGTTTGAGCTAAGATTTTAAAATTATTCACATAATGAAAACCTATACTTTGTTTCAGGCGAGTTTCCCATTCAAATGCATGTAACAGTGAGAAACGCATTGTCTTGGCGAAATAAAGCGTTTTTCAACCACTTCATATAAATCGCTGTAACTTTTGATAGAAGACTCAGACAAACATGTTTATGGCTTTATCTTATAGAACTCAATATCCCCGTGCTGGGCAAACAGGTTTTGCAGCCGTTTGAGCTAAGATTTTAAAATTATTCACATAATAAAACCTATACTTTGTTTCAGGCGAGTTTCCCATTCAAATGCATGTAACAGTGAGAAACGCACTGTCTTGGCGAAATAAAGCGTTTTTGTACAACTTCATATAAATAGCTGTAACTTTTGATAGAAGACTCAGACAAACATGTTTATGGCTTTATCTTATAGAACTCAAGGTCCCCGTGCTGGGCAAACAGGTTTTGCAGCCGTTTGAGCTAAGATTTTAAAATTATTCACATAATGAAAACCTATACTTTGTTTCGGTCGAGTTCCCCATTCAAATGCATGTAACAGTGAGAAACGCACTGTCTTGGCGAAATAAAGCGTTTTTCAACCACTTCATATAAATCGCTGTAACTTTTGATAGAAGACTCAGACAAACATGTTTATGGCTTTATCTTATAGAACTCAATATCCCCGTGCTGGGCAAACAGGTTTTGCAGCCGTTTGAGCTAAGATTTTAAAATTATTCACATAATGAAAACCTATACTTTGTTTCAGGCGAGTTTCCCATTCAAATGCATGTAACAGTGCGAAAAGCATTGTCTTGGCGAAATAAAGCGTTTTTGAACAACTTCATATAAATCGCTGTAACTTTTGATAGAAGACTCAGACAAACATGTTTATGGCTTTATCTTATAGAACTCAATATCCCCGTGTTGGGCAAACAGGTTTTGCAGCCGTTTGAGCTAAGATTTTAAAATTATTCACATAATGAAAACCTATACTTTGTTTCAGGCGAGTTTCCCATTCAAATGCATGTAACAGTGAGAAACGCATTGTCTTGGCGAAATAAAGCATTTTTGAACAACTTCATATAAATCGCTGTAACTTTTGATAGAAGACTCAGACAAACATGTTTATGGCTTTATCTTATGGAACTCAATATCCCCGTGCTGGGCAAACAGGTTTTGCAGCCGTTTGAGCTAAGATTTTAAAATTATTCACATAATGAAAACCTATACTTTGTTTCAGGCGAGTTTCCCATTCAAATGCATGTAACAGTGAGAAACGCATTGTCTTGGCGAAATAAAGCGTTTTTCAACCACTTCATATAAATCGCTGTAACTTTTGATAGAAGACTCAGACAAACATGTTTATGGCTTTATCTTATAGAACTCAATATCCCCGTGCTGGGCAAACAGGTTTTGCAGCCGTTTGAGCTAAGATTTTAAAATTATTCACATAATGAAAACCTATACTTTGTTTCAGGCGAGTTTCCCATTCAAATGCATGTAACAGTGAGAAACGCATTGTCTTGGCGAAATAAAGCATTTTTGAACAACTTCATATAAATCGCTGTAACTTTTGATAGAAGACTCAGACAAACATGTTTATGGCTTTATCTTATGGAACTCAATATCCCCGTGCTGGGCAAACAGGTTTTGCAGCCGTTTGAGCTAAGATTTTAAAATTATTCACATAATGAAAACCTATACTTTGTTTCAGGCGAGTTTCCCATTCAAATGCATGTAACAGTGAGAAACGCATTGTCTTGGCGAAATAAAGCGTTTTTGAACAACTTCATATAAATCGCTGTAACTTTTGATAGAAGACTCAGACAAACATGTTTATGGCTTTATCTTATAGAACTCAATATCCCCGTGCTGGGCAAACAGGTTTTGCAGCCGTTTGAGCTAAGATTTTAAAATTATTCACATAATAAAACCTATACTTTGTTTCAGGCGAGTTTCCCATTCAAATGCATGTAACAGTGAGAAACACACTGTCTTGGCGAAATAAAGCGTTTTTGAACAACTTCATATAAATCGCTGTAACTTTTGATAGAAGACTCAGACAAACATGTTTATGGCTTTATCTTATAGAACTCAATATCCCCGTGCTGGGCAAACAGGTTTTGCAGCCGTTTGAGCTAAGATTTTAAAATTATTCACATAATAAAACCTATACTTTGTTTCAGGCGAGTTTCCCATTCAAATGCATGTAACAGTGAGAAACACACTGTCTTGGCGAAATAAAGCGTTTTTGAACAACTTCATATAAATCGCTGTAACTTTTGATAGAAGACTCAGACAAACATGTTTATGGCTTTATCTTATAGAACTCAATATCCCCGTGCTGGGCAAACAGGTTTTGCAGCCGTTTGAGCTAAGATTTTAAAATTATTCACATAATGAAAACCTATACTTTGTTTCAGGCGAGTTTCCCATTCAAATGCATGTAACAGTGAGAAACGCATTGTCTTGGCGAAATAAAGCGTTTTTCAACCACTTCATATAAATCGCTGTAACTTTTGATAGAAGACTCAGACAAACATGTTTATGGCTTTATCTTATAGAACTCAATATCCCCGTGCTGGGCAAACAGGTTTTGCAGCCGTTTGAGCTAAGATTTTAAAATTATTCACATAATAAAACCTATACTTTGTTTCAGGCGAGTTTCCCATTCAAATGCATGTAACGGTGAGAAACACACTGTCTTGGCGAAATAAAGCGTTTTTGAACCACTTCATATAAATCGCTGTAACTTTTGATAGAAGACTCAGACAAACATGTTTATGGCTTTATCTTATAGAACTCAATATCCCCGTGCTGGGCAAACAGGTTTTGCAGCCGTTTGAGCTAAGATTTTAAAATTATTCACATAATGAAAACCTATACTTTGTTTCAGGCGAGTTTCCCATTCAAATGCATGTAACAGTGAGAAACGCATTGTCTTGGCGAAATAAAGCGTTTTTCAACCACTTCATATAAATCGCTGTAACTTTTGATAGAAGACTCAGACAAACATGTTTATGGCTTTATCTTATAGAACTCAATATCCCCGTGCTGGGCAAACAGGTTTTGCAGCCGTTTGAGCTAAGATTTTAAAATTATTCACATAATAAAACCTATACTTTGTTTCAGGCGAGTTTCCCATTCAAATGCATGTAACAGTGAGAAACGCACTGTCTTGGCGAAATAAAGCGTTTTTCAACCACTTCATATAAATCGCTGTAACTTTTGATAGAAGACTCAGACAAACATGTTTATGGCTTTATCTTATAGAACTCAATATCCCCGTGCTGGGCAAACAGGTTTTGCAGCCGTTTGAGCTAAGATTTTAAAATTATTCACATAATGAAAACCTATACTTTGTTTCAGGCGAGTTTCCCATTCAAATGCATGTAACAGTGAGAAACGCATTGTCTTGGCGAAATAAAGCGTTTTTGAACAACTTCATATAAATCGCTGTAACTTTTGATAGAAGACTCAGACAAACATGTTTATGGCTTTATCTTATAGAACTCAAGGTCCCCGTGCTGGGAAAACAGGTTTTGCAGCCGTTTGAGCTAAGATTTTAAAATTATTCACATAATGAAAACCTATACTTTGTTTCGGTCGAGTTCCCCATTCAAATGCATGTAACAGTGAGAAACGCACTGTCTTGGCGAAAGAAAGCGTTTTTGTACAACTTCATATAAATAGCTGTAACTTTTGATAGAAGACTCGGATACACATGTTTATGGCTTTATCTTATAGAACTCAAGGTCCCCGTGCTGGGCAAAACAGGTTTTGCAGCCGTTTGAGCTAAGATTTTAAAATTATTCACATAATGAAAACCTATACTTTGTTTCAGGCGAGTTCCCCATTCAAATGCATGTAACAGTGAGAAACGCACTGTCTTGGCGAAAGAAAGCGTTTTTGTACAACTTCATATAAATAGCTGTAACTTTTGATAGAAGACTCGGATACACATGTTTATGGCTTTATCTTATAGAACTCAAGGTCCCCGTGCTGGGAAAACAGGATTTGCAGCTGTTTGAGCTAAGATTTTCAAGTTATACACATAATGAAAACCTATACTTTGTTTTGGTCGAGTTCCCCATTCAAATGCATGTAACAGTGAGAAACGCACTGTCTTGGCGAAATAAAGCGTTTTTGTACAACTTCATATAAATAGCTGTAACTTTTGATAGAAGACTCAGACAAACATGTTTATGGCTTTATCTTATAGAACTCAATATCCCCGTGCTGGGCAAACAGGTTTTGCAGCCGTTTGAGCTAAGATTTTAAAATTATTCACATAATGAAAACCTATACTTTGTTTCAGGCGAGTTTCCCATTCAAATGCATGTAACAGTGAGAAACGCATTGTCTTGGCGAAATAAAGCGTTTTTCAACCACTTCATATAAATCGCTGTAACTTTTGATAGAAGACTCAGACAAACATGTTTATGGCTTTATCTTATAGAACTCAATATCCCCGTGCTGGGCAAACAGGTTTTGCAGCCGTTTGAGCTAAGATTTTAAAATTATTCACATAATGAAAACCTATACTTTGTTTCAGGCGAGTTTCCCATTCAAATGCATGTAACAGTGAGAAACGCATTGTCTTGGCGAAATAAAGCGTTTTTGAACAACTTCATATAAATCGCTGTAACTTTTGATAGAAGACTCAGACAAACATGTTTATGGCTTTATCTTATAGAACTCAAGGTCCCCGTGCTGGGAAAACAGGTTTTGCAGCCGTTTGAGCTAAGATTTTAAAATTATTCACATAATGAAAACCTATACTTTGTTTCGGTCGAGTTCCCCATTCAAATGCATGTAACAGTGAGAAACGCACTGTCTTGGCGAAATAAAGCGTTTTTCAACCACTTCATATAAATCGCTGTAACTTTTGATAGAAGACTCAGACAAACATGTTTATGGCTTTATCTTATAGAACTCAATATCCCCGTGCTGGGCAAACAGGTTTTGCAGCCGTTTGAGCTAAGATTTTAAAATTATTCACATAATAAAACCTATACTTTGTTTCAGGCGAGTTTCCCATTCAAATGCATGTAACAGTGAGAAACACACTGTCTTGGCGAAATAAAGCATTTTTGAACAACTTCATATAAATCGCTGTAACTTTTGATAGAAGACTCAGACAAACATGTTTATGGCTTTATCTTATAGAACTCAATATCCCAGTGCTGGGCAAACAGGTTTTGCAGCCGTTTGAGCTAAGATTTTAAAATTATTCACATAATGAAAACCTATACTTTGTTTCAGGCGAGTTTCCCATTCAAATGCATGTAACAGTGAGAAACGCATTGTCTTGGCGAAATAAAGCGTTTTTCAACCACTTCATATAAATCGCTGTAACTTTTGATAGAAGACTCAGACAAACATGTTTATGGCTTTATCTTATAGAACTCAATATCCCCGTGCTGGGCAAACAGGTTTTGCAGCCGTTTGAGCTAAGATTTTAAAATTATTCACATAATAAAACCTATACTTTGTTTCAGGCGAGTTTCCCATTCAAATGCATGTAACAGTGAGAAACGCACTGTCTTGGCGAAATAAAGCGTTTTTCAACCACTTCATATAAATCGCTGTAACTTTTGATAGAAGACTCAGACAAACATGTTTATGGCTTTATCTTATAGAACTCAATATCCCCGTGCTGGGCAAACAGGTTTTGCAGCCGTTTGAGCTAAGATTTTAAAATTATTCACATAATGAAAACCTATACTTTGTTTCAGGCGAGTTTCCCATTCAAATGCATGTAACAGTGCGAAAAGCATTGTCTTGGCGAAATAAAGCGTTTTTGAACAACTTCATATAAATCGCTGTAACTTTTGATAGAAGACTCAGACAAACATGTTTATGGCTTTATCTTATAGAACTCAATATCCCCGTGTTGGGCAAACAGGTTTTGCAGCCGTTTGAGCTAAGATTTTAAAATTATTCACATAATGAAAACCTATACTTTGTTTCAGGCGAGTTTCCCATTCAAATGCATGTAACAGTGAGAAACGCATTGTCTTGGCGAAATAAAGCGTTTTTCAACCACTTGATATAAATCGCTGTAACTTTTGATAGAAGACTCAGACAAACATGTTTATGGCTTTATCTTATAGAACTCAATATCCCCGTGCTGGGCAAACAGGTTTTGCAGCCGTTTGAGCTAAGATTTTAAAATTATGCACATAATGAAAACCTATACTTTGTTTCAGGCGAGTTTCCCATTCAAATGCATGTAACAGTGAGAAACGCATTGTCTTGGCGAAATAAAGCATTTTTGAACAACTTCATATAAATCGCTGTAACTTTTGATAGAAGACTCAGACAAACATGTTTATGGCTTTATCTTATGGAACTCAATATCCCCGTGCTGGGCAAACAGGTTTTGCAGCCGTTTGAGCTAAGATTTTAAAATTATTCACATAATGAAAACCTATACTTTGTTTCAGGCGAGTTTCCCATTCAAATGCATGTAACAGTGAGAAACGCATTGTCTTGGCGAAATAAAGCGTTTTTCAACCACTTCATATAAATCGCTGTAACTTTTGATAGAAGACTCAGACAAACATGTTTATGGCTTTATCTTATAGAACTCAATATCCCCGTGCTGGGCAAACAGGTTTTGCAGCCGTTTGAGCTAAGATTTTAAAATTATTCACATAATGAAAACCTATACTTTGTTTCAGGCGAGTTTCCCATTCAAATGCATGTAACAGTGAGAAACGCATTGTCTTGGCGAAATAAAGCATTTTTGAACAACTTCATATAAATCGCTGTAACTTTTGATAGAAGACTCAGACAAACATGTTTATGGCTTTATCTTATAGAACTCAAGGTCCCCGTGCTGGGAAAACAGGTTTTGCAGCCGTTTGAGCTAAGATTTTAAAATTATTCACATAATGAAAACCTATACTTTGTTTCGGTCGAGTTTCCCATTCAAATGCATGTAACAGTGAGAAACGCATTGTCTTGGCGAAATAAAGCGTTTTTCAACCACTTCATATAAATCGCTGTAACTTTTGATAGAAGACTCAGACAAACATGTTTATGGCTTTATCTTATAGAACTCAAGGTCCCCGTGCTGGGAAAACAGGTTTTGCAGCTGTTTGAGCTAATATTTTAAAATTATTCACATAATGAAAACCTATACTTTGTTTCGGTCGAGTTCCCCATTCAAATGCATGTAACAGTGAGAAACGCACTGTCTTGGCGAAATAAAGCGTTTTTGTACAACTTCATATAAATAGCTGTAACTTTTGATAGAAGACTCAGACAAACATGTTTATGGCTTTATCTTATAGAACTCAAGGTCCCCGTGCTGGGCAAACAGGTTTTGCAGCCGTTTGAGCTAAGATTTTAAAATTATTCACATAATGAAAACCTATACTTTGTTTCAGGCGAGTTTCCCATTCAAATGCATGTAACAGTGAGAAACGCATTGTCTTGGCGAAATAAAGCGTTTTTCAACCACTTCATATAAATCGCTGTAACTTTTGATAGAAGACTCAGACAAACATGTTTATGGCTTTATCTTATAGAACTCAATATCCCCGTGCTGGGCAAACAGGTTTTGCAGCCGTTTGAGCTAAGATTTTAAAATTATTCACATAATAAAACCTATACTTTGTTTCAGGCGAGTTTCCCATTCAAATGCATGTAACAGTGAGAAACGCACTGTCTTGGCGAAATAAAGCGTTTTTGAACAACTTCATATAAATCGCTGTAACTTTTGATAGAAGACTCAGACAAACATGTTTATGGCTTTATCTTATAGAACTCAAGGTCCCCGTGCTGGGAAAACAGGTTTTGCAGCTGTTTGAGCTAATATTTTAAAATTATTCACATAATGAAAACCTATACTTTGTTTCGGTCGAGTTCCCCATTCAAATGCATGTAACAGTGAGAAACGCACTGTCTTGGCGAAATAAAGCGTTTTTCAACCACTTCATATAAATCGCTGTAACTTTTGATAGAAGACTCAGACAAACATGTTTATGGCTTTATCTTATAGAACTCAATATCCCCGTGCTGGGAAAACAGGTTTTGCAGCCGTTTGAGCTAAGATTTTAAAATTATTCACATAATGAAAACCTATACTTTGTTTCAGGCGAGTTTCCCATTCAAATGCATGTAACAGTGAGAAACGCATTGTCTTGGCGAAATAAAGCATTTTTGAACAACTTCATATAAATCGCTGTAACTTTTGATAGAAGACTCAGACAAACATGTTTATGGCTTTATCTTATGGAACTCAATATCCCCGTGCTGGGCAAACAGGTTTTGCAGCCGTTTGAGCTAAGATTTTAAAATTATTCACATAATGAAAACCTATACTTTGTTTCAGGCGAGTTTCCCATTCAAATGCATGTAACAGTGAGAAACGCATTGTCTTGGCGAAATAAAGCGTTTTTCAACCACTTCATATAAATCGCTGTAACTTTTGATAGAAGACTCAGACAAACATGTTTATGGCTTTATCTTATAGAACTCAAGGTCCCCGTGCTGGGAAAACAGGTTTTGCAGCCGTTTGAGCTAAGATTTTAAAATTATTCACATAATGAAAACCTATACTTTGTTTCGGTCGAGTTCCCCATTCAAATGCATGTAACAGTGAGAAACGCACTGTCTTGGCGAAATAAAGCGTTTTTGTACAACTTCATATAAATAGCTGTAACTTTTGATAGAAGACTCAGACAAACATGTTTATGGCTTTATCTTATAGAACTCAAGGTCCCCGTGCTGGGCAAACAGGTTTTGCAGCCGTTTGAGCTAAGATTTTAAAATTATTCACATAATGAAAACCTATACTTTGTTTCAGGCGAGTTTCCCATTCAAATGCATGTAACAGTGAGAAACGCATTGTCTTGGCGAAATAAAGCGTTTTTCAACCACTTCATATAAATCGCTGTAACTTTTGATAGAAGACTCAGACAAACATGTTTATGGCTTTATCTTATAGAACTCAATATCCCCGTGCTGGGCAAACAGGTTTTGCAGCCGTTTGAGCTAAGATTTTAAAATTATTCACATAATAAAACCTATACTTTGTTTCAGGCGAGTTTCCCATTCAAATGCATGTAACAGTGAGAAACGCACTGTCTTGGCGAAATAAAGCGTTTTTGAACAACTTCATATAAATCGCTGTAACTTTTGATAGAAGACTCAGACAAACATGTTTATGGCTTTATCTTATAGAACTCAAGGTCCCCGTGCTGGGAAAACAGGTTTTGCAGCTGTTTGAGCTAATATTTTAAAATTATTCACATAATGAAAACCTATACTTTGTTTCGGTCGAGTTCCCCATTCAAATGCATGTAACAGTGAGAAACGCACTGTCTTGGCGAAATAAAGCGTTTTTCAACCACTTCATATAAATCGCTGTAACTTTTGATAGAAGACTCAGACAAACATGTTTATGGCTTTATCTTATAGAACTCAATATCCCCGTGCTGGGAAAACAGGTTTTGCAGCCGTTTGAGCTAAGATTTTAAAATTATTCACATAATGAAAACCTATACTTTGTTTCAGGCGAGTTTCCCATTCAAATGCATGTAACAGTGAGAAACGCATTGTCTTGGCGAAATAAAGCATTTTTGAACAACTTCATATAAATCGCTGTAACTTTTGATAGAAGACTCAGACAAACATGTTTATGGCTTTATCTTATGGAACTCAATATCCCCGTGCTGGGCAAACAGGTTTTGCAGCCGTTTGAGCTAAGATTTTAAAATTATTCACATAATGAAAACCTATACTTTGTTTCAGGCGAGTTTCCCATTCAAATGCATGTAACAGTGAGAAACGCATTGTCTTGGCGAAATAAAGCGTTTTTCAACCACTTCATATAAATCGCTGTAACTTTTGATAGAAGACTCAGACAAACATGTTTATGGCTTTATCTTATAGAACTCAAGGTCCCCGTGCTGGGCAAACAGGTTTTGCAGCCGTTTGAGCTAAGATTTTAAAATTATTCACATAATGAAAACCTATACTTTGTTTCAGGCGAGTTTCCCATTCAAATGCATGTAACAGTGAGAAACGCATTGTCTTGGCGAAATAAAGCGTTTTTCAACCACTTCATATAAATCGCTGTAACTTTTGATAGAAGACTCAGACAAACATGTTTATGGCTTTATCTTATAGAACTCAATATCCCCGTGCTGGGCAAACAGGTTTTGCAGCCGTTTGAGCTAAGATTTTAAAATTATTCACATAATAAAACCTATACTTTGTTTCAGGCGAGTTTCCCATTCAAATGCATGTAACAGTGAGAAACGCACTGTCTTGGCGAAATAAAGCGTTTTTCAACCACTTCATATAAATCGCTGTAACTTTTGATAGAAGACTCAGACAAACATGTTTATGGCTTTATCTTATAGAACTCAATATCCCCGTGCTGGGCAAACAGGTTTTGCAGCCGTTTGAGCTAAGATTTTAAAATTATTCACATAATGAAAACCTATACTTTGTTTCAGGCGAGTTTCCCATTCAAATGCATGTAACAGTGCGAAAAGCATTGTCTTGGCGAAATAAAGCGTTTTTGAACAACTTCATATAAATCGCTGTAACTTTTGATAGAAGACTCAGACAAACATGTTTATGGCTTTATCTTATAGAACTCAATATCCCCGTGTTGGGCAAACAGGTTTTGCAGCCGTTTGAGCTAAGATTTTAAAATTATTCACATAATGAAAACCTATACTTTGTTTCAGGCGAGTTTCCCATTCAAATGCATGTAACAGTGAGAAACGCATTGTCTTGGCGAAATAAAGCGTTTTTCAACCACTTGATATAAATCGCTGTAACTTTTGATAGAAGACTCAGACAAACATGTTTATGGCTTTATCTTATAGAACTCAATATCCCCGTGCTGGGCAAACAGGTTTTGCAGCCGTTTGAGCTAAGATTTTAAAATTATTCACATAATGAAAACCTATACTTTGTTTCAGGCGAGTTTCCCATTCAAATGCATGTAACAGTGAGAAACGCATTGTCTTGGCGAAATAAAGCATTTTTGAACAACTTCATATAAATCGCTGTAACTTTTGATAGAAGACTCAGACAAACATGTTTATGGCTTTATCTTATGGAACTCAATATCCCCGTGCTGGGCAAACAGGTTTTGCAGCCGTTTGAGCTAAGATTTTAAAATTATTCACATAATGAAAACCTATACTTTGTTTCAGGCGAGTTTCCCATTCAAATGCATGTAACAGTGAGAAACGCATTGTCTTGGCGAAGTAAAGCGTTTTTCAACCACTTCATATAAATCGCTGTAACTTTTGATAGAAGACTCAGACAAACATGTTTATGGCTTTATCTTATAGAACTCAATATCCCCGTGCTGGGCAAACAGGTTTTGCAGCCGTTTGAGCTAAGATTTTAAAATTATTCACATAATAAAACCTATACTTTGTTTCAGGCGAGTTTCCCATTCAAATGCATGTAACGGTGAGAAACACACTGTCTTGGCGAAATAAAGCGTTTTTGAACAACTTCATATAAATCGCTGTAACTTTTGATAGAAGACTCAGACAAACATGTTTATGGCTTTATCTTATAGAACTCAATATCCCCGTGCTGGGCAAACAGGTTTTGCAGCCGTTTGAGCTAAGATTTTAAAATTATTCACATAATGAAAACCTATACTTTGTTTCAGGCGAGTTTCCCATTCAAATGCATGTAACAGTGAGAAACGCATTGTCTTGGCGAAATAAAGCATTTTTGAACAACTTCATATAAATCGCTGTAACTTTTGATAGAAGACTCAGACAAACATGTTTATGGCTTTATCTTATGGAACTCAATATCCCCGTGCTGGGCAAACAGGTTTTGCAGCCGTTTGAGCTAAGATTTTAAAATTATTCACATAATGAAAACCTATACTTTGTTTCAGGCGAGTTTCCCATTCAAATGCATGTAACAGTGAGAAACGCATTGTCTTGGCGAAATAAAGCGTTTTTGAACAACTTCATATAAATCGCTGTAACTTTTGATAGAAGACTCAGACAAACATGTTTATGGCTTTATCTTATAGAACTCAATATCCCCGTGCTGGGCAAACAGGTTTTGCAGCCGTTTGAGCTAAGATTTTAAAATTATTCACATAATAAAACCTATACTTTGTTTCAGGCGAGTTTCCCATTCAAATGCATGTAACAGTGAGAAACACACTGTCTTGGCGAAATAAAGCGTTTTTGAACAACTTCATATAAATCGCTGTAACTTTTGATAGAAGACTCAGACAAACATGTTTATGGCTTTATCTTATAGAACTCAATATCCCCGTGCTGGGCAAACAGGTTTTGCAGCCGTTTGAGCTAAGATTTTAAAATTATTCACATAATGAAAACCTATACTTTGTTTCAGGCGAGTTTCCCATTCAAATGCATGTAACAGTGAGAAACGCATTGTCTTGGCGAAATAAAGCGTTTTTCAACCACTTCATATAAATCGCTGTAACTTTTGATAGAAGACTCAGACAAACATGTTTATGGCTTTATCTTATAGAACTCAATATCCCCGTGCTGGGCAAACAGGTTTTGCAGCCGTTTGAGCTAAGATTTTAAAATTATTCACATAATAAAACCTATACTTTGTTTCAGGCGAGTTTCCCATTCAAATGCATGTAACAGTGAGAAACACACTGTCTTGGCGAAATAAAGCGTTTTTGAACAACTTCATATAAATCGCTGTAACTTTTGATAGAAGACTCAGACAAACATGTTTATGGCTTTATCTTATAGAACTCAATATCCCCGTGCTGGGCAAACAGGTTTTGCAGCCGTTTGAGCTAAGATTTTAAAATTATTCACATAATGAAAACCTATACTTTGTTTCAGGCGAGTTTCCCATTCAAATGCATGTAACAGTGAGAAACGCATTGTCTTGGCGAAATAAAGCGTTTTTGAACAACTTCATATAAATCGCTGTAACTTTTGATAGAAGACTCAGACAAACATGTTTATGGCTTTATCTTATAGAACTCAATATCCCCGTGCTGGGCAAACAGGTTTTGCAGCCGTTTGAGCTAAGATTTTAAAATTATTCACATAATAAAACCTATACTTTGTTTCAGGCGAGTTTCCCATTCAAATGCATGTAACAGTGAGAAACACACTGTCTTGGCGAAATAAAGCGTTTTTGAACAACTTCATATAAATCGCTGTAACTTTTGATAGAAGACTCAGACAAACATGTTTATGGCTTTATCTTATAGAACTCAATATCCCCGTGCTGGGCAAACAGGTTTTGCAGCCGTTTGAGCTAAGATTTTAAAATTATTCACATAATGAAAACCTATACTTTGTTTCAGGCGAGTTTCCCATTCAAATGCATGTAACAGTGAGAAACGCATTGTCTTGGCGAAATAAAGCGTTTTTCAACCACTTCATATAAATCGCTGTAACTTTTGATAGAAGACTCAGACAAACATGTTTATGGCTTTATCTTATAGAACTCAATATCCCCGTGCTGGGCAAACAGGTTTTGCAGCCGTTTGAGCTAAGATTTTAAAATTATTCACATAATAAAACCTATACTTTGTTTCAGGCGAGTTTCCCATTCAAATGCATGTAACAGTGAGAAACACACTGTCTTGGCGAAATAAAGCGTTTTTGAACAACTTCATATAAATCGCTGTAACTTTTGATAGAAGACTCAGACAAACATGTTTATGGCTTTATCTTATAGAACTCAATATCCCCGTGCTGGGCAAACAGGTTTTGCAGCCGTTTGAGCTAAGATTTTAAAATTATTCACATAATAAAACCTATACTTTGTTTCAGGCGAGTTTCCCATTCAAATGCATGTAACAGTGAGAAACGCACTGTCTTGGCGAAATAAAGCGTTTTTCAACCACTTCATATAAATCGCTGTAACTTTTGATAGAAGACTCAGACAAACATGTTTATGGCTTTATCTTATAGAACTCAATATCCCCGTGCTGGGCAAACAGGTTTTGCAGCCGTTTGAGCTAAGATTTTAAAATTATTCACATAATGAAAACCTATACTTTGTTTCAGGCGAGTTTCCCATTCAAATGCATGTAACAGTGAGAAACGCATTGTCTTGGCGAAATAAAGCGTTTTTGAACAACTTCATATAAATCGCTGTAACTTTTGATAGAAGACTCAGACAAACATGTTTATGGCTTTATCTTATAGAACTCAAGGTCCCCGTGCTGGGAAAACAGGTTTTGCAGCTGTTTGAGCTAAGATTTTAAAATTATTCACATAATGAAAACCTATACTTTGTTTCGGTCGAGTTCCCCATTCAAATGCATGTAACAGTGAGAAACGCACTGTCTTGGCGAAAGAAAGCGTTTTTGTACAACTTCATATAGATAGCTGTAACTTTTGATAGAAGACTCGGATACACATGTTTATGGCTTTATCTTATAGAACTCAAGGTCCCCGTGCTGGGCAAAACAGGTTTTGCAGCCGTTTGAGCTAAGATTTTAAAATTATTCACATAATGAAAACCTATACTTTGTTTCAGGCGAGTTCCCCATTCAAATGCATGTAACAGTGAGAAACGCACTGTCTTGGCGAAAGAAAGCGTTTTTGTACAACTTCATATAAATAGCTGTAACTTTTGATAGAAGACTCGGATACACATGTTTATGGCTTTATCTTATAGAACTCAAGGTCCCCGTGCTGGGAAAACAGGATTTGCAGCTGTTTGAGCTAAGATTTTCAAGTTATACACATAATGAAAACCTATACTTTGTTTCGGTCGAGTTCCCCATTCAAATGCATGTAACAGTGAGAAACGCACTGTCTTGGCGAAATAAAGCGTTTTTGTACAACTTCATATAAATAGCTGTAACTTTTGATAGAAGACTCAGACAAACATGTTTATGGCTTTATCTTATAGAACTCAAGGTCCCCGTGCTGGGAAAACAGGTTTTGCAGCCGTTTGAGCTAAGATTTTAAAATTATTCACATAATGAAAACCTATACTTTGTTTCAGGCGAGTTTCCCATTCAAATGCATGTAACAGTGAGAAACGCATTGTCTTGGCGAAATAAAGCGTTTTTCAACCACTTCATATAAATCGCTGTAACTTTTGATAGAAGACTCAGACAAACATGTTTATGGCTTTATCTTATAGAACTCAATATCCCCGTGCTGGGCAAACAGGTTTTGCAGCCGTTTGAGCTAAGATTTTAAAATTATTCACATAATAAAACCTATACTTTGTTTCAGGCGAGTTTCCCATTCAAATGCATGTAACAGTGAGAAACGCACTGTCTTGGCGAAATAAAGCGTTTTTCAACCACTTCATATAAATCGCTGTAACTTTTGATAGAAGACTCAGACAAACATGTTTATGGCTTTATCTTATAGAACTCAATATCCCCGTGCTGGGCAAACAGGTTTTGCAGCCGTTTGAGCTAAGATTTTAAAATTATTCACATAATGAAAACCTATACTTTGTTTCAGGCGAGTTTCCCATTCAAATGCATGTAACAGTGCGAAAAGCATTGTCTTGGCGAAATAAAGCGTTTTTGAACAACTTCATATAAATCGCTGTAACTTTTGATAGAAGACTCAGACAAACATGTTTATGGCTTTATCTTATAGAACTCAATATCCCCGTGTTGGGCAAACAGGTTTTGCAGCCGTTTGAGCTAAGATTTTAAAATTATTCACATAATGAAAACCTATACTTTGTTTCAGGCGAGTTTCCCATTCAAATGCATGTAACAGTGAGAAACGCACTGTCTTGGCGAAATAAAGCGTTTTTCAACCACTTGATATAAATCGCTGTAACTTTTGATAGAAGACTCAGACAAACATGTTTATGGCTTTATCTTATAGAACTCAATATCCCCGTGCTGGGCAAACAGGTTTTGCAGCCGTTTGAGCTAAGATTTTAAAATTATGCACATAATGAAAACCTATACTTTGTTTCAGGCGAGTTTCCCATTCAAATGCATGTAACAGTGAGAAACACACTGTCTTGGCGAAATAAAGCGTTTTTGAACAACTTCATATAAATCGCTGTAACTTTTGATAGAAGACTCAGACAAACATGTTTATGGCTTTATCTTATAGAACTCAATATCCCAGTGCTGGGCAAACAGGTTTTGCAGCCGTTTGAGCTAAGATTTTAAAATTATTCACATAATGAAAACCTATACTTTGTTTCAGGCGAGTTTCCCATTCAAATGCATGTAACAGTGAGAAACGCATTGTCTTGGCGAAATAAAGCGTTTTTCAACCACTTCATATAAATCGCTGTAACTTTTGATAGAAGACTCAGACAAACATGTTTATGGCTTTATCTTATAGAACTCAATATCCCCGTGCTGGGCAAACAGGTTTTGCAGCCGTTTGAGCTAAGATTTTAAAATTATTCACATAATGAAAACCTATACTTTGTTTCAGGCGAGTTTCCCATTCAAATGCATGTAACAGTGAGAAACGCATTGTCTTGGCGAAATAAAGCATTTTTGAACAACTTCATATAAATCGCTGTAACTTTTGATAGAAGACTCAGACAAACATGTTTATGGCTTTATCTTATGGAACTCAATATCCCCGTGCTGGGCAAACAGGTTTTGCAGCCGTTTGAGCTAAGATTTTAAAATTATTCACATAATGAAAACCTATACTTTGTTTCAGGCGAGTTTCCCATTCAAATGCATGTAACAGTGAGAAACGCATTGTCTTGGCGAAATAAAGCGTTTTTGAACAACTTCATATAAATCGCTGTAACTTTTGATAGAAGACTCAGACAAACATGTTTATGGCTTTATCTTATAGAACTCAATATCCCCGTGCTGGGCAAACAGGTTTTGCAGCCGTTTGAGCTAAGATTTTAAAATTATTCACATAATAAAACCTATACTTTGTTTCAGGCGAGTTTCCCATTCAAATGCATGTAACAGTGAGAAACACACTGTCTTGGCGAAATAAAGCGTTTTTGAACAACTTCATATAAATCGCTGTAACTTTTGATAGAAGACTCAGACAAACATGTTTATGGCTTTATCTTATAGAACTCAATATCCCCGTGCTGGGCAAACAGGTTTTGCAGCCGTTTGAGCTAAGATTTTAAAATTATTCACATAATAAAACCTATACTTTGTTTCAGGCGAGTTTCCCATTCAAATGCATGTAACAGTGAGAAACACACTGTCTTGGCGAAATAAAGCGTTTTTGAACAACTTCATATAAATCGCTGTAACTTTTGATAGAAGACTCAGACAAACATGTTTATGGCTTTATCTTATAGAACTCAATATCCCCGTGCTGGGCAAACAGGTTTTGCAGCCGTTTGAGCTAAGATTTTAAAATTATTCACATAATGAAAACCTATACTTTGTTTCAGGCGAGTTTCCCATTCAAATGCATGTAACAGTGCGAAAAGCATTGTCTTGGCGAAATAAAGCGTTTTTGAACAACTTCATATAAATCGCTGTAACTTTTGATAGAAGACTCAGACAAACATGTTTATGGCTTTATCTTATAGAACTCAATATCCCCGTGTTGGGCAAACAGGTTTTGCAGCCGTTTGAGCTAAGATTTTAAAATTATTCACATAATGAAAACCTATACTTTGTTTCAGGCGAGTTTCCCATTCAAATGCATGTAACAGTGAGAAACACATTGTCTTGGCGAAGTAAAGCGTTTTTCAACCACTTCATATAAATCGCTGTAACTTTTGATAGAAGACTCAGACAAACATGTTTATGGCTTTATCTTATAGAACTCAATATCCCCGTGCTGGGCAAACAGGTTTTGCAGCCGTTTGAGCTAAGATTTTAAAATTATTCACATAATGAAAACCTATACTTTGTTTCAGGCGAGTTTCCCATTCAAATGCATGTAACAGTGAGAAACACACTATCTTGGCGAAATAAAGCGTTTTTGAACAACTTCATATAAATCGCTGTAACTTTTGATAGAAGACTCAGACAAACATGTTTATGGCTTTATCTTATAGAACTCAATATCCCCGTGCTGGGCAAACAGGTTTTGCAGCCGTTTGAGCTAAGATTTTAAAATTATTCACATAATGAAAACCTATACTTTGTTTCAGGCGAGTTTCCCATTCAAATGCATGTAACAGTGAGAAACGCATTGTCTTGGCGAAATAAAGCATTTTTGAACAACTTCATATAAATCGCTGTAACTTTTGATAGAAGACTCAGACAAACATGTTTATGGCTTTATCTTATAGAACTCAATATCCCCGTGCTGGGCAAACAGGTTTTGCAGCCGTTTGAGCTAAGATTTTAAAATTATTCACATAATGAAAACCTATACTTTGTTTCAGGCGAGTTTCCCATTCAAATGCATGTAACAGTGAGAAACGCATTGTCTTGGCGAAATAAAGCGTTTTTCAACCACTTCATATAAATCGCTGTAACTTTTGATAGAAGACTCAGACAAACATGTTTATGGCTTTATCTTATAGAACTCAATATCCCCGTGCTGGGCAAACAGGTTTTGCAGCCGTTTGAGCTAAGATTTTAAAATTATTCACATAATAAAACCTATACTTTGTTTCAGGCGAGTTTCCCATTCAAATGCATGTAACAGTGAGAAACACACTATCTTGGCGAAATAAAGCGTTTTTGAACAACTTCATATAAATCGCTGTAACTTTTGATAGAAGACTCGGATACACATGTTTATGGCTTTATCTTATAGAACTCAAGGTCCCCGTGCTGGCAAAACAGGTTTTGCAGCCGTTTGAGCTAAGATTTCCAAGTTATTCACATAATGAAAACCTATACTTTGTTTCGGTCGAGTTCCCCATTCAAATGCATGTAACAGTGAGAAACGCACTGTCTTGGCGAAATAAAGCGTTTTTGAACAACTTCATATAAATCGCTGTAACTTTTGATAGAAGACTCAGACAAACATGTTTATGGCTTTATCTTATAGAACTCAAGGTCCCCGTGCTGGGCAAACAGGTTTTGCAGCCGTTTGAGCTAAGATTTTAAAATTATTCACATAATGAAAACCTATACTTTGTCTCGGGTGTTTCCCATTCAAATGCATGTAACAGTGAGAAACGCATTGTCTTGGCGAAATAAAGCGTTTTTGAACAACTTCATATAAATCGCTGTAACTTTTGATAGAAGACTCAGACAAACATGTTTATGGCTTTATCTTATAGAACTCAATATCCCCGTGTTGGGCAAACAGGTTTTGCAGCCGTTTGAGCTAAGATTTTAAAATTATGCACATAATGAAAACCTATACTTTGTTTCAGGCGAGTTTCCCATTCAAATGCATGTAACAGTGCGAAAAGCATTGTCTTGGCGAAATAAAGCGTTTTTGAACAACTTCATATAAATCGCTGTAACTTTTGATAGAAGACTCAGACAAACATGTTTATGGCTTTATCTTATAGAACTCAATATCCCCGTGTTGGGCAAACAGGTTTTGCAGCCGTTTGAGCTAAGATTTTAAAATTATGCACATAATGAAAACCTATACTTTGTTTCGGGCGAGTTTCCCATTCAAATGCATGTAACAGTGAGAAACGCACTGTCTTGGCGAAATAAAGCGTTTTCGTACAACTTCATATAAATAGCTGTAACTTTTGATAGAAGACTCGGATACACATGTTTATGGCTTTATCTTATAGAACTCAAAGTCCCCGTGCTGGGAAAACAGGTTTTGCAGCTGTTTGAGCTAAGATTTCCAAGTTATTCACATAATGAAAACCTATACTTTGTTTCGGTCGAGTTCCCCATTCAAATGCATGTAACAGTGAGAAACGCACTGTCTTGGCGAAATAAAGCGTTTTTCAACCACTTCATATAAATCGCTGTAACTTTTGATAGAAGACTCAGACAAACATGTTTATGGCTTTATCTTATAGAACTCAATATCCCCGTGCTGGGCAAACAGGTTTTGCAGCCGTTTGAGCTAAGATTTTAAAATTATTCACATAATGAAAACCTATACTTTGTTTCAGGCGAGTTTCCCATTCAAATGCATGTAACAGTGAGAAACGCATTGTCTTGGCGAAATAAAGCGTTTTTGAACAACTTCATATAAATCGCTGTAACTTTTGATAGAAGACTCAGACAAACATGTTTATGGCTTTATCTTATAGAACTCAATATCCCCGTGCTGGGCAAACAGGTTTTGCAGCCGTTTGAGCTAAGATTTTAAAATTATTCACATAATGAAAACCTATACTTTGTCTCGGGTGTTTCCCATTCAAATGCATGTAACAGTGAGAAACGCATTGTCTTGGCGAAATAAAGCGTTTTTGAACAACTTCATATAAATCGCTGTAACGTTTGATAGAAGACTCAGACAAACATGTTTATGGCTTTATCTTATAGAACTCTATATCCCCGTGCTGGGTAAACAGGTTTTGCAGCCGTTTGAGCTAAGATTTTAAAATTATTCACATAATGAAAACCTATACTTTGTTTCAGGCGAGTTTCCCATTCAAATGCATGTAACAGTGAGAAACACATTGTCTTGGCGAAATAAAGCATTTTTGAACAACTTCATATAAATCGCTGTAACTTTTGATAGAAGACTCAGACAAACATGTTTATGGCTTTATCTTATAGAACTCAATATCCCCGTGTTGGGCAAACAGGTTTTGCAGCCGTTTGAGCTAAGATTTTAAAATTATGCACATAATGAAAACCTATACTTTGTTTCGGGCGAGTTTCCCATTCAAATGCATGTAACAGTGAGAAACGCACTGTCTTGGCGAAATAAAGCGTTTTCGTACAACTTCATATAAATAGCTGTAACTTTTGATAGAAGACTCGGACAAACATGTTTATGGCTTTATCTTATAGAACTCAAGGTCCCCGTGCTGGGAAAACAGGATTTGCAGCTGTTTGAGCTAAGATTTCCAAGTTATACACATAATGAAAACCTATACTTTGTTTCGGGCGAGTTCCCCATTCAAATGCATGTAACAGTGAGAAACGCACTGTCTTGGCGAAATAAAGCGTTTTCGTACAACTTCATATAAATAGCTGTAACTTTTGATAGAAGACTCGGACAAACATGTTTATGGCTTTATCTTATAGAACTCAATATCCCCGTGCTGGGCAAACAGGTTTTGCAGCCGTTTGAGCTAAGATTTTAAAATTATTCACATAATGAAAACCTATACTTTGTTTCAGGCGAGTTTCCCATTCAAATGCATGTAACAGTGAGAAACGCATTGTCTTGGCGAAATAAAGCGTTTTTGAACAACTTCATATAAATCGCTGTAACTTTTGATAGAAGACTCAGACAAACATGTTTATGGCTTTATCTTATAGAACTCAATATCCCCGTGCTGGGCAAACAGGTTTTGCAGCCGTTTGAGCTAAGATTTTAAAATTATTCACATAATGAAAACCTATACTTTGTCTCGGGTGTTTCCCATTCAAATGCATGTAACAGTGAGAAACGCATTGTCTTGGCGAAATAAAGCGTTTTTGAACAACTTCATATAAATCGCTGTAACGTTTGATAGAAGACTCAGACAAACATGTTTATGGCTTTATCTTATAGAACTCTATATCCCCGTGCTGGGTAAACAGGTTTTGCAGCCGTTTGAGCTAAGATTTTAAAATTATTCACATAATGAAAACCTATACTTTGTTTCAGGCGAGTTTCCCATTCAAATGCATGTAACAGTGAGAAACACATTGTCTTGGCGAAATAAAGCATTTTTGAACAACTTCATATAAATCGCTGTAACTTTTGATAGAAGACTCAGACAAACATGTTTATGGCTTTATCTTATGGAACTCAATATCCCCGTGCTGGGCAAACAGGTTTTGCAGCCGTTTGAGCTAAGATTTTAAAATTATTCACATAATGAAAACCTATACTTTGTTTCAGGCGAGTTTCCCATTCAAATGCATGTAACAGTGAGAAACGCATTGTCTTGGCGAAATAAAGCGTTTTTCAACCACTTCATATAAATCGCTGTAACTTTTGATAGAAGACTCAGACAAACATGTTTATGGCTTTATCTTATAGAACTCAAGGTCCCCGTGCTGGGAAAACAGGTTTTGCAGCTGTTTGAGCTAATATTTTAAAATTATTCACATAATGAAAACCTATACTTTGTTTCGGTCGAGTTCCCCATTCAAATGCATGTAACAGTGAGAAACGCACTGTCTTGGCGAAATAAAGCGTTTTTGTACAACTTCATATAAATAGCTGTAACTTTTGATAGAAGACTCAGACAAACATGTTTATGGCTTTATCTTATAGAACTCAAGGTCCCCGTGCTGGGCAAACAGGTTTTGCAGCCGTTTGAGCTAAGATTTTAAAATTATTCACATAATGAAAACCTATACTTTGTTTCGGTCGAGTTCCCCATTCAAATGCATGTAACAGTGAGAAACGCACTGTCTTGGCGAAATAAAGCGTTTTTCAACCACTTCATATAAATCGCTGTAACTTTTGATAGAAGACTCAGACAAACATGTTTATGGCTTTATCTTATAGAACTCAATATCCCCGTGCTGGGCAAACAGGTTTTGCAGCCGTTTGAGCTAAGATTTTAAAATTATTCACATAATGAAAACCTATACTTTGTTTCAGGCGAGTTTCGCATTCAAATGCATGTAACAGTGCGAAAAGCATTGTCTTGGCGAAATAAAGCGTTTTTGAACAACTTCATATAAATCGCTGTAACTTTTGATAGAAGACTCAGACAAACATGTTTATGGCTTTATCTTATAGAACTCAATATCCCCGTGTTGGGCAAACAGGTTTTGCAGCCGTTTGAGCTAAGATTTTAAAATTATTCACATAATGAAAACCTATACTTTGTTTCGGTCGAGTTCCCCATTCAAATGCATGTAACAGTGAGAAACGCACTGTCTTGGCGAAATAAAGCGTTTTTGTACAACTTCATATAAATAGCTGTAACTTTTGATAGAAGACTCAGACAAACATGTTTATGGCTTTATCTTATAGAACTCAAGGTCCCCGTGCTGGGCAAACAGGTTTTGCAGCCGTTTGAGCTAAGATTTTAAAATTATTCACATAATGAAAACCTATACTTTGTTTCAGGCGAGTTTCCCATTCAAATGCATGTAACAGTGAGAAACGCATTGTCTTGGCGAAATAAAGCGTTTTTCAACCACTTCATATAAATCGCTGTAACTTTTGATAGAAGACTCAGACAAACATGTTTATGGCTTTATCTTATAGAACTCAATATCCCCGTGCTGGGCAAACAGGTTTTGCAGCCGTTTGAGCTAAGATTTTAAAATTATTCACATAATGAAAACCTATACTTTGTTTCAGGCGAGTTTCCCATTCAAATGCATGTAACAGTGCGAAAAGCATTGTCTTGGCGAAATAAAGCGTTTTTGAACAACTTCATATAAATCGCTGTAACTTTTGATAGAAGACTCAGACAAACATGTTTATGGCTTTATCTTATAGAACTCAATATCCCCGTGTTGGGCAAACAGGTTTTGCAGCCGTTTGAGCTAAGATTTTAAAATTATTCACATAATGAAAACCTATACTTTGTTTCAGGCGAGTTTCCCATTCAAATGCATGTAACAGTGAGAAACGCATTGTCTTGGCGAAATAAAGCGTTTTTCAACCACTTGATATAAATCGCTGTAACTTTTGATAGAAGACTCAGACAAACATGTTTATGGCTTTATCTTATAGAACTCAATATCCCCGTGCTGGGCAAACAGGTTTTGCAGCCGTTTGAGCTAAGATTTTAAAATTATTCACATAATGAAAACCTATACTTTGTTTCAGGCGAGTTTCCCATTCAAATGCATGTAACAGTGAGAAACGCATTGTCTTGGCGAAATAAAGCATTTTTGAACAACTTCATATAAATCGCTGTAACTTTTGATAGAAGACTCAGACAAACATGTTTATGGCTTTATCTTATAGAACTCAAGGTCCCCGTGCTGGGAAAACAGGTTTTGCAGCTGTTTGAGCTAATATTTTAAAATTATTCACATAATGAAAACCTATACTTTGTTTCGGTCGAGTTCCCCATTCAAATGCATGTAACAGTGAGAAACGCACTGTCTTGGCGAAATAAAGCGTTTTTGTACAACTTCATATAAATAGCTGTAACTTTTGATAGAAGACTCAGACAAACATGTTTATGGCTTTATCTTATAGAACTCAAGGTCCCCGTGCTGGGCAAACAGGTTTTGCAGCCGTTTGAGCTAAGATTTTAAAATTATTCACATAATGAAAACCTATACTTTGTTTCAGGCGAGTTTCCCATTCAAATGCATGTAACAGTGAGAAACGCATTGTCTTGGCGAAATAAAGCATTTTTCAACCACTTCATATAAATCGCTGTAACTTTTGATAGAAGACTCAGACAAACATGTTTATGGCTTTATCTTATAGAACTCAATATCCCCGTGCTGGGCAAACAGGTTTTGCAGCCGTTTGAGCTAAGATTTTAAAATTATTCACATAATAAAACCTATACTTTGTTTCAGGCGAGTTTCCCATTCAAATGCATGTAACAGTGAGAAACACACTGTCTTGGCGAAATAAAGCGTTTTTCAACCACTTCATATAAATCGCTGTAACTTTTGATAGAAGACTCAGACAAACATGTTTATGGCTTTATCTTATAGAACTCAATATCCCCGTGCTGGGCAAACAGGTTTTGCAGCCGTTTGAGCTAAGATTTTAAAATTATTCACATAATAAAACCTATACTTTGTTTCAGGCGAGTTTCCCATTCAAATGCATGTAACAGTGAGAAACACACTGTCTTGGCGAAATAAAGCGTTTTTGAACAACTTCATATAAATCGCTGTAACTTTTGATAGAAGACTCAGACAAACATGTTTATGGCTTTATCTTATAGAACTCAATATCCCCGTGCTGGGCAAACAGGTTTTGCAGCCGTTTGAGCTAAGATTTTAAAATTATTCACATAATGAAAACCTATACTTTGTTTCAGGCGAGTTTCCCATTCAAATGCATGTAACAGTGAGAAACGCATTGTCTTGGCGAAATAAAGCGTTTTTCAACCACTTCATATAAATCGCTGTAACTTTTGATAGAAGACTCAGACAAACATGTTTATGGCTTTATCTTATAGAACTCAATATCCCCGTGCTGGGCAAACAGGTTTTGCAGCCGTTTGAGCTAAGATTTTAAAATTATTCACATAATAAAACCTATACTTTGTTTCAGGCGAGTTTCCCATTCAAATGCATGTAACAGTGAGAAACGCACTGTCTTGGCGAAATAAAGCGTTTTTCAACCACTTCATATAAATCGCTGTAACTTTTGATAGAAGACTCAGACAAACATGTTTATGGCTTTATCTTATAGAACTCAATATCCCCGTGCTGGGCAAACAGGTTTTGCAGCCGTTTGAGCTAAGATTTTAAAATTATTCACATAATGAAAACCTATACTTTGTTTCAGGCGAGTTTCCCATTCAAATGCATGTAACAGTGCGAAAAGCATTGTCTTGGCGAAATAAAGCGTTTTTGAACAACTTCATATAAATCGCTGTAACTTTTGATAGAAGACTCAGACAAACATGTTTATGGCTTTATCTTATAGAACTCAATATCCCCGTGTTGGGCAAACAGGTTTTGCAGCCGTTTGAGCTAAGATTTTAAAATTATTCACATAATAAAACCTATACTTTGTTTCAGGCGAGTTTCCCATTCAAATGCATGTAACAGTGAGAAACGCATTGTCTTGGCGAAATAAAGCGTTTTTCAACCACTTGATATAAATCGCTGTAACTTTTGATAGAAGACTCAGACAAACATGTTTATGGCTTTATCTTATAGAACTCAATATCCCCGTGCTGGGCAAACAGGTTTTGCAGCCGTTTGAGCTAAGATTTTAAAATTATTCACATAATGAAAACCTATACTTTGTTTCAGGCGAGTTTCCCATTCAAATGCATGTAACAGTGAGAAACGCATTGTCTTGGCGAAATAAAGCGTTTTTGAACAACTTCATATAAATCGCTGTAACTTTTGATAGAAGACTCAGACAAACATGTTTATGGCTTTATCTTCTAGAACTCAAGGTCCCCGTGCTGGGAAAACAGGTTTTGCAGCCGTTTGAGCTAAGATTTTAAAATTATTCACATAATGAAAACCTATACTTTGTTTCGGTCGAGTTCCCCATTCAAATGCATGTAACAGTGAGAAACGCACTGTCTTGGCGAAAGAAAGCGTTTTTGTACAACTTCATATAAATAGCTGTAACTTTTGATAGAAGACTCGGATACACATGTTTATGGCTTTATCTTATAGAACTCAAGGTCCCCGTGCTAGCAAAACAGGTTTTGCAGCCGTTTGAGCTAAGATTTTAAAATTATTCACATAATGAAAACCTATACTTTGTTTCAGGCGAGTTCCCCATTCAAATGCATGTAACAGTGAGAAACGCACTGTCTTGGCGAAAGAAAGCGTTTTTGTACAACTTCATATAAATAGCTGTAACTTTTGATAGAAGACTCGGATACACATGTTTATGGCTTTATCTTATAGAACTCAAGGTCCCCGTGCTGGGAAAACAGGATTTGCAGCTGTTTGAGCTAAGATTTTCAAGTTATACACATAATGAAAACCTATACTTTGTTTCAGGCGAGTTTCCCATTCAAATGCATGTAACAGTGAGAAACGCATTGTCTTGGCGAAATAAAGCGTTTTTGAACAACTTCATATAAATCGCTGTAACTTTTGATAGAAGACTCAGACAAACATGTTTATGGCTTTATCTTATAGAACTCAAGGTCCCCGTGCTGGGAAAACAGGTTTTGCAGCCGTTTGAGCTAAGATTTTAAAATTATTCACATAATGAAAACCTATACTTTGTTTCGGTCGAGTTCCCCATTCAAATGCATGTAACAGTGAGAAACGCACTGTCTTGGCGAAATAAAGCGTTTTTCAACCACTTCATATAAATCGCTGTAACTTTTGATAGAAGACTCAGACAAACATGTTTATGGCTTTATCTTATAGAACTCAATATCCCCGTGCTGGGCAAACAGGTTTTGCAGCCGTTTGAGCTAAGATTTTAAAATTATTCACATAATAAAACCTATACTTTGTTTCAGGCGAGTTTCCCATTCAAATGCATGTAACAGTGAGAAACACACTGTCTTGGCGAAATAAAGCGTTTTTGAACAACTTCATATAAATCGCTGTAACTTTTGATAGAAGACTCAGACAAACATGTTTATGGCTTTATCTTATAGAACTCAATATCCCAGTGCTGGGCAAACAGGTTTTGCAGCCGTTTGAGCTAAGATTTTAAAATTATTCACATAATGAAAACCTATACTTTGTTTCAGGCGAGTTTCCCATTCAAATGCATGTAACAGTGAGAAACGCATTGTCTTGGCGAAATAAAGCGTTTTTCAACCACTTCATATAAATCGCTGTAACTTTTGATAGAAGACTCAGACAAACATGTTTATGGCTTTATCTTATAGAACTCAATATCCCCGTGCTGGGCAAACAGGTTTTGCAGCCGTTTGAGCTAAGATTTTAAAATTATTCACATAATGAAAACCTATACTTTGTTTCAGGCGAGTTTCCCATTCAAATGCATGTAACAGTGAGAAACGCACTGTCTTGGCGAAATAAAGCGTTTTTCAACCACTTCATATAAATCGCTGTAACTTTTGATAGAAGACTCAGACAAACATGTTTATGGCTTTATCTTATAGAACTCAATATCCCCGTGCTGGGCAAACAGGTTTTGCAGCCGTTTGAGCTAAGATTTTAAAATTATTCACATAATGAAAACCTATACTTTGTTTCAGGCGAGTTTCCCATTCAAATGCATGTAACAGTGCGAAAAGCATTGTCTTGGCGAAATAAAGCGTTTTTGAACAACTTCATATAAATCGCTGTAACTTTTGATAGAAGACTCAGACAAACATGTTTATGGCTTTATCTTATAGAACTCAATATCCCCGTGTTGGGCAAACAGGTTTTGCAGCCGTTTGAGCTAAGATTTTAAAATTATTCACATAATGAAAACCTATACTTTGTTTCAGGCGAGTTTCCCATTCAAATGCATGTAACAGTGAGAAACGCATTGTCTTGGCGAAATAAAGCGTTTTTCAACCACTTGATATAAATCGCTGTAACTTTTGATAGAAGACTCAGACAAACATGTTTATGGCTTTATCTTATAGAACTCAATATCCCCGTGCTGGGCAAACAGGTTTTGCAGCCGTTTGAGCTAAGATTTTAAAATTATTCACATAATGAAAACCTATACTTTGTTTCAGGCGAGTTTCCCATTCAAATGCATGTAACAGTGAGAAACGCATTGTCTTGGCGAAATAAAGCGTTTTTGAACAACTTCATATAAATCGCTGTAACTTTTGATAGAAGACTCAGACAAACATGTTTATGGCTTTATCTTATAGAACTCAATATCCCAGTGCTGGGCAAACAGGTTTTGCAGCCGTTTGAGCTAAGATTTTAAAATTATTCACATAATGAAAACCTATACTTTGTTTCAGGCGAGTTTCCCATTCAAATGCATGTAACAGTGAGAAACGCATTGTCTTGGCGAAATAAAGCGTTTTTCAACAACTTCATATAAATCGCTGTAACTTTTGATAGAAGACTCAGACAAACATGTTTATGGCTTTATCTTATAGAACTCAATATCCCCGTGCTGGGCAAACAGGTTTTGCAGCCGTTTGAGCTAAGATTTTAAAATTATTCACATAATAAAACCTATACTTTGTTTCAGGCGAGTTTCCCATTCAAATGCATGTAACAGTGAGAAACGCACTGTCTTGGCGAAATAAAGCGTTTTTCAACCACTTCATATAAATCGCTGTAACTTTTGATAGAAGACTCAGACAAACATGTTTATGGCTTTATCTTATAGAACTCAATATCCCCGTGCTGGGCAAACAGGTTTTGCAGCCGTTTGAGCTAAGATTTTAAAATTATTCACATAATGAAAACCTATACTTTGTTTCAGGCGAGTTTCCCATTCAAATGCATGTAACAGTGCGAAAAGCATTGTCTTGGCGAAATAAAGCGTTTTTGAACAACTTCATATAAATCGCTGTAACTTTTGATAGAAGACTCAGACAAACATGTTTATGGCTTTATCTTATAGAACTCAATATCCCAGTGCTGGGCAAACAGGTTTTGCAGCCGTTTGAGCTAAGATTTTAAAATTATTCACATAATGAAAACCTATACTTTGTTTCAGGCGAGTTTCCCATTCAAATGCATGTAACAGTGAGAAACGCATTGTCTTGGCGAAGTAAAGCGTTTTTCAACCACTTCATATAAATCGCTGTAACTTTTGATAGAAGACTCAGACAAACATGTTTATGGCTTTATCTTATAGAACTCAATATCCCCGTGCTGGGCAAACAGGTTTTGCAGCCGTTTGAGCTAAGATTTTAAAATTATTCACATAATGAAAACCTATACTTTGTTTCAGGCGAGTTTCCCATTCAAATGCATGTAACAGTGAGAAACGCATTGTCTTGGCGAAATAAAGCGTTTTTGAACAACTTCATATAAATCGCTGTAACTTTTGATAGAAGACTCAGACAAACATGTTTATGGCTTTATCTTATAGAACTCAAGGTCCCCGTGCTGGGAAAACAGGTTTTGCAGCCGTTTGAGCTAAGATTTTAAAATTATTCACATAATGAAAACCTATACTTTGTTTCGGTCGAGTTCCCCATTCAAATGCATGTAACAGTGAGAAACGCACTGTCTTGGCGAAATAAAGCGTTTTTCAACCACTTCATATAAATCGCTGTAACTTTTGATAGAAGACTCAGACAAACATGTTTATGGCTTTATCTTATAGAACTCAATATCCCCGTGCTGGGCAAACAGGTTTTGCAGCCGTTTGAGCTAAGATTTTAAAATTATTCACATAATGAAAACCTATACTTTGTTTCAGGCGAGTTTCCCATTCAAATGCATGTAACAGTGAGAAACGCATTGTCTTGGCGAAATAAAGCGTTTTTCAACCACTTCATATAAATCGCTGTAACTTTTGATAGAAGACTCAGACAAACATGTTTATGGCTTTATCTTATAGAACTCAATATCCCCGTGCTGGGCAAACAGGTTTTGCAGCCGTTTGAGCTAAGATTTTAAAATTATTCACATAATGAAAACCTATACTTTGTTTCAGGCGAGTTTCCCATTCAAATGCATGTAACAGTGAGAAACGCACTGTCTTGGCGAAATAAAGCGTTTTTCAACCACTTCATATAAATCGCTGTAACTTTTGATAGAAGACTCAGACAAACATGTTTATGGCTTTATCTTATAGAACTCAATATCCCCGTGCTGGGCAAACAGGTTTTGCAGCCGTTTGAGCTAAGATTTTAAAATTATTCACATAATGAAAACCTATACTTTGTTTCAGGCGAGTTTCCCATTCAAATGCATGTAACAGTGCGAAAAGCATTGTCTTGGCGAAATAAAGCGTTTTTGAACAACTTCATATAAATCGCTGTAACTTTTGATAGAAGACTCAGACAAACATGTTTATGGCTTTATCTTATAGAACTCAATATCCCCGTGTTGGGCAAACAGGTTTTGCAGCCGTTTGAGCTAAGATTTTAAAATTATTCACATAATGAAAACCTATACTTTGTTTCAGGCGAGTTTCCCATTCAAATGCATGTAACAGTGAGAAACGCATTGTCTTGGCGAAATAAAGCGTTTTTCAACCACTTGATATAAATCGCTGTAACTTTTGATAGAAGACTCAGACAAACATGTTTATGGCTTTATCTTATAGAACTCAATATCCCCGTGCTGGGCAAACAGGTTTTGCAGCCGTTTGAGCTAAGATTTTAAAATTATTCACATAATGAAAACCTATACTTTGTTTCAGGCGAGTTTCCCATTCAAATGCATGTAACAGTGAGAAACGCATTGTCTTGGCGAAATAAAGCGTTTTTGAACAACTTCATATAAATCGCTGTAACTTTTGATAGAAGACTCAGACAAACATGTTTATGGCTTTATCTTATAGAACTCAATATCCCAGTGCTGGGCAAACAGGTTTTGCAGCCGTTTGAGCTAAGATTTTAAAATTATTCACATAATGAAAACCTATACTTTGTTTCAGGCGAGTTTCCCATTCAAATGCATGTAACAGTGAGAAACGCATTGTCTTGGCGAAATAAAGCGTTTTTCAACCACTTCATATAAATCGCTGTAACTTTTGATAGAAGACTCAGACAAACATGTTTATGGCTTTATCTTATAGAACTCAATATCCCCGTGCTGGGCAAACAGGTTTTGCAGCCGTTTGAGCTAAGATTTTAAAATTATTCACATAATAAAACCTATACTTTGTTTCAGGCGAGTTTCCCATTCAAATGCATGTAACAGTGAGAAACGCACTGTCTTGGCGAAATAAAGCGTTTTTCAACCACTTCATATAAATCGCTGTAACTTTTGATAGAAGACTCAGACAAACATGTTTATGGCTTTATCTTATAGAACTCAATATCCCCGTGCTGGGCAAACAGGTTTTGCAGCCGTTTGAGCTAAGATTTTAAAATTATTCACATAATGAAAACCTATACTTTGTTTCAGGCGAGTTTCCCATTCAAATGCATGTAACAGTGAGAAACGCATTGTCTTGGCGAAATAAAGCGTTTTCGTACAACTTCATATAAATCGCTGTAACTTTTGATAGAAGACTCAGACAAACATGTTTATGGCTTTATCTTATAGAACTCAATATCCCCGTGCTGGGCAAACAGGTTTTGCAGCCGTTTGAGCTAAGATTTTAAAATTATTCACATAATGAAAACCTATACTTTGTCTCGGGTGAGTTTCCCATTCAAATGCATGTAACAGTGAGAAACACACTGTCTTGGCGAAGTAAAGCGTTTTTGTACAACTTCATATAAATCGCTGTAACTTTTGATAGAAGACTCAGACAAACATGTTTATGGCTTTATCTTATAGAACTCAATATCCCCGTGCTGGGCAAACAGAACAGGTTTTGCAGCCGTTTGAGCTAAGATTTTAAAATTATTCACATAATGAAAACCTATACTTTGTTTCAGGCGAGTTTCCCATTCAAATGCATGTAACAGTGAGAAACGCATTGTCTTGGCGAAATAAAGCGTTTTTGAACAACTTCATATAAATCGCTGTAACTTTTGATAGAAGACTCAGACAAACATGTTTATGGCTTTATCTTATAGAACTCAATATCCCCGTGCTGGGCAAACAGGTTTTGCAGCCGTTTGAGCTAAGATTTTAAAATTATTCACATAATGAAAACCTATACTTTGTCTCAGGCGAGTTTCCCATTCAAATGCATGTAACAGTGAGAAACACACTGTCTTGGCGAAATAAAGCGTTTTTGTACAACTTCATATAAATCGCTGTAACTTTTGATAGAAGACTCAGACAAACATGTTTATGGCTTTATCTTATAGAACTCAATATCCCCGTGCTGGGCAAACAGGTTTTGCAGCCGTTTGAGCTAAGATTTTAAAATTATTCACATAATGAAAACCTATACTTTGTTTCAGGCGAGTTTCCCATTCAAATGCATGTAACAGTGAGAAACGCATTGTCTTGGCGAAATAAAGCGTTTTTGAACAACTTCATATAAATCGCTGTAACTTTTGATAGAAGACTCAGACAAACATGTTTATGGCTTTATCTTATAGAACTCAATATCCCCGTGCTGGGCAAACAGGTTTTGCAGCCGTTTGAGCTAAGATTTTAAAATTATTCACATAATGAAAACCTATACTTTGTTTCAGGCGAGTTTCCCATTCAAATGCATGTAACAGTGAGAAACGCATTGTCTTGGCGAAATAAAGCGTTTTCGTACAACTTCATATAAATCGCTGTAACTTTTGATAGAAGACTCAGACAAACATGTTTATGGCTTTATCTTATAGAACTCAATATCCCCGTGCTGGGCAAACAGAACAGGTTTTGCAGCCGTTTGAGCTAAGATTTTAAAATTATTCACATAATGAAAACCTATACTTTGTTTCAGGCGAGTTTCCCATTCAAATGCATGTAACAGTGAGAAACGCATTGTCTTGGCGAAATAAAGCGTTTTTGAACAACTTCATATAAATCGCTGTAACTTTTGATAGAAGACTCAGACAAACATGTTTATGGCTTTATCTTATAGAACTCAATATCCCCGTGCTGGGCAAACAGAACAGGTTTTGCAGCCGTTTGAGCTAAGATTTTAAAATTATTCACATAATGAAAACCTATACTTTGTTTCAGGCGAGTTTCCCATTCAAATGCATGTAACAGTGAGAAACGCATTGTCTTGGCGAAATAAAGCGTTTTCGTACAACTTCATATAAATCGCTGTAACTTTTGATAGAAGACTCAGACAAACATGTTTATGGCTTTATTTTATAGAACTCAATATCCCCGTGCTGGGCAAACAGGTTTTGCAGCCGTTTGAGCTAAGATTTTAAAATTATTCACATAATGAAAACCTATACTTTGTCTCGGGTGAGTTTCCCATTCAAATGCATGTAACAGTGAGAAACACACTGTCTTGGCGAAATAAAGCGTTTTTGTACAACTTCATATAAATCGCTGTAACTTTTGATAGAAGACTCAGACAAACATGTTTATGGCTTTATCTTATAGAACTCAATATCCCCGTGCTGGGCAAACAGAACAGGTTTTGCAGCCGTTTGAGCTAAGATTTTAAAATTATTCACATAATGAAAACCTATACTTTGTTTCAGGCGAGTTTCCCATTCAAATGCATGTAACAGTGAGAAACGCATTGTCTTGGCGAAATAAAGCGTTTTTGAACAACTTCATATAAATCGCTGTAACTTTTGATAGAAGACTCAGACAAACATGTTTATGGCTTTATCTTATAGAACTCAATATCCCCGTGCTGGGCAAACAGGTTTTGCAGCCGTTTGAGCTAAGATTTTAAAATTATTCACATAATGAAAACCTATACTTTGTTTCAGGCGAGTTTCCCATTCAAATGCATGTAACAGTGAGAAACGCATTGTCTTGGCGAAATAAAGCGTTTTTGAACAACTTCATATAAATCGCTGTAACTTTTGATAGAAGACTCAGACAAACATGTTTATGGCTTTATCTTATAGAACTCAATATCCCCGTGCTGGGCAAACAGGTTTTGCAGCCGTTTGAGCTAAGATTTTAAAATTATTCACATAATGAAAACCTATACTTTGTTTCAGGCGAGTTTCCCATTCAAATGCATGTAACAGTGAGAAATACACTGTCTTGGCGAAATAAAGCGTTTTTCAACCACTTCATATAAATCGCTGTAACTTTTGATAGAAGACTCAGACAAACATGTTTATGGCTTTATCTTATAGAACTCAATATCCCAGTGCTGGGCAAACAGAACAGGTTTTGCAGCCGTTTGAGCTAAGATTTTAAAATTATTCACATAATGAAAACCTATACTTTGTTTCAGGCGAGTTTCCCATTCAAATGCATGTAACAGTGAGAAACGCATTGTCTTGGCGAAATAAAGCGTTTTTGAACCACTTCATATAAATCGCTGTAACTTTTGATAGAAGACTCAGACAAACATGTTTATGGCTTTATCTTATAGAACTCAATATCCCAGTGCTGGGCAAACAGAACAGGTTTTGCAGCCGTTTGAGCTAAGATTTTAAAATTATTCACATAATGAAAACCTATACTTTGTTTCAGGCGAGTTTCCCATTCAAATGCATGTAACAGTGAGAAACGCATTGTCTTGGCGAAATAAAGCGTTTTCGTACAACTTCATATAAATCGCTGTAACTTTTGATAGAAGACTCAGACAAACATGTTTATGGCTTTATTTTATAGAACTCAATATCCCCGTGCTGGGCAAACAGGTTTTGCAGCCGTTTGAGCTAAGATTTTAAAATTATTCACATAATGAAAACCTATACTTTGTCTCGGGTGAGTTTCCCATTCAAATGCATGTAACAGTGAGAAACACACTGTCTTGGCGAAATAAAGCGTTTTTGTACAACTTCATATAAATCGCTGTAACTTTTGATAGAAGACTCAGACAAACATGTTTATGGCTTTATCTTATAGAACTCAATATCCCCGTGCTGGGCAAACAGAACAGGTTTTGCAGCCGTTTGAGCTAAGATTTTAAAATTATTCACATAATGAAAACCTATACTTTGTTTCAGGCGAGTTTCCCATTCAAATGCATGTAACAGTGAGAAACGCATTGTCTTGGCGAAATAAAGCGTTTTTGAACAACTTCATATAAATCGCTGTAACTTTTGATAGAAGACTCAGACAAACATGTTTATGGCTTTATCTTATAGAACTCAATATCCCCGTGCTGGGCAAACAGGTTTTGCAGCCGTTTGAGCTAAGATTTTAAAATTATTCACATAATGAAAACCTATACTTTGTTTCAGGCGAGTTTCCCATTCAAATGCATGTAACAGTGAGAAACGCATTGTCTTGGCGAAATAAAGCGTTTTTGAACAACTTCATATAAATCGCTGTAACTTTTGATAGAAGACTCAGACAAACATGTTTATGGCTTTATCTTATAGAACTCAATATCCCCGTGCTGGGCAAACAGGTTTTGCAGCCGTTTGAGCTAAGATTTTAAAATTATTCACATAATGAAAACCTATACTTTGTTTCAGGCGAGTTTCCCATTCAAATGCATGTAACAGTGAGAAATACACTGTCTTGGCGAAATAAAGCGTTTTTCAACCACTTCATATAAATCGCTGTAACTTTTGATAGAAGACTCAGACAAACATGTTTATGGCTTTATCTTATAGAACTCAATATCCCAGTGCTGGGCAAACAGAACAGGTTTTGCAGCCGTTTGAGCTAAGATTTTAAAATTATTCACATAATGAAAACCTATACTTTGTCTCGGGTGAGTTTCCCATTCAAATGCATGTAACAGTGAGAAACACACTGTCTTGGCGAAATAAAGCGTTTTTGTACAACTTCATATAAATCGCTGTAACTTTTGATAGAAGACTCAGACAAACATGTTTATGGCTTTATCTTATAGAACTCAATATCCCCGTGCTGGGCAAACAGAACAGGTTTTGCAGCCGTTTGAGCTAAGATTTTAAAATTATTCACATAATGAAAACCTATACTTTGTTTCAGGCGAGTTTCCCATTCAAATGCATGTAACAGTGAGAAACGCATTGTCTTGGCGAAATAAAGCGTTTTTGAACAACTTCATATAAATCGCTGTAACTTTTGATAGAAGACTCAGACAAACATGTTTATGGCTTTATCTTATAGAACTCAATATCCCCGTGCTGGGCAAACAGGTTTTGCAGCCGTTTGAGCTAAGATTTTAAAATTATTCACATAATGAAAACCTATACTTTGTTTCAGGCGAGTTTCCCATTCAAATGCATGTAACAGTGAGAAACGCATTGTCTTGGCGAAATAAAGCGTTTTTGAACAACTTCATATAAATCGCTGTAACTTTTGATAGAAGACTCAGACAAACATGTTTATGGCTTTATCTTATAGAACTCAATATCCCCGTGCTGGGCAAACAGGTTTTGCAGCCGTTTGAGCTAAGATTTTAAAATTATTCACATAATGAAAACCTATACTTTGTTTCAGGCGAGTTTCCCATTCAAATGCATGTAACAGTGAGAAATACACTGTCTTGGCGAAATAAAGCGTTTTTCAACCACTTCATATAAATCGCTGTAACTTTTGATAGAAGACTCAGACAAACATGTTTATGGCTTTATCTTATAGAACTCAATATCCCAGTGCTGGGCAAACAGAACAGGTTTTGCAGCCGTTTGAGCTAAGATTTTAAAATTATTCACATAATGAAAACCTATACTTTGTTTCAGGCGAGTTTCCCATTCAAATGCATGTAACAGTGAGAAACGCATTGTCTTGGCGAAATAAAGCGTTTTTGAACCACTTCATATAAATCGCTGTAACTTTTGATAGAAGACTCAGACAAACATGTTTATGGCTTTATCTTATAGAACTCAATATCCCAGTGCTGGGCAAACAGAACAGGTTTTGCAGCCGTTTGAGCTAAGATTTTAAAATTATTCACATAATGAAAACCTATACTTTGTTTCAGGCGAGTTTCCCATTCAAATGCATGTAACAGTGAGAAACGCATTGTCTTGGCGAAATAAAGCGTTTTTGAACCACTTCATATAAATCGCTGTAACTTTTGATAGAAGACTCAGACAAACGTGTTTATGGCTTTATCTTATAGAACTCAATATCCCCGTGCTGGGCAAACAGAACAGGTTTTGCAGCCGTTTGAGCTAAGATTTTAAAATTATTCACATAATGAAAACCTATACTTTGTCTCAGGCGAGTTTCCCATTCAAATGCATGTAACAGTGAGAAACACACTGTCTTGGCGAAATAAAGCGTTTTTGTACAACTTCATATAAATCGCTGTAACTTTTGATAGAAGACTCAGACAAACATGTTTATGGCTTTATCTTATAGAACTCAATATCCCCGTGCTGGGCAAACAGATTTTGCAGCCGTTTGAGCTAAGATTTTAAAATTATTCACATAATGAAAACCTATACTTTGTTTCAGGCGAGTTTCCCATTCAAATGCATGTAACAGTGAGAAACGCATTGTCTTGGCGAAATAAAGCGTTTTTGTACAACTTCATATAAATCGCTGTAACTTTTGATAGAAGACTCAGACAAACATGTTTATGGCTTTATCTTATAGAACTCAATATCCCCGTGCTGGGCAAACAGGTTTTGCAGCCGTTTGAGCTAAGATTTTAAAATTATTCACATAATGAAAACCTATACTTTGTTTCAGGCGAGTTTCCCATTCAAATGCATGTAACAGTGAGAAACGCATTGTCTTGGCGAAATAAAGCGTTTTCGTACAACTTCATATAAATCGCTGTAACTTTTGATAGAAGACTCAGACAAACATGTTTATGGCTTTATCTTATAGAACTCAATATCCCCGTGCTGGGCAAACAGGTTTTGCAGCCGTTTGAGCTAAGATTTTAAAATTATTCACATAATGAAAACCTATACTTTGTCTCGGGTGAGTTTCCCATTCAAATGCATGTAACAGTGAGAAACACACTGTCTTGGCGAAATAAAGCGTTTTTGTACAACTTCATATAAATCGCTGTAACTTTTGATAGAAGACTCAGACAAACATGTTTATGGCTTTATCTTATAGAACTCAATATCCCCGTGCTGGGCAAACAGAACAGGTTTTGCAGCCGTTTGAGCTAAGATTTTAAAATTATTCACATAATGAAAACCTATACTTTGTTTCAGGCGAGTTTCCCATTCAAATGCATGTAACAGTGAGAAACGCATTGTCTTGGCGAAATAAAGCGTTTTTGAACAACTTCATATAAATCGCTGTAACTTTTGATAGAAGACTCAGACAAACATGTTTATGGCTTTATCTTATAGAACTCAATATCCCCGTGCTGGGCAAACAGGTTTTGCAGCCGTTTGAGCTAAGATTTTAAAATTATTCACATAATGAAAACCTATACTTTGTTTCAGGCGAGTTTCCCATTCAAATGCATGTAACAGTGAGAAACGCACTGTCTTGGCGAAATAAAGCGTTTTTCAACCACTTCATATAAATCGCTGTAACTTTTGATAGAAGACTCAGACAAACATGTTTATGGCTTTATCTTATAGAACTCAATATCCCCGTGCTGGGCAAACAGGTTTTGCAGCCGTTTGAGCTAAGATTTTAAAATTATTCACATAATGAAAACCTATACTTTGTTTCAGGCGAGTTTCCCATTCAAATGCATGTAACAGTGCGAAAAGCATTGTCTTGGCGAAATAAAGCGTTTTTGAACAACTTCATATAAATCGCTGTAACTTTTGATAGAAGACTCAGACAAACATGTTTATGGCTTTATCTTATAGAACTCAATATCCCCGTGTTGGGCAAACAGGTTTTGCAGCCGTTTGAGCTAAGATTTTAAAATTATTCACATAATGAAAACCTATACTTTGTTTCAGGCGAGTTTCCCATTCAAATGCATGTAACAGTGAGAAACGCATTGTCTTGGCGAAATAAAGCGTTTTTCAACCACTTGATATAAATCGCTGTAACTTTTGATAGAAGACTCAGACAAACATGTTTATGGCTTTATCTTATAGAACTCAATATCCCCGTGCTGGGCAAACAGGTTTTGCAGCCGTTTGAGCTAAGATTTTAAAATTATTCACATAATGAAAACCTATACTTTGTTTCAGGCGAGTTTCCCATTCAAATGCATGTAACAGTGAGAAACGCATTGTCTTGGCGAAATAAAGCGTTTTTGAACAACTTCATATAAATCGCTGTAACTTTTGATAGAAGACTCAGACAAACATGTTTATGGCTTTATCTTATAGAACTCAATATCCCAGTGCTGGGCAAACAGGTTTTGCAGCCGTTTGAGCTAAGATTTTAAAATTATTCACATAATGAAAACCTATACTTTGTTTCAGGCGAGTTTCCCATTCAAATGCATGTAACAGTGAGAAACGCATTGTCTTGGCGAAATAAAGCGTTTTTCAACCACTTCATATAAATCGCTGTAACTTTTGATAGAAGACTCAGACAAACATGTTTATGGCTTTATCTTATAGAACTCAATATCCCCGTGCTGGGCAAACAGGTTTTGCAGCCGTTTGAGCTAAGATTTTAAAATTATTCACATAATAAAACCTATACTTTGTTTCAGGCGAGTTTCCCATTCAAATGCATGTAACAGTGAGAAACGCACTGTCTTGGCGAAATAAAGCGTTTTTCAACCACTTCATATAAATCGCTGTAACTTTTGATAGAAGACTCAGACAAACATGTTTATGGCTTTATCTTATAGAACTCAATATCCCCGTGCTGGGCAAACAGGTTTTGCAGCCGTTTGAGCTAAGATTTTAAAATTATTCACATAATGAAAACCTATACTTTGTTTCAGGCGAGTTTCCCATTCAAATGCATGTAACAGTGAGAAACGCATTGTCTTGGCGAAATAAAGCGTTTTCGTACAACTTCATATAAATCGCTGTAACTTTTGATAGAAGACTCAGACAAACATGTTTATGGCTTTATCTTATAGAACTCAATATCCCCGTGCTGGGCAAACAGGTTTTGCAGCCGTTTGAGCTAAGATTTTAAAATTATTCACATAATGAAAACCTATACTTTGTCTCGGGTGAGTTTCCCATTCAAATGCATGTAACAGTGAGAAACACACTGTCTTGGCGAAATAAAGCGTTTTTGTACAACTTCATATAAATCGCTGTAACTTTTGATAGAAGACTCAGACAAACATGTTTATGGCTTTATCTTATAGAACTCAATATCCCCGTGCTGGGCAAACAGAACAGGTTTTGCAGCCGTTTGAGCTAAGATTTTAAAATTATTCACATAATGAAAACCTATACTTTGTTTCAGGCGAGTTTCCCATTCAAATGCATGTAACAGTGAGAAACGCATTGTCTTGGCGAAATAAAGCGTTTTTGAACAACTTCATATAAATCGCTGTAACTTTTGATAGAAGACTCAGACAAACATGTTTATGGCTTTATCTTATAGAACTCAATATCCCCGTGCTGGGCAAACAGGTTTTGCAGCCGTTTGAGCTAAGATTTTAAAATTATTCACATAATGAAAACCTATACTTTGTCTCAGGCGAGTTTCCCATTCAAATGCATGTAACAGTGAGAAACACACTGTCTTGGCGAAATAAAGCGTTTTTGTACAACTTCATATAAATCGCTGTAACTTTTGATAGAAGACTCAGACAAACATGTTTATGGCTTTATCTTATAGAACTCAATATCCCCGTGCTGGGCAAACAGGTTTTGCAGCCGTTTGAGCTAAGATTTTAAAATTATTCACATAATGAAAACCTATACTTTGTTTCAGGCGAGTTTCCCATTCAAATGCATGTAACAGTGAGAAACGCATTGTCTTGGCGAAATAAAGCGTTTTTGAACAACTTCATATAAATCGCTGTAACTTTTGATAGAAGACTCAGACAAACATGTTTATGGCTTTATCTTATAGAACTCAATATCCCCGTGCTGGGCAAACAGGTTTTGCAGCCGTTTGAGCTAAGATTTTAAAATTATTCACATAATGAAAACCTATACTTTGTTTCAGGCGAGTTTCCCATTCAAATGCATGTAACAGTGAGAAACGCATTGTCTTGGCGAAATAAAGCGTTTTCGTACAACTTCATATAAATCGCTGTAACTTTTGATAGAAGACTCAGACAAACATGTTTATGGCTTTATCTTATAGAACTCAATATCCCCGTGCTGGGCAAACAGAACAGGTTTTGCAGCCGTTTGAGCTAAGATTTTAAAATTATTCACATAATGAAAACCTATACTTTGTTTCAGGCGAGTTTCCCATTCAAATGCATGTAACAGTGAGAAACGCATTGTCTTGGCGAAATAAAGCGTTTTTGAACAACTTCATATAAATCGCTGTAACTTTTGATAGAAGACTCAGACAAACATGTTTATGGCTTTATCTTATAGAACTCAATATCCCCGTGCTGGGCAAACAGAACAGGTTTTGCAGCCGTTTGAGCTAAGATTTTAAAATTATTCACATAATGAAAACCTATACTTTGTTTCAGGCGAGTTTCCCATTCAAATGCATGTAACAGTGAGAAACGCATTGTCTTGGCGAAATAAAGCGTTTTCGTACAACTTCATATAAATCGCTGTAACTTTTGATAGAAGACTCAGACAAACATGTTTATGGCTTTATTTTATAGAACTCAATATCCCCGTGCTGGGCAAACAGGTTTTGCAGCCGTTTGAGCTAAGATTTTAAAATTATTCACATAATGAAAACCTATACTTTGTCTCGGGTGAGTTTCCCATTCAAATGCATGTAACAGTGAGAAACACACTGTCTTGGCGAAATAAAGCGTTTTTGTACAACTTCATATAAATCGCTGTAACTTTTGATAGAAGACTCAGACAAACATGTTTATGGCTTTATCTTATAGAACTCAATATCCCCGTGCTGGGCAAACAGAACAGGTTTTGCAGCCGTTTGAGCTAAGATTTTAAAATTATTCACATAATGAAAACCTATACTTTGTTTCAGGCGAGTTTCCCATTCAAATGCATGTAACAGTGAGAAACGCATTGTCTTGGCGAAATAAAGCGTTTTTGAACAACTTCATATAAATCGCTGTAACTTTTGATAGAAGACTCAGACAAACATGTTTATGGCTTTATCTTATAGAACTCAATATCCCCGTGCTGGGCAAACAGGTTTTGCAGCCGTTTGAGCTAAGATTTTAAAATTATTCACATAATGAAAACCTATACTTTGTTTCAGGCGAGTTTCCCATTCAAATGCATGTAACAGTGAGAAACGCATTGTCTTGGCGAAATAAAGCGTTTTTGAACAACTTCATATAAATCGCTGTAACTTTTGATAGAAGACTCAGACAAACATGTTTATGGCTTTATCTTATAGAACTCAATATCCCCGTGCTGGGCAAACAGGTTTTGCAGCCGTTTGAGCTAAGATTTTAAAATTATTCACATAATGAAAACCTATACTTTGTTTCAGGCGAGTTTCCCATTCAAATGCATGTAACAGTGAGAAATACACTGTCTTGGCGAAATAAAGCGTTTTTCAACCACTTCATATAAATCGCTGTAACTTTTGATAGAAGACTCAGACAAACATGTTTATGGCTTTATCTTATAGAACTCAATATCCCAGTGCTGGGCAAACAGAACAGGTTTTGCAGCCGTTTGAGCTAAGATTTTAAAATTATTCACATAATGAAAACCTATACTTTGTTTCAGGCGAGTTTCCCATTCAAATGCATGTAACAGTGAGAAACGCATTGTCTTGGCGAAATAAAGCGTTTTTGAACCACTTCATATAAATCGCTGTAACTTTTGATAGAAGACTCAGACAAACGTGTTTATGGCTTTATCTTATAGAACTCAATATCCCCGTGCTGGGCAAACAGAACAGGTTTTGCAGCCGTTTGAGCTAAGATTTTAAAATTATTCACATAATGAAAACCTATACTTTGTCTCAGGCGAGTTTCCCATTCAAATGCATGTAACAGTGAGAAACACACTGTCTTGGCGAAATAAAGCGTTTTTGTACAACTTCATATAAATCGCTGTAACTTTTGATAGAAGACTCAGACAAACATGTTTATGGCTTTATCTTATAGAACTCAATATCCCCGTGCTGGGCAAACAGATTTTGCAGCCGTTTGAGCTAAGATTTTAAAATTATTCACATAATGAAAACCTATACTTTGTTTCAGGCGAGTTTCCCATTCAAATGCATGTAACAGTGAGAAACGCATTGTCTTGGCGAAATAAAGCGTTTTTGTACAACTTCATATAAATCGCTGTAACTTTTGATAGAAGACTCAGACAAACATGTTTATGGCTTTATCTTATAGAACTCAATATCCCCGTGCTGGGCAAACAGGTTTTGCAGCCGTTTGAGCTAAGATTTTAAAATTATTCACATAATGAAAACCTATACTTTGTTTCAGGCGAGTTTCCCATTCAAATGCATGTAACAGTGAGAAACGCATTGTCTTGGCGAAATAAAGCGTTTTCGTACAACTTCATATAAATCGCTGTAACTTTTGATAGAAGACTCAGACAAACATGTTTATGGCTTTATCTTATAGAACTCAATATCCCCGTGCTGGGCAAACAGGTTTTGCAGCCGTTTGAGCTAAGATTTTAAAATTATTCACATAATGAAAACCTATACTTTGTCTCGGGTGAGTTTCCCATTCAAATGCATGTAACAGTGAGAAACACACTGTCTTGGCGAAATAAAGCGTTTTTGTACAACTTCATATAAATCGCTGTAACTTTTGATAGAAGACTCAGACAAACATGTTTATGGCTTTATCTTATAGAACTCAATATCCCCGTGCTGGGCAAACAGAACAGGTTTTGCAGCCGTTTGAGCTAAGATTTTAAAATTATTCACATAATGAAAACCTATACTTTGTTTCAGGCGAGTTTCCCATTCAAATGCATGTAACAGTGAGAAACGCATTGTCTTGGCGAAATAAAGCGTTTTTGAACAACTTCATATAAATCGCTGTAACTTTTGATAGAAGACTCAGACAAACATGTTTATGGCTTTATCTTATAGAACTCAATATCCCCGTGCTGGGCAAACAGGTTTTGCAGCCGTTTGAGCTAAGATTTTAAAATTATTCACATAATGAAAACCTATACTTTGTCTCAGGCGAGTTTCCCATTCAAATGCATGTAACAGTGAGAAACACACTGTCTTGGCGAAATAAAGCGTTTTTGTACAACTTCATATAAATCGCTGTAACTTTTGATAGAAGACTCAGACAAACATGTTTATGGCTTTATCTTATAGAACTCAATATCCCCGTGCTGGGCAAACAGGTTTTGCAGCCGTTTGAGCTAAGATTTTAAAATTATTCACATAATGAAAACCTATACTTTGTTTCAGGCGAGTTTCCCATTCAAATGCATGTAACAGTGAGAAACGCATTGTCTTGGCGAAATAAAGCGTTTTTGAACAACTTCATATAAATCGCTGTAACTTTTGATAGAAGACTCAGACAAACATGTTTATGGCTTTATCTTATAGAACTCAATATCCCAGTGCTGGGCAAACAGAACAGGTTTTGCAGCCGTTTGAGCTAAGATTTTAAAATTATTCACATAATGAAAACCTATACTTTGTTTCAGGCGAGTTTCCCATTCAAATGCATGTAACAGTGAGAAACGCATTGTCTTGGCGAAATAAAGCGTTTTTGAACCACTTCATATAAATCGCTGTAACTTTTGATAGAAGACTCAGACAAACGTGTTTATGGCTTTATCTTATAGAACTCAATATCCCCGTGCTGGGCAAACAGAACAGGTTTTGCAGCCGTTTGAGCTAAGATTTTAAAATTATTCACATAATGAAAACCTATACTTTGTCTCAGGCGAGTTTCCCATTCAAATGCATGTAACAGTGAGAAACACACTGTCTTGGCGAAATAAAGCGTTTTTGTACAACTTCATATAAATCGCTGTAACTTTTGATAGAAGACTCAGACAAACATGTTTATGGCTTTATCTTATAGAACTCAATATCCCCGTGCTGGGCAAACAGATTTTGCAGCCGTTTGAGCTAAGATTTTAAAATTATTCACATAATGAAAACCTATACTTTGTTTCAGGCGAGTTTCCCATTCAAATGCATGTAACAGTGAGAAACGCATTGTCTTGGCGAAATAAAGCGTTTTTGTACAACTTCATATAAATCGCTGTAACTTTTGATAGAAGACTCAGACAAACATGTTTATGGCTTTATCTTATAGAACTCAATATCCCCGTGCTGGGCAAACAGGTTTTGCAGCCGTTTGAGCTAAGATTTTAAAATTATTCACATAATGAAAACCTATACTTTGTTTCAGGCGAGTTTCCCATTCAAATGCATGTAACAGTGAGAAACGCATTGTCTTGGCGAAATAAAGCGTTTTCGTACAACTTCATATAAATCGCTGTAACTTTTGATAGAAGACTCAGACAAACATGTTTATGGGCTTTATCTTATAGAACTCAATATCCCCGTGCTGGGCAAACAGGTTTTGCAGCCGTTTGAGCTAAGATTTTAAAATTATTCACATAATGAAAACCTATACTTTGTCTCGGGTGAGTTTCCCATTCAAATGCATGTAACAGTGAGAAACACACTGTCTTGGCGAAATAAAGCGTTTTTGTACAACTTCATATAAATCGCTGTAACTTTTGATAGAAGACTCAGACAAACATGTTTATGGCTTTATCTTATAGAACTCAATATCCCCGTGCTGGGCAAACAGAACAGGTTTTGCAGCCGTTTGAGCTAAGATTTTAAAATTATTCACATAATGAAAACCTATACTTTGTTTCAGGCGAGTTTCCCATTCAAATGCATGTAACAGTGAGAAACGCATTGTCTTGGCGAAATAAAGCGTTTTTGAACAACTTCATATAAATCGCTGTAACTTTTGATAGAAGACTCAGACAAACATGTTTATGGCTTTATCTTATAGAACTCAATATCCCCGTGCTGGGCAAACAGGTTTTGCAGCCGTTTGAGCTAAGATTTTAAAATTATTCACATAATGAAAACCTATACTTTGTCTCAGGCGAGTTTCCCATTCAAATGCATGTAACAGTGAGAAACACACTGTCTTGGCGAAATAAAGCGTTTTTGTACAACTTCATATAAATCGCTGTAACTTTTGATAGAAGACTCAGACAAACATGTTTATGGCTTTATCTTATAGAACTCAATATCCCCGTGCTGGGCAAACAGGTTTTGCAGCCGTTTGAGCTAAGATTTTAAAATTATTCACATAATGAAAACCTATACTTTGTTTCAGGCGAGTTTCCCATTCAAATGCATGTAACAGTGAGAAACGCATTGTCTTGGCGAAATAAAGCGTTTTTGAACAACTTCATATAAATCGCTGTAACTTTTGATAGAAGACTCAGACAAACATGTTTATGGCTTTATCTTATAGAACTCAATATCCCCGTGCTGGGCAAACAGGTTTTGCAGCCGTTTGAGCTAAGATTTTAAAATTATTCACATAATGAAAACCTATACTTTGTTTCAGGCGAGTTTCCCATTCAAATGCATGTAACAGTGAGAAACGCATTGTCTTGGCGAAATAAAGCGTTTTCGTACAACTTCATATAAATCGCTGTAACTTTTGATAGAAGACTCAGACAAACATGTTTATGGCTTTATCTTATAGAACTCAATATCCCCGTGCTGGGCAAACAGAACAGGTTTTGCAGCCGTTTGAGCTAAGATTTTAAAATTATTCACATAATGAAAACCTATACTTTGTTTCAGGCGAGTTTCCCATTCAAATGCATGTAACAGTGAGAAACGCATTGTCTTGGCGAAATAAAGCGTTTTTGAACAACTTCATATAAATCGCTGTAACTTTTGATAGAAGACTCAGACAAACATGTTTATGGCTTTATCTTATAGAACTCAATATCCCCGTGCTGGGCAAACAGGTTTTGCAGCCGTTTGAGCTAAGATTTTAAAATTATTCACATAATGAAAACCTATACTTTGTCTCAGGCGAGTTTCCCATTCAAATGCATGTAACAGTGAGAAACACACTGTCTTGGCGAAATAAAGCGTTTTTGTACAACTTCATATAAATCGCTGTAACTTTTGATAGAAGACTCAGACAAACATGTTTATGGCTTTATCTTATAGAACTCAATATCCCCGTGCTGGGCAAACAGGTTTTGCAGCCGTTTGAGCTAAGATTTTAAAATTATTCACATAATGAAAACCTATACTTTGTTTCAGGCGAGTTTCCCATTCAAATGCATGTAACAGTGAGAAACGCATTGTCTTGGCGAAATAAAGCGTTTTTGAACAACTTCATATAAATCGCTGTAACTTTTGATAGAAGACTCAGACAAACATGTTTATGGCTTTATCTTATAGAACTCAATATCCCCGTGCTGGGCAAACAGGTTTTGCAGCCGTTTGAGCTAAGATTTTAAAATTATTCACATAATGAAAACCTATACTTTGTTTCAGGCGAGTTTCCCATTCAAATGCATGTAACAGTGAGAAACGCATTGTCTTGGCGAAATAAAGCGTTTTCGTACAACTTCATATAAATCGCTGTAACTTTTGATAGAAGACTCAGACAAACATGTTTATGGCTTTATCTTATAGAACTCAATATCCCCGTGCTGGGCAAACAGAACAGGTTTTGCAGCCGTTTGAGCTAAGATTTTAAAATTATTCACATAATGAAAACCTATACTTTGTTTCAGGCGAGTTTCCCATTCAAATGCATGTAACAGTGAGAAACGCATTGTCTTGGCGAAATAAAGCGTTTTTGAACAACTTCATATAAATCGCTGTAACTTTTGATAGAAGACTCAGACAAACATGTTTATGGCTTTATCTTATAGAACTCAATATCCCCGTGCTGGGCAAACAGATTTTGCAGCCGTTTGAGCTAAGATTTTAAAATTATTCACATAATGAAAACCTATACTTTGTTTCAGGCGAGTTTCCCATTCAAATGCATGTAACAGTGAGAAACGCATTGTCTTGGCGAAATAAAGCGTTTTCGTACAACTTCATATAAATCGCTGTAACTTTTGATAGAAGACTCAGACAAACATGTTTATGGCTTTATCTTATAGAACTCAATATCCCCGTGCTGGGCAAACAGAACAGGTTTTGCAGCCGTTTGAGCTAAGATTTTAAAATTATTCACATAATGAAAACCTATACTTTGTTTCAGGCGAGTTTCCCATTCAAATGCATGTAACAGTGAGAAACGCATTGTCTTGGCGAAATAAAGCGTTTTCGTACAACTTCATATAAATCGCTGTAACTTTTGATAGAAGACTCAGACAAACATGTTTATGGCTTTATTTTATAGAACTCAATATCCCCGTGCTGGGCAAACAGGTTTTGCAGCCGTTTGAGCTAAGATTTTAAAATTATTCACATAATGAAAACCTATACTTTGTCTCGGGTGAGTTTCCCATTCAAATGCATGTAACAGTGAGAAACACACTGTCTTGGCGAAATAAAGCGTTTTTGTACAACTTCATATAAATCGCTGTAACTTTTGATAGAAGACTCAGACAAACATGTTTATGGCTTTATCTTATAGAACTCAATATCCCCGTGCTGGGCAAACAGAACAGGTTTTGCAGCCGTTTGAGCTAAGATTTTAAAATTATTCACATAATGAAAACCTATACTTTGTTTCAGGCGAGTTTCCCATTCAAATGCATGTAACAGTGAGAAACGCATTGTCTTGGCGAAATAAAGCGTTTTTGAACAACTTCATATAAATCGCTGTAACTTTTGATAGAAGACTCAGACAAACATGTTTATGGCTTTATCTTATAGAACTCAATATCCCCGTGCTGGGCAAACAGGTTTTGCAGCCGTTTGAGCTAAGATTTTAAAATTATTCACATAATGAAAACCTATACTTTGTTTCAGGCGAGTTTCCCATTCAAATGCATGTAACAGTGAGAAACGCATTGTCTTGGCGAAATAAAGCGTTTTTGAACAACTTCATATAAATCGCTGTAACTTTTGATAGAAGACTCAGACAAACATGTTTATGGCTTTATCTTATAGAACTCAATATCCCCGTGCTGGGCAAACAGGTTTTGCAGCCGTTTGAGCTAAGATTTTAAAATTATTCACATAATGAAAACCTATACTTTGTTTCAGGCGAGTTTCCCATTCAAATGCATGTAACAGTGAGAAATACACTGTCTTGGCGAAATAAAGCGTTTTTCAACCACTTCATATAAATCGCTGTAGCTTTTGATAGAAGACTCAGACAAACATGTTTATGGCTTTATCTTATAGAACTCAATATCCCAGTGCTGGGCAAACAGAACAGGTTTTGCAGCCGTTTGAGCTAAGATTTTAAAATTATTCACATAATGAAAACCTATACTTTGTTTCAGGCGAGTTTCCCATTCAAATGCATGTAACAGTGAGAAATACACTGTCTTGGCGAAATAAAGCGTTTTTGAACCACTTCATATAAATCGCTGTAACTTTTGATAGAAGACTCAGACAAACATGTTTATGGCTTTATCTTATAGAACTCAATATCCCCGTGCTGGGCAAACAGGTTTTGCAGCCGTTTGAGCTAAGATTTTAAAATTATTCACATAATGAAAACCTATACTTTGTTTCAGGCGAGTTTCCCATTCAAATGCATGTAACAGTGAGAAATACACTGTCTTGGCGAAATAAAGCGTTTTTCAACCACTTCATATAAATCGCTGTAGCTTTTGATAGAAGACTCAGACAAACATGTTTATGGCTTTATCTTATAGAACTCAATATCCCAGTGCTGGGCAAACAGAACAGGTTTTGCAGCCGTTTGAGCTAAGATTTTAAAATTATTCACATAATGAAAACCTATACTTTGTTTCAGGCGAGTTTCCCATTCAAATGCATGTAACAGTGAGAAATACACTGTCTTGGCGAAATAAAGCGTTTTTGAACCACTTCATATAAATCGCTGTAACTTTTGATAGAAGACTCAGACAAACATGTTTATGGCTTTATCTTATAGAACTCAATATCCCAGTGCTGGGCAAACAGAACAGGTTTTGCAGCCGTTTGAGCTAAGATTTTAAAATTATTCACATAATGAAAACCTATACTTTGTTTCAGGCGAGTTTCCCATTCAAATGCATGTAACAGTGAGAAACGCATTGTCTTGGCGAAATAAAGCGTTTTTGAACCACTTCATATAAATCGCTGTAACTTTTGATAGAAGACTCAGACAAACATGTTTATGGCTTTATCTTATAGAACTCAATATCCCCGTGCTGGGCAAACAGAACAGGTTTTGCAGCCGTTTGAGCTAAGATTTTAAAATTATTCACATAATGAAAACCTATACTTTGTCTCAGGCGAGTTTCCCATTCAAATGCATGTAACAGTGAGAAACGCATTGTCTTGGCGAAATAAAGCGTTTTCGTACAACTTCATATAAATCGCTGTAACTTTTGATAGAAGACTCAGACAAACATGTTTATGGCTTTATCTTATAGAACTCAATATCCCCGTGCTGGGCAAACAGATTTTGCAGCCGTTTGAGCTAAGATTTTAAAATTATTCACATAATGAAAACCTATACTTTGTTTCAGGCGAGTTTCCCATTCAAATGCATGTAACAGTGAGAAACGCATTGTCTTGGCGAAATAAAGCGTTTTTGTACAACTTCATATAAATCGCTGTAACTTTTGATAGAAGACTCAGACAAACATGTTTATGGCTTTATCTTATAGAACTCAATATCCCCGTGCTGGGCAAACAGGTTTTGCAGCCGTTTGAGCTAAGATTTTAAAATTATTCACATAATGAAAACCTATACTTTGTTTCAGGCGAGTTTCCCATTCAAATGCATGTAACAGTGAGAAACGCATTGTCTTGGCGAAATAAAGCGTTTTCGTACAACTTCATATAAATCGCTGTAACTTTTGATAGAAGACTCAGACAAACATGTTTATGGCTTTATCTTATAGAACTCAATATCCCCGTGCTGGGCAAACAGGTTTTGCAGCCGTTTGAGCTAAGATTTTAAAATTATTCACATAATGAAAACCTATACTTTGTCTCGGGTGAGTTTCCCATTCAAATGCATGTAACAGTGAGAAACACACTGTCTTGGCGAAATAAAGCGTTTTTGTACAACTTCATATAAATCGCTGTAACTTTTGATAGAAGACTCAGACAAACATGTTTATGGCTTTATCTTATAGAACTCAATATCCCCGTGCTGGGCAAACAGAACAGGTTTTGCAGCCGTTTGAGCTAAGATTTTAAAATTATTCACATAATGAAAACCTATACTTTGTTTCAGGCGAGTTTCCCATTCAAATGCATGTAACAGTGAGAAACGCATTGTCTTGGCGAAATAAAGCGTTTTTGAACAACTTCATATAAATCGCTGTAACTTTTGATAGAAGACTCAGACAAACATGTTTATGGCTTTATCTTATAGAACTCAATATCCCCGTGCTGGGCAAACAGGTTTTGCAGCCGTTTGAGCTAAGATTTTAAAATTATTCACATAATGAAAACCTATACTTTGTTTCAGGCGAGTTTCCCATTCAAATGCATGTAACAGTGAGAAACGCATTGTCTTGGCGAAATAAAGCGTTTTTGAACAACTTCATATAAATCGCTGTAACTTTTGATAGAAGACTCAGACAAACATGTTTATGGCTTTATCTTATAGAACTCAATATCCCCGTGCTGGGCAAACAGGTTTTGCAGCCGTTTGAGCTAAGATTTTAAAATTATTCACATAATGAAAACCTATACTTTGTCTCGGGTGAGTTTCCCATTCAAATGCATGTAACAGTGAGAAACACACTGTCTTGGCGAAATAAAGCGTTTTTGTACAACTTCATATGAATCGCTGTAACTTTTGATAGAAGACTCAGACAAACATGTTTATGGCTTTATCTTATAGAACTCAAGGTCCCCGTGCTGGGCAAACAGGATTTGCAGCCGTTTGAGCTAAGATTTTAAAATTATTCACATAATGAAAACCTATACTTTGTCTCGGGTGAGTTTCCCATTCAAATGCATGTAACAGTGAGAAACACACTGTCTTGGCGAAATAAAGCGTTTTTGTACAACTTCATATAAATCGCTGTAACTTTTGATAGAAGACTCAGACAAACATGTTTGTGGCTTTATCTTATAGAACTCAATATCCCCGTGCTGGGCAAACAGGTTTTGCAGCCGTTTGAGCTAAGATTTTAAAATTATTCACATAATGAAAACCTATACTTTGTCTCAGGCGAGTTTCCCATTCAAATGCATGTAACAGTGAGAAACGCATTGTCTTGGCGAAATAAAGCGTTTTTGAACAACTTCATATAAATCGCTGTAACTTTTGATAGAAGACTCAGACAAACATGTTTATGGCTTTATCTTATAGAACTCAATATCCCCGTGCTGGGCAAACAGGTTTTGCAGCCGTTTGAGCTAAGATTTTAAAATTATTCACATAATGAAAACCTATACTTTGTTTCAGGCGAGTTTCCCATTCAAATGCATGTAACAGTGAGAAACGCATTGTCTTGGCGAAATAAAGCGTTTTTGAACAACTTCATATAAATCGCTGTAACTTTTGATAGAAGACTCAGACAAACATGTTTATGGCTTTATCTTATAGAACTCAATATCCCCGTGCTGGGCAAACAGGTTTTGCAGCCGTTTGAGCTAAGATTTTAAAATTATTCACATAATGAAAACCTATACTTTGTTTCAGGCGAGTTTCCCATTCAAATGCATGTAACAGTGAGAAACGCATTGTCTTGGCGAAATAAAGCGTTTTTGAACAACTTCATATAAATCGCTGTAACTTTTGATAGAAGACTCAGACAAACATGTTTATGGCTTTATCTTATAGAACTCAATATCCCCGTGCTGGGCAAACAGGTTTTGCAGCCGTTTGAGCTAAGATTTTAAAATTATTCACATAATGAAAACCTATACTTTGTCTCGGGTGAGTTTCCCATTCAAATGCATGTAACAGTGAGAAACACACTGTCTTGGCGAAATAAAGCGTTTTTGTACAACTTCATATGAATCGCTGTAACTTTTGATAGAAGACTCAGACAAACATGTTTATGGCTTTATCTTATAGAACTCAATATCCCCGTGCTGGGCAAACAGGTTTTGCAGCCGTTTGAGCTAAGATTTTAAAATTATTCACATAATGAAAACCTATACTTTGTCTCCGGTGAGTTTCCCATTCAAATGCATGTAACAGTGAGAAACACACTGTCTTGGCGAAATAAAGCGTTTTTGTACAACTTCATATAAATCGCTGTAACTTTTGATAGAAGACTCAGACAAACATGTTTATGGCTTTATCTTATAGAACTCAATATCCCCGTGCTGGGCAAACAGAACAGGTTTTGCAGCCGTTTGAGCTAAGATTTTAAAATTATTCACATAATGAAAACCTATACTTTGTTTCAGGCGAGTTTCCCATTCAAATGCATGTAACAGTGAGAAACACATTGTCTTGGCGAAATAAAGCGTTTTTGAACAACTTCATATAAATCGCTGTAACTTTTGATAGAAGACTCAGACAAACATGTTTATGGCTTTATCTTATAGAACTCAATATCCCCGTGCTGGGCAAACAGGTTTTGCAGCCGTTTGAGCTAAGATTTTAAAATTATTCACATAATGAAAACCTATACTTTGTTTCAGGCGAGTTTCCCATTCAAATGCATGTAACAGTGAGAAACGCATTGTCTTGGCGAAATAAAGCGTTTTTGAACCACTTCATATAAATCGCTGTAACTTTTGATAGAAGACTCAGACAAACATGTTTATGGCTTTATCTTATAGAACTCAATATCCCCGTGCTGGGCAAACAGAACAGGTTTTGCAGCCGTTTGAGCTAAGATTTTAAAATTATTCACATAATGAAAACCTATACTTTGTCTCAGGCGAGTTTCCCATTCAAATGCATGTAACAGTGAGAAACACACTGTCTTGGCGAAATAAAGCGTTTTTGTACAACTTCATATAAATCGCTGTAACTTTTGATAGAAGACTCAGACAAACATGTTTATGGCTTTATCTTATAGAACTCAATATCCCCGTGCTGGGCAAACAGATTTTGCAGCCGTTTGAGCTAAGATTTTAAAATTATTCACATAATGAAAACCTATACTTTGTTTCAGGCGAGTTTCCCATTCAAATGCATGTAACAGTGAGAAACGCATTGTCTTGGCGAAATAAAGCGTTTTTGAACAACTTCATATAAATCGCTGTAACTTTTGATAGAAGACTCAGACAAACATGTTTATGGCTTTATCTTATAGAACTCAATATCCCCGTGCTGGGCAAACAGGTTTTGCAGCCGTTTGAGCTAAGATTTTAAAATTATTCACATAATGAAAACCTATACTTTGTTTCAGGCGAGTTTCCCATTCAAATGCATGTAACAGTGAGAAACGCATTGTCTTGGCGAAATAAAGCGTTTTCGTACAACTTCATATAAATCGCTGTAACTTTTGATAGAAGACTCAGACAAACATGTTTATGGCTTTATCTTATAGAACTCAATATCCCCGTGCTGGGCAAACAGGTTTTGCAGCCGTTTGAGCTAAGATTTTAAAATTATTCACATAATGAAAACCTATACTTTGTCTCGGGTGAGTTTCCCATTCAAATGCATGTAACAGTGAGAAACACACTGTCTTGGCGAAATAAAGCGTTTTTGTACAACTTCATATAAATCGCTGTAACTTTTGATAGAAGACTCAGACAAACATGTTTATGGCTTTATCTTATAGAACTCAATATCCCCGTGCTGGGCAAACAGGTTTTGCAGCCGTTTGAGCTAAGATTTTAAAATTATTCACATAATGAAAACCTATACTTTGTTTCAGGCGAGTTTCCCATTCAAATGCATGTAACAGTGAGAAACGCATTGTCTTGGCGAAATAAAGCGTTTTTGAACCACTTCATATAAATCGCTGTAACTTTTGATAGAAGACTCAGACAAACATGTTTATGGCTTTATCTTATAGAACTCAATATCCCCGTGCTGGGCAAACAGAACAGGTTTTGCAGCCGTTTGAGCTAAGATTTTAAAATTATTCACATAATGAAAACCTATACTTTGTCTCAGGCGAGTTTCCCATTCAAATGCATGTAACAGTGAGAAACACACTGTCTTGGCGAAATAAAGCGTTTTTGTACAACTTCATATAAATCGCTGTAACTTTTGATAGAAGACTCAGACAAACATGTTTATGGCTTTATCTTATAGAACTCAATATCCCCGTGCTGGGCAAACAGATTTTGCAGCCGTTTGAGCTAAGATTTTAAAATTATTCACATAATGAAAACCTATACTTTGTTTCAGGCGAGTTTCCCATTCAAATGCATGTAACAGTGAGAAACGCATTGTCTTGGCGAAATAAAGCGTTTTTGAACAACTTCATATAAATCGCTGTAACTTTTGATAGAAGACTCAGACAAACATGTTTATGGCTTTATCTTATAGAACTCAATATCCCCGTGCTGGGCAAACAGGTTTTGCAGCCGTTTGAGCTAAGATTTTAAAATTATTCACATAATGAAAACCTATACTTTGTTTCAGGCGAGTTTCCCATTCAAATGCATGTAACAGTGAGAAACGCATTGTCTTGGCGAAATAAAGCGTTTTCGTACAACTTCATATAAATCGCTGTAACTTTTGATAGAAGACTCAGACAAACATGTTTATGGCTTTATCTTATAGAACTCAATATCCCCGTGCTGGGCAAACAGGTTTTGCAGCCGTTTGAGCTAAGATTTTAAAATTATTCACATAATGAAAACCTATACTTTGTCTCGGGTGAGTTTCCCATTCAAATGCATGTAACAGTGAGAAACACACTGTCTTGGCGAAATAAAGCGTTTTTGTACAACTTCATATAAATCGCTGTAACTTTTGATAGAAGACTCAGACAAACATGTTTATGGCTTTATCTTATAGAACTCAATATCCCCGTGCTGAGCAAACAGAACAGGTTTTGCAGCCGTTTGAGCTAAGATTTTAAAATTATTCACATAATGAAAACCTATACTTTGTTTCAGGCGAGTTTCCCATTCAAATGCATGTAACAGTGAGAAACGCATTGTCTTGGCGAAATAAAGCGTTTTTGAACAACTTCATATAAATCGCTGTAACTTTTGATAGAAGACTCAGACAAACATGTTTATGGCTTTATCTTATAGAACTCAATATCCCCGTGCTGGGCAAACAGGTTTTGCAGCCGTTTGAGCTAAGATTTTAAAATTATTCACATAATGAAAACCTATACTTTGTTTCAGGCGAGTTTCCCATTCAAATGCATGTAACAGTGAGAAACGCATTGTCTTGGCGAAATAAAGCGTTTTTGAACAACTTCATATAAATCGCTGTAACTTTTGATAGAAGACTCAGACAAACATGTTTATGGCTTTATCTTATAGAACTCAATATCCCCGTGCTGGGCAAACAGGTTTTGCAGCCGTTTGAGCTAAGATTTTAAAATTATTCACATAATGAAAACCTATACTTTGTCTCGGGTGAGTTTCCCATTCAAATGCATGTAACAGTGAGAAACACACTGTCTTGGCGAAATAAAGCGTTTTTGTACAACTTCATATGAATCGCTGTAACTTTTGATAGAAGACTCAGACAAACATGTTTATGGCTTTATCTTATAGAACTCAATATCCCCGTGCTGGGCAAACAGGTTTTGCAGCCGTTTGAGCTAAGATTTTAAAATTATTCACATAATGAAAACCTATACTTTGTCTCGGGTGAGTTTCCCATTCAAATGCATGTAACAGTGAGAAACACTCTGTCTTGGCGAAATAAAGCGTTTTTGTACAACTTCATATAAATAGCTGTAACTTTTGATAGAAGACTCGGACAAACATGTTTATGGCTTTATCTTATAGAACTCAAGGTCCCCGTGCTGGGCAAACAGGATTTGCAGCCGTTTGAGCTAAGATTTTAAAATTATTCACATAATGAAAACCTATACTTTGTCTCGGGTGAGTTTCCCATTCAAATGCATGTAACAGTGAGAAACACACTGTCTTGGCGAAATAAAGCGTTTTTGTACAACTTCATATAAATCGCTGTAACTTTTGATAGAAGACTCAGACAAACATGTTTATGGCTTTATCTTATAGAACTCAATATCCCCGTGCTGGGCAAACAGGTTTTGCAGCCGTTTGAGCTAAGATTTTAAAATTATTCACATAATGAAAACCTATACTTTGTCTCGGGTGAGTTTCCCATTCAAATGCATGTAACAGTGAGAAACACACTGTCTTGGCGAAATAAAGCGTTTTTGTACAACTTCATATGAATCGCTGTAACTTTTGATAGAAGACTCAGACAAACATGTTTATGGCTTTATCTTATAGAACTCAATATCCCCGTGCTGGGCAAACAGGTTTTGCAGCCGTTTGAGCTAAGATTTTAAAATTATTCACATAATGAAAACCTATACTTTGTCTCCGGTGAGTTTCCCATTCAAATGCATGTAACAGTGAGAAACACACTGTCTTGGCGAAATAAAGCGTTTTTGTACAACTTCATATAAATCGCTGTAACTTTTGATAGAAGACTCAGACAAACATGTTTATGGCTTTATCTTATAGAACTCAATATCCCCGTGCTGGGCAAACAGAACAGGTTTTTCAGCCGTTTGAGCTAAGATTTTAAAATTATTCACATAATGAAAACCTATACTTTGTTTCAGGCGAGTTTCCCATTCAAATGCATGTAACAGTGAGAAACGCATTGTCTTGGCGAAATAAAGCGTTTTTGAACAACTTCATATAAATCGCTGTAACTTTTGATAGAAGACTCAGACAAACATGTTTATGGCTTTATCTTATAGAACTCAATATCCCCGTGCTGGGCAAACAGGTTTTGCAGCCGTTTGAGCTAAGATTTTAAAATTATTCACATAATGAAAACCTATACTTTGTTTCAGGCGAGTTTCCCATTCAAATGCATGTAACAGTGAGAAACGCATTGTCTTGGCGAAATAAAGCGTTTTTGAACCACTTCATATAAATCGCTGTAACTTTTGATAGAAGACTCAGACAAACATGTTTATGGCTTTATCTTATAGAACTCAATATCCCCGTGCTGGGCAAACAGAACAGGTTTTGCAGCCGTTTGAGCTAAGATTTTAAAATTATTCACATAATGAAAACCTATACTTTGTCTCAGGCGAGTTTCCCATTCAAATGCATGTAACAGTGAGAAACACACTGTCTTGGCGAAATAAAGCGTTTTTGTACAACTTCATATAAATCGCTGTAACTTTTGATAGAAGACTCAGACAAACATGTTTATGGCTTTATCTTATAGAACTCAATATCCCCGTGCTGGGCAAACAGATTTTGCAGCCGTTTGAGCTAAGATTTTAAAATTATTCACATAATGAAAACCTATACTTTGTTTCAGGCGAGTTTCCCATTCAAATGCATGTAACAGTGAGAAACACATTGTCTTGGCGAAATAAAGCGTTTTTGAACAACTTCATATAAATCGCTGTAACTTTTGATAGAAGACTCAGACAAACATGTTTATGGCTTTATCTTATAGAACTCAATATCCCCGTGCTGGGCAAACAGGTTTTGCAGCCGTTTGAGCTAAGATTTTAAAATTATTCACATAATGAAAACCTATACTTTGTTTCAGGCGAGTTTCCCATTCAAATGCATGTAACAGTGAGAAACGCATTGTCTTGGCGAAATAAAGCGTTTTCGTACAACTTCATATAAATCGCTGTAACTTTTGATAGAAGACTCAGACAAACATGTTTATGGCTTTATCTTATAGAACTCAATATCCCCGTGCTGGGCAAACAGGTTTTGCAGCCGTTTGAGCTAAGATTTTAAAATTATTCACATAATGAAAACCTATACTTTGTTTCAGGCGAGTTTCCCATTCAAATGCATGTAACAGTGAGAAACGCATTGTCTTGGCGAAATAAAGCGTTTTCGTACAACTTCATATAAATCGCTGTAACTTTTGATAGAAGACTCAGACAAACATGTTTATGGCTTTATCTTATAGAACTCAATATCCCCGTGCTGGGCAAACAGGTTTTGCAGCCGTTTGAGCTAAGATTTTAAAATTATTCACATAATGAAAACCTATACTTTGTCTCGGGTGAGTTTCCCATTCAAATGCATGTAACAGTGAGAAACACACTGTCTTGGCGAAATAAAGCGTTTTTGTACAACTTCATATAAATCGCTGTAACTTTTGATAGAAGACTCAGACAAACATGTTTATGGCTTTATCTTATAGAACTCAATATCCCCGTGCTGGGCAAACAGAACAGGTTTTGCAGCCGTTTGAGCTAAGATTTTAAAATTATTCACATAATGAAAACCTATACTTTGTTTCAGGCGAGTTTCCCATTCAAATGCATGTAACAGTGAGAAACGCATTGTCTTGGCGAAATAAAGCGTTTTTGAACAACTTCATATAAATCGCTGTAACTTTTGATAGAAGACTCAGACAAACATGTTTATGGCTTTATCTTATAGAACTCAATATCCCCGTGCTGGGCAAACAGGTTTTGCAGCCGTTTGAGCTAAGATTTTAAAATTATTCACATAATGAAAACCTATACTTTGTTTCAGGCGAGTTTCCCATTCAAATGCATGTAACAGTGAGAAACGCATTGTCTTGGCGAAATAAAGCGTTTTTGAACAACTTCATATAAATCGCTGTAACTTTTGATAGAAGACTCAGACAAACATGTTTATGGCTTTATCTTATAGAACTCAATATCCCCGTGCTGGGCAAACAGGTTTTGCAGCCGTTTGAGCTAAGATTTTAAAATTATTCACATAATGAAAACCTATACTTTGTCTCGGGTGAGTTTCCCATTCAAATGCATGTAACAGTGAGAAACACACTGTCTTGGCGAAATAAAGCGTTTTTGTACAACTTCATATGAATCGCTGTAACTTTTGATAGAAGACTCAGACAAACATGTTTATGGCTTTATCTTATAGAACTCAATATCCCCGTGCTGGGCAAACAGGTTTTGCAGCCGTTTGAGCTAAGATTTTAAAATTATTCACATAATGAAAACCTATACTTTGTCTCGGGTGAGTTTCCCATTCAAATGCATGTAACAGTGAGAAACACTCTGTCTTGGCGAAATAAAGCGTTTTTGTACAACTTCATATAAATAGCTGTAACTTTTGATAGAAGACTCGGACAAACATGTTTATGGCTTTATCTTATAGAACTCAAGGTCCCCGTGCTGGGCAAACAGGATTTGCAGCCGTTTGAGCTAAGATTTTAAAATTATTCACATAATGAAAACCTATACTTTGTCTCGGGTGAGTTTCCCATTCAAATGCATGTAACAGTGAGAAACACACTGTCTTGGCGAAATAAAGCGTTTTTGTACAACTTCATATAAATCGCTGTAACTTTTGATAGAAGACTCAGACAAACATGTTTATGGCTTTATCTTATAGAACTCAATATCCCCGTGCTGGGCAAACAGGTTTTGCAGCCGTTTGAGCTAAGATTTTAAAATTATTCACATAATGAAAACCTATACTTTGTTTCAGGCGAGTTTCCCATTCAAATGCATGTAACAGTGAGAAACGCATTGTCTTGGCGAAATAAAGCGTTTTTGAACAACTTCATATAAATCGCTGTAACTTTTGATAGAAGACTCAGACAAACATGTTTATGGCTTTATCTTATAGAACTCAATATCCCCGTGCTGGGCAAACAGGTTTTGCAGCCGTTTGAGCTAAGATTTTAAAATTATTCACATAATGAAAACCTATACTTTGTTTCAGGCGAGTTTCCCATTCAAATGCATGTAACAGTGAGAAACGCATTGTCTTGGCGAAATAAAGCGTTTTTGAACAACTTCATATAAATCGCTGTAACTTTTGATAGAAGACTCAGACAAACATGTTTATGGCTTTATCTTATAGAACTCAATATCCCCGTGCTGGGCAAACAGGTTTTGCAGCCGTTTGAGCTAAGATTTTAAAATTATTCACATAATGAAAACCTATACTTTGTCTCGGGTGAGTTTCCCATTCAAATGCATGTAACAGTGAGAAACACACTGTCTTGGCGAAATAAAGCGTTTTTGTACAACTTCATATGAATCGCTGTAACTTTTGATAGAAGACTCAGACAAACATGTTTATGGCTTTATCTTATAGAACTCAATATCCCCGTGCTGGGCAAACAGGTTTTGCAGCCGTTTGAGCTAAGATTTTAAAATTATTCACATAATGAAAACCTATACTTTGTCTCGGGTGAGTTTCCCATTCAAATGCATGTAACAGTGAGAAACACTCTGTCTTGGCGAAATAAAGCGTTTTTGTACAACTTCATATAAATAGCTGTAACTTTTGATAGAAGACTCGGACAAACATGTTTATGGCTTTATCTTATAGAACTCAAGGTCCCCGTGCTGGGCAAACAGGTTTTGCAGCCGTTTGAGCTAAGATTTTAAAATTATTCACATAATGAAAACCTATACTTTGTCTCGGGTGAGTTTCCCATTCAAATGCATGTAACAGTGAGAAACACACTGTCTTGGCGAAATAAAGCGTTTTTGTACAACTTCATATAAATCGCTGTAACTTTTGATAGAAGACTCAGACAAACATGTTTATGGGCTTTATCTTATAGAACTCAATATCCCCGTGCTGGGCAAACAGGTTTTGCAGCCGTTTGAGCTAAGATTTTAAAATTATTCACATAATGAAAACCTATACTTTGTTTCAGGCGAGTTTCCCATTCAAATGCATGTAACAGTGAGAAACGCATTGTCTTGGCGAAATAAAGCGTTTTTGAACAACTTCATATAAATCGCTGTAACTTTTGATAGAAGACTCAGACAAACATGTTTATGGCTTTATCTTATAGAACTCAATATCCCCGTGCTGGGCAAACAGGTTTTGCAGCCGTTTGAGCTAAGCTTTTAAAATTATTCACATAATGAAAACCTATACTTTGTTTCAGGCGAGTTTCCCATTCAAATGCATGTAACAGTGAGAAACGCATTGTCTTGGCGAAATAAAGCGTTTTTGAACAACTTCATATAAATCGCTGTAACTTTTGATAGAAGACTCAGACAAACATGTTTATGGCTTTATCTTATAGAACTCAATATCCCCGTGCTGGGCAAACAGGTTTTGCAGCCGTTTGAGCTAAGATTTTAAAATTATTCACATAATGAAAACCTATACTTTGTCTCGGGTGAGTTTCCCATTCAAATGCATGTAACAGTGAGAAACACACTGTCTTGGCGAAATAAAGCGTTTTTGTACAACTTCATATAAATCGCTGTAACTTTTGATAGAAGACTCAGACAAACATGTTTATGGCTTTATCTTATAGAACTCAATATCCCCGTGCTGGGCAAACAGAACAGGTTTTGCAGCCGTTTGAGCTAAGATTTTAAAATTATTCACATAATGAAAACCTATACTTTGTTTCAGGCGAGTTTCCCATTCAAATGCATGTAACAGTGAGAAACGCATTGTCTTGGCGAAATAAAGCGTTTTTGAACAACTTCATATAAATCGCTGTAACTTTTGATAGAAGACTCAGACAAACATGTTTATGGCTTTATCTTATAGAACTCAATATCCCCGTGCTGGGCAAACAGGTTTTGCAGCCGTTTGAGCTAAGATTTTAAAATTATTCACATAATGAAAACCTATACTTTGTTTCAGGCGAGTTTCCCATTCAAATGCATGTAACAGTGAGAAACGCATTGTCTTGGCGAAATAAAGCGTTTTTGAACAACTTCATATAAATCGCTGTAACTTTTGATAGAAGACTCAGACAAACATGTTTATGGCTTTATCTTATAGAACTCAATATCCCCGTGCTGGGCAAACAGGTTTTGCAGCCGTTTGAGCTAAGATTTTAAAATTATTCACATAATGAAAACCTATACTTTGTCTCGGGTGAGTTTCCCATTCAAATGCATGTAACAGTGAGAAACACACTGTCTTGGCGAAATAAAGCGTTTTTGTACAACTTCATATGAATCGCTGTAACTTTTGATAGAAGACTCAGACAAACATGTTTATGGCTTTATCTTATAGAACTCAATATCCCCGTGCTGGGCAAACAGGTTTTGCAGCCGTTTGAGCTAAGATTTTAAAATTATTCACATAATGAAAACCTATACTTTGTCTCGGGTGAGTTTCCCATTCAAATGCATGTAACAGTGAGAAACACTCTGTCTTGGCGAAATAAAGCGTTTTTGTACAACTTCATATAAATAGCTGTAACTTTTGATAGAAGACTCGGACAAACATGTTTATGGCTTTATCTTATAGAACTCAAGGTCCCCGTGCTGGGCAAACAGGATTTGCAGCCGTTTGAGCTAAGATTTTAAAATTATTCACATAATGAAAACCTATACTTTGTCTCGGGTGAGTTTCCCATTCAAATGCATGTAACAGTGAGAAACACACTGTCTTGGCGAAATAAAGCGTTTTTGTACAACTTCATATAAATCGCTGTAACTTTTGATAGAAGACTCAGACAAACATGTTTATGGCTTTATCTTATAGAACTCAATATCCCCGTGCTGGGCAAACAGGTTTTGCAGCCGTTTGAGCTAAGATTTTAAAATTATTCACATAATGAAAACCTATACTTTGTTTCAGGCGAGTTTCCCATTCAAATGCATGTAACAGTGAGAAACGCATTGTCTTGGCGAAATAAAGCGTTTTTGAACAACTTCATATAAATCGCTGTAACTTTTGATAGAAGACTCAGACAAACATGTTTATGGCTTTATCTTATAGAACTCAATATCCCCGTGCTGGGCAAACAGGTTTTGCAGCCGTTTGAGCTAAGATTTTAAAATTATTCACATAATGAAAACCTATACTTTGTTTCAGGCGAGTTTCCCATTCAAATGCATGTAACAGTGAGAAACGCATTGTCTTGGCGAAATAAAGCGTTTTTGAACAACTTCATATAAATCGCTGTAACTTTTGATAGAAGACTCAGACAAACATGTTTATGGCTTTATCTTATAGAACTCAATATCCCCGTGCTGGGCAAACAGGTTTTGCAGCCGTTTGAGCTAAGATTTTAAAATTATTCACATAATGAAAACCTATACTTTGTCTCGGGTGAGTTTCCCATTCAAATGCATGTAACAGTGAGAAACACACTGTCTTGGCGAAATAAAGCGTTTTTGTACAACTTCATATGAATCGCTGTAACTTTTGATAGAAGACTCAGACAAACATGTTTATGGCTTTATCTTATAGAACTCAATATCCCCGTGCTGGGCAAACAGGTTTTGCAGCCGTTTGAGCTAAGATTTTAAAATTATTCACATAATGAAAACCTATACTTTGTCTCGGGTGAGTTTCCCATTCAAATGCATGTAACAGTGAGAAACACTCTGTCTTGGCGAAATAAAGCGTTTTTGTACAACTTCATATAAATAGCTGTAACTTTTGATAGAAGACTCGGACAAACATGTTTATGGCTTTATCTTATAGAACTCAAGGTCCCCGTGCTGGGCAAACAGGATTTGCAGCCGTTTGAGCTAAGATTTTAAAATTATTCACATAATGAAAACCTATACTTTGTCTCGGGTGAGTTTCCCATTCAAATGCATGTAACAGTGAGAAACACACTGTCTTGGCGAAATAAAGCGTTTTTGTACAACTTCATATAAATCGCTGTAACTTTTGATAGAAGACTCAGACAAACATGTTTATGGCTTTATCTTATAGAACTCAATATCCCCGTGCTGGGCAAACAGGTTTTGCAGCCGTTTGAGCTAAGATTTTAAAATTATTCACATAATGAAAACCTATACTTTGTCTCGGGTGAGTTTCCCATTCAAATGCATGTAACAGTGAGAAACACACTGTCTTGGCGAAATAAAGCGTTTTTGTACAACTTCATATGAATCGCTGTAACTTTTGATAGAAGACTCAGACAAACATGTTTATGGCTTTATCTTATAGAACTCAATATCCCCGTGCTGGGCAAACAGGTTTTGCAGCCGTTTGAGCTAAGATTTTAAAATTATTCACATAATGAAAACCTATACTTTGTCTCCGGTGAGTTTCCCATTCAAATGCATGTAACAGTGAGAAACACACTGTCTTGGCGAAATAAAGCGTTTTTGTACAACTTCATATAAATCGCTGTAACTTTTGATAGAAGACTCAGACAAACATGTTTATGGCTTTATCTTATAGAACTCAATATCCCCGTGCTGGGCAAACAGAACAGGTTTTGCAGCCGTTTGAGCTAAGATTTTAAAATTATTCACATAATGAAAACCTATACTTTGTTTCAGGCGAGTTTCCCATTCAAATGCATGTAACAGTGAGAAACGCATTGTCTTGGCGAAATAAAGCGTTTTTGAACCACTTCATATAAATCGCTGTAACTTTTGATAGAAGACTCAGACAAACATGTTTATGGCTTTATCTTATAGAACTCAATATCCCCGTGCTGGGCAAACAGAACAGGTTTTGCAGCCGTTTGAGCTAAGATTTTAAAATTATTCACATAATGAAAACCTATACTTTGTCTCAGGCGAGTTTCCCATTCAAATGCATGTAACAGTGAGAAACACACTGTCTTGGCGAAATAAAGCGTTTTTGTACAACTTCATATAAATCGCTGTAACTTTTGATAGAAGACTCAGACAAACATGTTTATGGCTTTATCTTATAGAACTCAATATCCCCGTGCTGGGCAAACAGATTTTGCAGCCGTTTGAGCTAAGATTTTAAAATTATTCACATAATGAAAACCTATACTTTGTTTCAGGCGAGTTTCCCATTCAAATGCATGTAACAGTGAGAAACGCATTGTCTTGGCGAAATAAAGCGTTTTCGTACAACTTCATATAAATCGCTGTAACTTTTGATAGAAGACTCAGACAAACATGTTTATGGCTTTATCTTATAGAACTCAATATCCCCGTGCTGGGCAAACAGGTTTTGCAGCCGTTTGAGCTAAGATTTTAAAATTATTCACATAATGAAAACCTATACTTTGTTTCAGGCGAGTTTCCCATTCAAATGCATGTAACAGTGAGAAACGCATTGTCTTGGCGAAATAAAGCGTTTTTGTACAACTTCATATAAATCGCTGTAACTTTTGATAGAAGACTCAGACAAACATGTTTATGGCTTTATCTTATAGAACTCAATATCCCCGTGCTGGGCAAACAGAACAGGTTTTGCAGCCGTTTGAGCTAAGATTTTAAAATTATTCACATAATGAAAACCTATACTTTGTTTCAGGCGAGTTTCCCATTCAAATGCATGTAACAGTGAGAAACGCATTGTCTTGGCGAAATAAAGCGTTTTTGAACAACTTCATATAAATCGCTGTAACTTTTGATAGAAGACTCAGACAAACATGTTTATGGCTTTATCTTATAGAACTCAATATCCCCGTGCTGGGCAAACAGAACAGGTTTTGCAGCCGTTTGAGCTAAGATTTTAAAATTATTCACATAATGAAAACCTATACTTTGTCTCAGGCGAGTTTCCCATTCAAATGCATGTAACAGTGAGAAACACACTGTCTTGGCGAAATAAAGCGTTTTTGTACAACTTCATATAAATCGCTGTAACTTTTGATAGAAGACTCAGACAAACATGTTTATGGCTTTATCTTATAGAACTCAATATCCCCGTGCTGGGCAAACAGATTTTGCAGCCGTTTGAGCTAAGATTTTAAAATTATTCACATAATGAAAACCTATACTTTGTTTCAGGCGAGTTTCCCATTCAAATGCATGTAACAGTGAGAAACGCATTGTCTTGGCAAAATAAAGCGTTTTCGTACAACTTCATATAAATCGCTGTAACTTTTGATAGAAGACTCAGACAAACATGTTTATGGCTTTATCTTATAGAACTCAATATCCCCGTGCTGGGCAAACAGGTTTTGCAGCCGTTTGAGCTAAGATTTTAAAATTATTCACATAATGAAAACCTATACTTTGTTTCAGGCGAGTTTCCCATTCAAATGCATGTAACAGTGAGAAACGCATTGTCTTGGCGAAATAAAGCGTTTTCGTACAACTTCATATAAATCGCTGTAACTTTTGATAGAAGACTCAGACAAACATGTTTATGGCTTTATCTTATAGAACTCAATATCCCCGTGCTGGGCAAACAGGTTTTGCAGCCGTTTGAGCTAAGATTTTAAAATTATTCACATAATGAAAACCTATACTTTGTCTCGGGTGAGTTTCCCATTCAAATGCATGTAACAGTGAGAAACACACTGTCTTGGCGAAATAAAGCGTTTTTGTACAACTTCATATAAATCGCTGTAACTTTTGATAGAAGACTCAGACAAACATGTTTATGGCTTTATCTTATAGAACTCAATATCCCCGTGCTGGGCAAACAGAACAGGTTTTGCAGCCGTTTGAGCTAAGATTTTAAAATTATTCACATAATGAAAACCTATACTTTGTTTCAGGCGAGTTTCCCATTCAAATGCATGTAACAGTGAGAAACGCATTGTCTTGGCGAAATAAAGCGTTTTTGAACAACTTCATATAAATCGCTGTAACTTTTGATAGAAGACTCAGACAAACATGTTTATGGCTTTATCTTATAGAACTCAATATCCCCGTGCTGGGCAAACAGATTTTGCAGCTGTTTGAGCTAAGATTTTAAAATTATTCACATAATGAAAACCTATACTTTGTTTCAGGCGAGTTTCCCATTCAAATGCATGTAACAGTGAGAAACGCATTGTCTTGGCGAAATAAAGCGTTTTCGTACAACTTCATATAAATCGCTGTAACTTTTGATAGAAGACTCAGACAAACATGTTTATGGCTTTATCTTATAGAACTCAATATCCCCGTGCTGGGCAAACAGGTTTTGCAGCCGTTTGAGCTAAGATTTTAAAATTATTCACATAATGAAAACCTATACTTTGTTTCAGGCGAGTTTCCCATTCAAATGCATGTAACAGTGAGAAACGCATTGTCTTGGCGAAATAAAGCATTTTCGTACAACTTCATATAAATCGCTGTAACTTTTGATAGAAGACTCAGACAAACATGTTTATGGCTTTATCTTATAGAACTCAATATCCCCGTGCTGGGCAAACAGGTTTTGCAGCCGTTTGAGCTAAGATTTTAAAATTATTCACATAATGAAAACCTATACTTTGTTTCAGGCGAGTTTCCCATTCAAATGCATGTAACAGTGAGAAACGCATTGTCTTGGCGAAATAAAGCGTTTTTGTACAACTTCATATAAATCGCTGTAACTTTTGATAGAAGACTCAGACAAACATGTTTATGGCTTTATCTTATAGAACTCAATATCCCCGTGCTGGGCAAACAGAACAGGTTTTGCAGCCGTTTGAGCTAAGATTTTAAAATTATTCACATAATGAAAACCTATACTTTGTTTCAGGCGAGTTTCCCATTCAAATGCATGTAACAGTGAGAAACGCATTGTCTTGGCGAAATAAAGCGTTTTTGAACAACTTCATATAAATCGCTGTAACTTTTGATAGAAGACTCAGACAAACATGTTTATGGCTTTATCTTATAGAACTCAATATCCCCGTGCTGGGCAAACAGGTTTTGCAGCCGTTTGAGCTAAGATTTTAAAATTATTCACATAATGAAAACCTATACTTTGTTTCAGGCGAGTTTCCCATTCAAATGCATGTAACAGTGAGAAACGCATTGTCTTGGCGAAATAAAGCGTTTTTGAACCACTTCATATAAATCGCTGTAACTTTTGATAGAAGACTCAGACAAACATGTTTATGGCTTTATCTTATAGAACTCAATATCCCCGTGCTGGGCAAACAGAACAGGTTTTGCAGCCGTTTGAGCTAAGATTTTAAAATTATTCACATAATGAAAACCTATACTTTGTCTCAGGCGAGTTTCCCATTCAAATGCATGTAACAGTGAGAAACACACTGTCTTGGCGAAATAAAGCGTTTTTGTACAACTTCATATAAATCGCTGTAACTTTTGATAGAAGACTCAGACAAACATGTTTATGGCTTTATCTTATAGAACTCAATATCCCCGTGCTGGGCAAACAGATTTTGCAGCCGTTTGAGCTAAGATTTTAAAATTATTCACATAATGAAAACCTATACTTTGTTTCAGGCGAGTTTCCCATTCAAATGCATGTAACAGTGAGAAACGCATTGTCTTGGCGAAATAAAGCGTTTTCGTACAACTTCATATAAATCGCTGTAACTTTTGATAGAAGACTCAGACAAACATGTTTATGGCTTTATCTCATAGAACTCAATATCCCCGTGCTGGGCAAACAGGTTTTGCAGCCGTTTGAGCTAAGATTTTAAAATTATTCACATAATGAAAACCTATACTTTGTTTCAGGCGAGTTTCCCATTCAAATGCATGTAACAGTGAGAAACGCATTGTCTTGGCGAAATAAAGCGTTTTCGTACAACTTCATATAAATCGCTGTAACTTTTGATAGAAGACTCAGACAAACATGTTTATGGCTTTATCTTATAGAACTCAATATCCCCGTGCTGGGCAAACAGGTTTTGCAGCTGTTTGAGCTAAGATTTTCAAGTTATTCACATAATGAAAACCTATACTTTGTTTCGTGCGAGAACTCCATTCAAATGCATGTAATAGCGAGACGCACTAACTGGTGAAATAAAGCGTTTTTAATGGTCTTCATAAAGACAGCTGTAACTTTTGATAGAAGACTCAGAAATACATATTTTTGGCTTTATCTTATAGAATTCAATATCCCCGTGCTGGGCAAACGGGTTTTGCAGCTGTTTGAGCTAAGATTTCCAAGTTATTCACATAATGAAAACCTATACTTTGTTTCGGTCGAGTTCCCCTTTCAAATGCATGTAACAGTGAGAAACGCACTGTCTTGGCGAAAGAAAGCGTTTTTGTACAACTTCATATAAATAGCTGTAACTTTTGATAGACGATTCAGATATACGTATTCCTGGATTTATCGTATAGAATTCAATATCACCGTGCTGGGCAAACAGATTTGCAGCTGTGTGAGCTAAGATTTTCAAGTTATTCACATAATGAAAACCTATACTTTGTTTCGTGCGAGAACTCCATTCAAATGCATGTAATAGCGAGAAACGCACTAACTGGTGAAATAAAGCCTTTTAATGGTCTTCATAAAAACAGCTGTAACTTTTGATAGAAGACTCAGAAATACATATTTATGGCTTTATCTTATAGAATTCAATATCCCCGTGCTGGGCAAACAGAACAGGTTTTGCAGCCGTTTGAGCTAAGATTTTAAAATTATTCACATAATGAAAACCTATACTTTGTTTCAGGCGAGTTTCCCATTCAAATGCATGTAACAGTGAGAAACGCACTAACTGGTGAAATAAAGCGTTTTTAATGGTCTTCATAAAGACAGCTGTAACTTTTGATAGAAGACTCAGAAATACATATTTATGGCTTTATCTTATAGAATTCAATATCCTAGTGCTGGGCAAACAGGTTTTGCAGCTGTTTGAGCTAAGATTTTCAAGTTATTCACATAATGAAAACCTATACTTTGTGTCGGGTGAGAACTCCATTCAAATGCATGTAATAGCGAGAAACGCACTAACTGGTGAAATAAAGCGTTTTTAATGGTCTTCATAAAGACAGCTGTAACTTTTGATAGAAGACTCAGAAATACATATTTATGGCTTTATCTTATAGAATTCAATATCCCCGTGCTGGGCAAACGGGTTTTGCAGCTGTTTGAGCTAAGATTTCCAAGTTATTCACATAATGAAAACCTATACTTTGTTTCGGTCGAGTTCCCCTTTCAAATGCATGTAACAGTGAGAAACGCACTGTCTTGGCGAAAGAAAGCGTTTTTGTACAACTTCATATAAATAGCTGTAACTTTTGATAGACGATTCAGATATACGTATTCCTGGATTTATCGTATAGAATTCAATATCACCGTGCTGGGCAAACAGATTTGCAGCTGTGTGAGCTAAGATTTTCAAGTTATTCACATAATGAAAACCTATACTTTGTTTCGTGCGAGAACTCCATTCAAATGCATGTAATAGCGAGAAACGCACTAACTGGTGAAATAAAGCCTTTTAATGGTCTTCATAAAAACAGCTGTAACTTTTGATAGAAGACTCAGAAATACATATTTATGGCTTTATCTTATAGAATTCAATATCCCCGTGCTGGGCAAACAGAACAGGTTTTGCAGCCGTTTGAGCTAAGATTTTAAAATTATTCACATAATGAAAACCTATACTTTGTTTCAGGCGAGTTTCCCATTCAAATGCATGTAACAGTGAGAAACGCACTAACTGGTGAAATAAAGCGTTTTAATGGTCTTCATAAAAACAGCTGTAACTTTTGATAGAAGACTCAGAAATATATATTTATGGCTTTATCTTATAGAATTCAATATCCCCGTGCTGGGCAAACAGGTTTTGCAGCTGTTTGAGCTAAGATTTTCAAGTTATTCACATAATGAAAACCTATACTTTGTTTCGTGCGAGAACTCCATTCAAATGCATGTAATAGCGAGACGCACTAACTGGTGAAATAAAGCGTTTTTAATGGTCTTCATAAAGACAGCTGTAACTTTTGATAGAAGACTCAGAAATACATATTTTTGGCTTTATCTTATAGAATTCAATATCCCCGTGCTGGGCAAACGGGTTTTGCAGCTGTGTGAGCTAAGATTTCCAAGTTATTCACATAATGAAAACCTATACTTTGTTTCGGTCGAGTTCCCCTTTCAAATGCATGTAACAGTGAGAAACGCACTGTCTTGGCGAAAGAAAGCGTTTTTGTACAACTTCATATAAATAGCTGTAACTTTTGATAGACGATTCAGATATACGTATTCCTGGATTTATCGTATAGAATTCAATATCACCGTGCTGGGCAAACAGGTTTTGCAGCTGTGTGAGCTAAGATTTTCAAGTTATTCACATAATGAAAACCTATACTTTGTGTCGGGTGAGAACTCCATTCAAATGCATGTAATAGCGAGAAACGCACTAACTGGTGAAATAAAGCGTTTTTAATGGTCTTCATAAAGACAGCTGTAACTTTTGATAGAAGACTCAGAAATACATATTTATGGCTTTATCTTATAGAATTCAATATCCTAGTGCTGGGCAAACAGGTTTTGCAGCTGTTTGAGCTAAGATTTTCAAGTTATTCACATAATGAAAACCTATACTTTGTGTCGGGTGAGAACTCCATTCAAATGCATGTAATAGCGAGAAACGCACTAACTGGTGAAATAAAGCGTTTTTAATGGTCTTCATAAAGACAGCTGTAACTTTTGATAGAAGACTCAGAAATACATATTTATGGCTTTATCTTATAGAATTCAATATCCCCGTGCTGGGCAAACGGGTTTTGCAGCTGTTTGAGCTAAGATTTCCAAGTTATTCACATAATGAAAACCTATACTTTGTTTCGGTCGAGTTCCCCTTTCAAATGCATGTAACAGTGAGAAACGCACTGTCTTGGCGAAAGAAAGCGTTTTTGTACAACTTCATATAAATAGCTGTAACTTTTGATAGACGATTCAGATATACGTATTCCTGGATTTATCGTATAGAATTCAATATCACCGTGCTGGGCAAACAGATTTGCAGCTGTGTGAGCTAAGATTTTCAAGTTATTCACATAATGAAAACCTATACTTTGTTTCGTGCGAGAACTCCATTCAAATGCATGTAATAGCGAGAAACGCACTAACTGGTGAAATAAAGCGTTTTAATGGTCTTCATAAAAACAGCTGTAACTTTTGATAGAAGACTCAGAAATACATATTTATGGCTTTATCTTATAGAATTCAATATCCCCGTGCTGGGCAAACAGAACAGGTTTTGCAGCCGTTTGAGCTAAGATTTTAAAATTATTCACATAATGAAAACCTATACTTTGTTTCAGGCGAGTTTCCCATTCAAATGCATGTAACAGTGAGAAACGCACTAACTGGTGAAATAAAGCGTTTTAATGGTCTTCATAAAAACAGCTGTAACTTTTGATAGAAGACTCAGAAATATATATTTATGGCTTTATCTTATAGAATTCAATATCCCCGTGCTGGGCAAACAGGTTTTGCAGCTGTTTGAGCTAAGATTTTCAAGTTATTCACATAATGAAAACCTATACTTTGTTTCGTGCGAGAACTCCATTCAAATGCATGTAATAGCGAGACGCACTAACTGGTGAAATAAAGCGTTTTTAATGGTCTTCATAAAGACAGCTGTAACTTTTGATAGAAGACTCAGAAATACATATTTTTGGCTTTATCTTATAGAATTCAATATCCCCGTGCTGGGCAAACGGGTTTTGCAGCTGTGTGAGCTAAGATTTCCAAGTTATTCACATAATGAAAACCTATACTTTGTTTCGGTCGAGTTCCCCTTTCAAATGCATGTAACAGTGAGAAACGCACTGTCTTGGCGAAAGAAAGCGTTTTTGTACAACTTCATATAAATAGCTGTAACTTTTGATAGACGATTCAGATATACGTATTCCTGGATTTATCGTATAGAATTCAATATCACCGTGCTGGGCAAACAGGTTTTGCAGCTGTGTGAGCTAAGATTTTCAAGTTATTCACATAATGAAAACCTATACTTTGTGTCGGGTGAGAACTCCATTCAAATGCATGTAATAGCGAGAAACGCACTAACTGGTGAAATAAAGCGTTTTTAATGGTCTTCATAAAGACAGCTGTAACTTTTGATAGAAGACTCAGAAATACATATTTATGGCTTTATCTTATAGAATTCAATATCCTAGTGCTGGGCAAACAGGTTTTGCAGCTGTTTGAGCTAAGATTTTCAAGTTATTCACATAATGAAAACCTATACTTTGTGTCGGGTGAGAACTCCATTCAAATGCATGTAATAGCGAGAAACGCACTAACTGGTGAAATAAAGCGTTTTTAATGGTCTTCATAAAGACAGCTGTAACTTTTGATAGAAGACTCAGAAATACATATTTATGGCTTTATCTTATAGAATTCAATATCCCCGTGCTGGGCAAACGGGTTTTGCAGCTGTTTGAGCTAAGATTTTCAAGTTATTCACATAATGAAAACCTATACTTTGTTTCGGACGAGTTCCCCATTCAAATGCATGTAATAGCGAGAAACGCACTAACGTGGTGAAATAAAGCGTTTTTGTACACCTTCATATAAATAGCTGTAACTTTTGATAGACGACTCAGACTCACATATTTATGGCTTTATCTTATAGAATTCAATATCCCCGTGCTGGGCAAACAGGCTTTGCAGCTGTTTGAGCTAAGATTTTCAAGTTATTCACATAATGAAAACCTATACTTTGTTTCGGACGAGTTCCCCATTCAAATGCATGTAATAGCGAGAAACGCACTAACGTGGTGAAATAAAGCCTTTTTGTACACCTTCATATAAATAGCTGTAACTTTTGATAGACGACTCAGACTCACATATTTATGGCTTTATCTTAAAGAATTCAATATCCCCGTGCTGGGCAAAAAGGTTTTGCAGCTTTTTGAGCTAAGATTTTCAAGTTATTCACATAAAGAAAACCTATACTTTGTTTCGGACGAGTTCCCCATTCAAATGCATGTAATAGCGAGAAACGCACTAACGTGGTGAAATAAAGCGTTTTTGTACACCTTCATATAAATAGCTGTAACTTTTGATAGACGACTCAGACTCACATATTTATGGCTTTATCTTATAGAATTCAATATCCCCGTTTTGAGCAAACAGGTTTTGCAGCTGTTTGAGTTAAGATTTTCAAGTTATTCAAAAGATGAAAACTTATACTCTTTTTTTAGTGCGAGAAAAGCACAGGCCGCGGTGTAATGTTGATGGAATCAGCCGGCAACGCAGACCCTGGTGTGGTGAAGATGGCCTCACAGGGAGCAGTGGCCCTGGTGCAATGTGGATGGCCTAAGCCAGCAACGCAGGCCCTGGTGTGGTGAAGCTGGCCTCACAGGGAGCTCTGGCCCTGGTGTAATGTTGATGGCTTCAGCCATGAACACAGGCCCTGGTGAAATGTAGATGGCCTCATTTAACAACACTGGCGCTAATGAAATATGGATGGTATTGGTCAGCACCACACACCCTGGTGTAATGTGGATGGCATCAACGAGCAGCACAAGCCCTGGTGTGGTGATTATGGACTCCCAGGAATCAATTGCCGTGATGTAATGTGGATGGTATAAGCCAGCATCACAGGCTCTGGTGTAATGTGGATGGTAACGTTCAAAACCACAGGCCCTGGTGTAATGTACATGGCATCAACGAGTAGCACAGGCCCTGGTGAAATGTAGTTGGCCTAAACCAGAAAGACAGGGCCCTGGTGAAATGTGGATGGCCTCAGCCAGCAACGCAGGCCCTGGTGTAATGTGGATGGCCTCAGCCAACACAACTGGCCCTGGTGTGGTGAAGTTGGCCTCACAGGAAGCACTGGCCCTGGTGTATTGTGGATGGCATCAGCCAGCACCACAGGCCCTGGTGAAATGTAGATGGCCTTAGCCAGCACCACAGGCCCTGGTGTAATGTGGATGGCCTCAGCCAACACAACTGGCCCTGGTGTGGTGAAGTTGGCCTCACAGGGAGCACTAGCCCTGCTGCAATGTGTATTACATCAGCCAGTAGCACACTCCGTTGTGTATTGTGGATGGCCTCAGCCAGCAATACAGGCCCTGATGAAATGTGGAGGGCCTAAGCTAAAACCACTGTCCCTGGTGAAAATGTGCATGATATCGGTCAGCACAACAGGCCCTATAGCAGATGGCATCAACAAGCAGCAGAGGACCTGTTGGGGTGAAGATGGCCTAACAGGAAGCACTGTCCCTGGTGTAATGTGGATGGTAGAAGCCAGCATCACAGTCCCTGGTGAAATGTGGCCTCAGACAGCAGCACTGGCCCTGGTGTAATGTGTATGGGCTTAGCCAACAACAATGGCCCTGGTGTAATGTGGATGGCATCAGCCAGTAGCACAGGTTCTTGTGTATTGTGGATCGCATCAGCCAGTAACACAAGCCCTGGTGAAATGTGGATGTTTTCCGCCAGCACCACAGGCCCTGGTGAAATGTGGATGGAATCAGCCAGCAGCACAAGCCCTGGTCTTTTGAAGCCCTGGTGTGGTGAAGATGGCCTCCCAAGGAGTACTGGCCGTGGTGAAATACGGATGACATCAGCAAGTAGCAGAGGCCCTTGTGTATTGTAGTGTGCCTCAGGCAGCAACACAGGCCCTGGTGAAATGTAGATGGCCTCAGCCAGCAACACAGGCCTTTGTGTATTGTGGATCGCATCAGCCACCAACACAGGCCCTGGTGAAATGTAGTTGGACTCAACCGGCAACATACGCCCTGGTGAAATTAATTATCCCTGTGCTGGGCAAACAGGTTTTGCAGTTGTTTAAGCTAAGATTTTCAAGTTATTCACATAATGAAAACCTATACTTTGTTTCAGGCGAATTCCCCATTCAAATGCATGTAATCATGTCTTGACGAAATAAAGCGTTTTTGTACAACTTCATATAAATAGCTGTAACTTTTGATAGAAGACTCAGGCACACATATTTATGGCTTTATCTTATAGAATTCAATATCCCCGTGCTGGGCAAACAGGTTTTGATTTTCAAGTTATTCACAAGATGAAAACTGATACTCTTTTTTTCGTGCAAGAAAAGCTGTGGCCATGGTGTATTGTTGATGGAATCAGCCAGTAACGCAGGCCCTGGTGAAATGCAGATGACCTTAGCTAGCAACATACGCCCTGGTGAAATGTAGTTGGCCTCAGCCAGTAGCACAGGCCCTGGTGTATTGTGGATCGCATCAGCCAGCAACACTGGCTCTGTTGAAATGTGCATGATATCGGTGCATGTAACAGTGAGAAACGCACTGTCTTGACGAAATAAAGCGTTTTTGTACAACTTCATATGGTGAAATGTAGTGGGCCTAAGCCATGAACACAGGCGCTGGTGAAGCTGGCATCACAGTCCCTATTGTAATGTGAATGGCCTCAGACAGCAGTACAGGCCCTGGTGAAATGTGGATGGCATCAAGCAGCAACGCAGGCCCTGGTGAAATGTAGAGGGTGTCAGCAAGCAACACAGGCCCTGGTTTGGTGAAGATGGCCTCACAGGGAGAACTGGCCCTGGTGTAATGTGGAAGGCATCAGCCAGTAGCACAGGCCCTGTTATAATGTCGATGGCCTCATCTACCAACACTGGCTCTGGTGAAATGTGCATGATATCGGTGCATGTAACAGTGAGAAACGCATTGTCTTGAATAAAGTGTTTTTGTACAACTTCATATAAATAGCTTGTGAAATGTAGTGGGACTAAGCCATGAACACAGGCGCTGGTGAGATGTAGATGGCCTCAATTGGCAACATACGCCCTGGTGAAATTCAATATCTCTGTGCTGGGCAAACAGGTTTTGCAGCTGTTTGAGCTAAGATTTTTAAGTTATTCACATAATGAAAACCTATACTTTGTGTTGGGCGAGAACTCAATTCAAATACATGGGATCGTAAGAAACGCACTGTCTTGGCGAATTAAAGTGTTTTTCATCAACTTCATAAGGATAGCTGTAACTTTTGATAGAAGACTCAGACACACATATTTATGGCTTTGCCTTATAGAATTCAGCATCTCAGTGCTGGATAAACAGGTTTTGCAGCTGTTTGAGCTAAGATTTTTAAGTTATTCACATAATGAAAACCTGTACCTTGTGTCAGGCGAGAACTCCATTCAAATGCATGGGATCATAACGGTGTGTTCACACCGAACGTGATAGAGTCGGCCAGAGCGTCAGGTTTACATGTAAAGTCAATGGAAAAACGTGATGACACGCGATTGCGGGAATTCGCAATTCGGAAGCAGATTTGCGTCGCGAAAACGCCAAAATGCGGGAAACGCGCGTCAGTGTACCGCGTCTGGCGGGTTTGACTCGCGAAAAAAACCATGTCAGTTTTTGTGTTGCATTTTGTGCAACACAAAAAGTGACCGGCAGCCTCGCCTCTGTCAGTGCGCCCCAGGGCAGCTGTGGCTACAATGTAGCTTGCCATTGCCTGTGTGTGAATGTGTGTGTGAATGGGTGAATGACTGAATGTAGTGTAATGGCGCTTTGGGGTCCTTAGGGACTGAGTCAAGCCCTATACAAAGGCAGGCCATTTACCTTTTCTTTTTTTTTACGGGCGTTTCGGGTCTACCTCTTGAGTTGGAAAAATCTGAACTCCAGCGTCAAATCACGCCACCACAACCAATCAGGAGCGTGGTAACGTGGCTGTGACCTAGGTCAAAGGGGCAGATCCAGCTAAAGCCCTTCATTCTTCAATGGAGGGATGGCTAATCAACGCCGTGGTACGCAGTGTCTATGACTTTTATCATTTTTGAAATATTAATATTTTAGTGAAAAATTTCCCGCGCTTATGTGCCGCACAGTTTTGAGACAAGGGTTACATGTGTTATATCATTTTGTGCATCTGGGTCTGGACTAGAATGCTATGACTTTTGGTGTTTATGACTTTTATAGTTTTTTAAATATTTAGATTTTAGTGCAAATTTTGGCCCATTTCTAGGCCCATGAGAAAGATTCAACTTTTGGCCCCATAGAAACAGATTTCAAACTTCATTTGTGGTGTGTTGGCTCTCTCTAGTGGTATGTCGGGAGTGGTACGGCCTGTCTACCCGTATTTGGATTAGCGTAATGACGAGAATATCAACGGCGCGCACAGCGTCGCTGCTTTCAGGAACCATTGGAAGTTTTAAGGTTGCGCGAACCATTGAATAGTTACGGTAACCGCAAGGGTGTATGCTTGGTGGAAAACTCCATATCCCACAATTCATAGCACGCCTCTACAGAGTCAAACAATGGCGGCCACCACTTCGTTTTATGTCTTTTATTAGTGTTTCTAGGTCACAAAATAAACTTTTAAGATATTTTCAGGTGAGAAAGTAGGTGTGTAAACTTCAAATATATGCTCGTTTTATCAAGAACTCCCAAATTAGCAACCGTTCTCTTACGTGTTGCTGCTAGCTGGCTAGCTACCTAGCGCGGCTAGTGACCCTTCGCTAAAAAGCACATGGGCTTGGCTTTCAATGAGGCAACTCCTTTCACCCCCGATCGCTCGCAAACAGTCTTTGTCTTAGCTGGACTTATTTTTCGTTTATATGGGCCGATGATGCTGGTCGATGTGGAAAAAATAACTGAGTTGTTTGGTGGTGGCTAACGCAGAGCTACAACAGAGGGCAGCTATTCACCGATGTATGACAGAAAGGTCATCCGGGGAAAGAGACATAAGAGGCGGCCGTCGATCGACCGGTGGTGGCTAACGCGGAGCTCAATCGTGGATAAGGGAAACCGAAGGCAGGAGAAGCAGGCGGTGTTCCAGATCTACTGGCGTTTAGATCAACTGGCGTTAGTCGAACAGATGTGTGGCAGACTTGCGTTTCAGGAGCTGCTACCGACAAACCAGCAAAAAAACGCCAAATGTGTCATCTGTGACACATGTGAGGTTATCTCAAACACACTCCGTCAGTCTTGATGCTGTTGAACAACAAAATGTTTAAAAATGTGGCGAGTTTACCTGGTGATATCCTCACGCGTGACGCGATCGCGAAAACAGCAAACAATTAACACCACGCCGATGTTGTTCACGGGACAGCAAGAGTAAACGATCGGGAGACTCTTGTCGTCGTTATCGTTCCCCTCGCACGTTTTATTTGTCCGGTTTCAGCGTTTTTGCTTCACAACTAAAGCGAGCAGTTTACTTTGTGCACTAACATGGACTCGAGTCAACCAGCGCCACCTCTGGCCAAGTGCCACAGCCTACAGCCAGATCAACTTGTGACACACATCTGCAGCACGTTTGAATTCGTGTCATGCACATTTGTACCTTTCAATTGTGTCTGTTTGTGCGTCATGCAAATAAACCTTTGAAATGAATGAAATGACACTAATATTTCACTAGTGTTGTAACATCACATGTCGTTAGCGTAGTCTGTCTGTGTCTTTACTCTGCGAACAAACATTTTAGAGTTGGCTGTTATATACAGTCTGTTTAAGTGTGGTTAATCCAATGAACATTTGTAAGGAGATGGCAGTTACTGTGAATGTACAGCATTTACACAGTGATTAGTAATAAACAGTCAGACAATGACTCTGACAATCTCATTCAATCTTGCAGACTGAATGCACCTTCTGTGGAAAGTGGTACCACACAGTGTGTGTGGACTTTCCCTGTGCAGAAGGCGACTACAAATGTTGTGGGTGCTAAATAAACAGAAACAAATAATCCCTGTTGTCTTTGCTTACTGATTGTTTTCAGTGTTGACAATCCACATTGCTGGCATTGCATCTTTCAACATGTTTGTGGGTAGATTTGGATGTACCAGGGGTTAGTGCAGCCACTCAGCCTCTACTCAATGTGATCATAGCAGCAGGTGCAGATGTGTCACAAGTTAATCTAGTAGTAGGCTATGGTAGTAGTGGACTGACCTCCATTTGAAACTGCTCCAGCTGCTGTGTGATAGTGGATCTGCTACAAATTGAAGATCATATGGAAGTTTTGGAAATTAACCCTTGTATTATGTTGAAAAACAAAAAAGTGACATTGATTTTGTTGCGGGTCATTTTGACCCGTACTGTGTAAATCCACTCAGAATTGTCAAGAAACTGCAATAAACTGCAATAAAACAATAGCAACTTTATTTTCCATTAGATAAACATGTAGAACACAGACATACAACAGTGACTTTCCATAACTATTTTAGGAACAATTTGGTTTTTCGTTCTTACAAACACGTATTTTGAACTTGCCCAACGTTCTCAGTTTTCCAATGCTCAACATTTTCTATTTTGTCCACATGATGGACAGAATGTAACTGTGTGCTTTCTGCAGATGTACTTCTTGCATTTCTCACAAAAAGTGCTTGTTTTCAAACAGGAATCTTCCTAACTAAGATTTAAAACAAAAGATTTCTACGTCTCCTCCAGTCTCACAAACAGATGACAAACCAAGCGACACACCTGAGTCACTGACTTTCTTAAATCCACTCACTCTCACTGGCTGTTTATTACTAATCACTGTGTAACTGCTGTGAATTCAAAGTAACTGCCGTCTCCTTACAAATCTTCATTGGATTAACCACACTTATGCAGACTGTATATAACTACCAACTCTCCAGCCATGTTGATGGATTGCCTATATTGGCTGGAAATATTCATTTCCAGGGAAAAGACACAGACAGACGATGCTTACAGGATGTGATGTGACAACACTAATGAAATATTGATGTGTCATATTTGTCCAAGGTGTATTTCATTGTTATGGAAAAAGAGAATATCAAAATCATGTTCACCAATTGGAGTGGTGATTTCTATGACTTTGTGTATATAATTTGGAATTTTGTACAAATGTAGGCCAATAAGGAATATATGATATCATTTCATTCTTTTCAAAGTTTTATTTGCATGACGCACAAACAGACACAATTGAAAGGTACAAATGTGCATGAAACTAATTCAAACGTGGTGCAGATGTGTGTCACAGGTTGATCTGGCTGTAGGCTGTGGCACTTGGCCAGAGGTGGCGCTGGTTGACTCGAGTCCATGTTAGTGCACAAAGCAAACTGCTCGCTTTAGTTGTGAAGCAAAAACGCTGAATTCAGAGAAACAAACCGTGCGAGGGGGACGATAACGACGACAAGAGTCTCCCGATCGTTTACTCTTGCTGTCCTGTGAACAACATCGGCGTGGTGTTACTTGTTTGCTGTTTTCGCGATCGCGTCGCGCATGAGGATATCACCAGGTAAACTCGCCACATTTTTAAACATTTTGTTGTTCACCAGCATCAAGACTGACGGAGTGTGTTTGAGATAACCTCACAAGTGTCACAGATGACACATTTGGCGTTTTTTTGCTGGTTTGTCGGTAGGAGCTACTGAAACGCAAGACTGCCACACATCTGTTCGACCAACGCCAGTTGATCTAAACGCCAGTAGATCTGGAACACCGGCTGCCGATCGGAGCGTGAGGTGAACTGAATTTCAGGTAAGAAGTTATGAACTGCACTCTATTTGGGTCAGATATAAACCGAGTTTAGGTGTAGTTTATTCTCGTTGTGCTGACTTTCTACAATAACTCGTACTGCGTGCTAGCTAGCACGATGCAGTTTCTTTACAGCTGTGTGCGTGCTAAGTTACTGATGTTGAACTTTATGACAGCCTCCCCTGTCATTCTCTCGCCTGTTGCAACTTCAATCATGAAACTGATCAATGATCGGCTTTTCTCTCTTGTTTGTTTATCGCGCTAAACAACAACAGCAGCAGCAGTTTAAGCTTGATCAGCTGCTGTTAGCATTTATTTGATATTAATTTCTAGTATCAGCTGATGTTTGCTGGAGTCACAGCTGTAAAGGCGGGTGGTCGGAACCAGGAGATGTCCTTACTGAATCATTAGAGCTGAACTGGTGATGGAGAAACAGGTGACATGAATGAGTTGAAGGAAAGTTATGAACTGTTTCTGAGAGACAACTGGTAACTGTGCAGGGGCAGATCTAGCAAAGCTTTTGCCAGGGGGCCAGGTAGGGCATTAACAGGAAAAGGGGGGCACAAAGATATACTTTTCTTTCTTACTCTCATATAAAATATTTAGCTTTTATTAAATAGTTATCTGAATCTTATAACCAAAGTTTGTATAATAATACACAAGATTGGCTGTAGGCCATTGTTAATCATTCAGAACACTGTGTAAAAATAACAAAAAACAAAAAGTGAATGCAAAAGTGCACAAATATTTATTTTACGTGTTTGATGTGTGTGGCAGGGCGTGGTCTGCAGTGCCGCTGCAGGGGAGATGGACTCACCTCAGCGACATCTGCAATCACGCCTCTCAGGCGTGCTCTCGGCTGGTTTTTTTGGTATGTGTTGGGCTGTGAGATGAAAAGCTACAGCCGGCTGTGTGGGTACAGCAACCATGTGTGAAAAGTGGTCAATAAAGTAATGCTACAAAGCGTGTTCATGCAAACATTGTCGGGTCTGCCGTGGTACAATGGGACTTCTGCTCATGAAGCTCTGCGCACAGCGTCTGCAAATCGGGGCTGTAAAAAGTCACCTCATCTTTACGCAAAACTGTAAGCTGTCATCTGTGAGGCGTGAGCTGTGTTTGGTTTTACCATAGTTCATGGTGGAGAATGGCTGCTCTGCTGAGTTTTGCTCTCTGTAGCCGTATGAATGGCAAACTACACTGATTAGCAGCGGCATAGGCACACTTAAAATTTCTTCTGAAATTTTCACTTTCTAGTTCATCATATACTTTCTTTTTATACTTTCTTTATTTTTCCACCCCCCCCCCCCCCTTTTTTTTTTTTTTTTTTTTTAAACTGTTCGAAGTTTTTGATAAGACTAATCTACCTCAGTCTCAGAGCAGTTAAGGTGATATGTAGATGTCGGATAATTAGTTTCTGTGTCCTTGTTGCTGCTCCCAGTCTGAGGATCCATTCTCAGACTGGGAGGCCCGGGTTCAAATCCCGCTTATGGCAACATTTCTTTCAGTTAACAGTTATACTTTTTAAACTCTTTTCAACACAAATTTGAGCTTTTTCACCCGTTTTCAGCAGAATTTTCATTTTTTTTCATCACTTTTCAGCACAAATCCAAGCTTTTTCAGCTGTTTTCAGCAAAAAACCTCTTTTCAGCAGAAATTCTGCTGATTGAACTCTTTTCAGCAGATTTTTCAGAATTTTCACCTCTTTTCTGCCCAAATTCTGCTTTTTCACCTCTTCTGAAAAATTTTCAGCCTTCTCACCTCTTATCAGCACAATTCTCAGGAGCTTCTGCTCATTTCAGCAGAATTGTCAGTCTCTCCCCCTCTTCTTTGTGAGAATGAGTTTGGCTCAGTGAGATGAGTAGCCGCCTTGAGAGCAGAAGGGCCAGGTTCGAATCCTGCTCAGGGCAACATATTTTTTCAGCTTTTTTCAGCAGAAATCTTCAGCGTTAAGGTATCCACACAGCATTTTCGCAGGAAATGCAAATTTTTCTAGTCTTTTCTTCATCTTCAAGTTGCTTCCGTACGTTTTTCAGCACTTAACTGCTTCCTCAGTTTTGTACAAAAGTTAAATTGTTATAGCGGTTGTGTTGTTAAGCTTTGGGCATCTGCATAGACATGTTTCTTTTATTTAAAATAACCGTAAACCAGCTTGTATCGCGGGTCCCGCGGTTCTTCATGTACAGGGAGTGCAGAATTATTAGGCAAATGAGTATTTTGTCCACATCATCCTCTTCATGCATGTTGTCTTACTCCAAGCTGTATAGGCTCGAAAGCCTACTACCAATTAAGCATATTAGGTGATGTGCATCTCTGTAATGAGAAGGGGTGTGGTCTAATGACATCAACACCCTATGTCAGGTGTGCATAATTATTAGGCAACGTCCTTTCCTTTGGCAAAATGGGTCAAAAGAAGGACTTGACAGGCTCAGAAAAGTCAAAAATAGTGAGATATCTTGCAGAGGGATGCAGCAGTCTCAAAATTGCAAAGCTTCTGAAGCGTGATCATCCAACAATCAAGCATTTCATTCAAAATAGTCAACAGGGTCGCAAGAAGCGTGTGGGAAAACCAAGGTGCAAAATAACTGCCCATGAACTGAGAAAAGTCAAGCGTGCAGCTGCCAAGATGCCACTTGCCACCAGTTTGGCCATATTTCAGAGCTGCAACATCACTGGAGTGCCCAAGAGCACAAGGTGTGCAATACTCAGAGACATGGCCAAGGTAAGAAAGGCCGAAAGACGACCACCACTGAACAAGACACACAAGCTGAAACGTCAAGACTGGGCCAAGAAATATCTCAAGACTGATTTTTCTAAGGTTTTATGGACTGATGAAATGAGAGTGAGTCTTGATGGGCCAGATGGATGGGCCCGTGGCTGGATTGGTAAAGGGCAGAGAGCTCCAGTCCGACTCAGACGCCAGCAAGGTGGAGGTGGAGTACTGGTTTGGGCTGGTATCATCAAAGATGAGCTTGTGGGGCCTTTTCGGGTTGAGGATGGAGTCAAGCTCAACTCCCAGTCCTACTGCCAGTTTCTGGAAGACACCTTCTTCAAGCAGTGGTACAGGAAGAAGTCTGCATCCTTCAAGAAAAACATGATTTTCATGCAGGACAATGCTCCATCACACGCGTCCAATTACTCCACAGCATGGCTGACAAGAAAGGGTATAAAAGAAGAAAAACTAATGACATGGCCACCTTGTTCACCTGATCTGAACCCCATTGAGAACCTGTGGTCCATCATCAAATGTGAGATTTACAAGCAGGGAAAACAGTACACCTCTCTGAACAGTGTCTGGGAGGCTGTGGTTGCTGCTGCACGCAATGTTGATGGTGAACAGATCAAAACACTGACAGAATCCATGGATGGCAGGCTTTTGAGTGTCCTTGCAAAGAAAGGTGGCTATATTGGTCGCTGATTTGTTTTTGTTTTGTTTTTGAATGTCAGAAATGTATATTTGTGAATGTGGAGGTGTTATATTGGTTTCACTGGTAAAAATAAATAATTGAAATGGGTATATATTTGTTTTTTGTTAAGTTGCCTAATAATTATGCACAGTAATAGTCACCTGCACACACAGATATCCCCCTAAAATAGCTAAAACTAAAAACAAACTAAAAACTACTTCCAAAAACATTAAGCTTTGATATTAATGAGTTTTTTAGGTTCATTGAGAACATGGTTGTTGTTCAATAATAAAATTATTCCTCAAAAATACAACTTGCCTAATAATTCTGCACTCCCTGTATTGCCGCTTACATACAGCTAATTTAGATTTTTTCGAATTGGTGATATGTTGCGGGGAACAAAGACCAAACGACTTAATTTATTAAAACGCAGAGAAAACGATCACCTCTTCACTGGGGTGAAGAATTGGGCCGCTACGGCCTGGATGTACAAGAATAAATAAATTTACACATCATATTCATATGAGTGCAGTCCTATTAACCCTCATGCTGTACAGCAGCAGTCCCCAACCTTTTTTGCGCCACAGACATATTATGTCAGACACAGAGCGACCTTTAAGGTATCGCGGATGAATACAACCACATAAAATGATCCGACCAAGACAAAAACTGTGGTACTTTGTAAATATAATAATAAACGTGAATGTACTGTGTAATTGTGTAACTTTATTAGCAGCGTCCTCCTGAAAATGCGCCAACATTGACAGTAACATTCTCCTCTCTGCCGCTTCATGCTCTCTGGTCGCTATGGTAACGTGTAAATATTTCTTTCAAAATAAGACACACAGCTACAACAAGGGAAAAGACCCAGGGAAACCGCGTCAACAATAATAACCCAGAAAACCATAAATTTCACAGGCTCGAGCCTCAACTCTCGTGGCCCGGTACCAAACAACTCACGGACCGCTGCTGTACAGAACCTGTGATGTCCAGACGATGTTCTGCTGTAAAAACTTTTGGGTTTAGGGATTAACATAGTTGCCATGGTTTCCTTTCTTCTCTTATTTGTTGTGTGTGATCAGGACAATTCTGGAGAAGATGGGCCTGCAGGGGTAAGTCACCCCCTTGCAGGCCAGAAGACATGAGATAACTTTAAAGAATACAAAGTACGTATTAGAGATGGCTTGATACCACTTTTTTATGTCCGATACCGATACCGATATCATAAATTTGGATATCTGCCGATACCGACATGAATCCGATATAGTGTGTTTTAATCAACAAAACTGTTTTTTAAATATCTTGCTGCATTTTGTATAACTTCATACTCAAGTTTAAAACAACAACTACACTTAAGCTATTCTGTTATACCTGTATGCAAAAAAAAATATTTCATAGTTCAGCAATACTGATCAATCTAATAAACTTAAACCTACACCATCCTCCCTATTCTGGTATTTTAAAGAGTACTTAGCATAAATATTAAGCAACCTAACTAATAGGGTTCCAACTCCCAGCAACAACAAAAATAAATAAATAAAAAATAGGGAACCACCCCTCACGCTCCACCTCATGATGCTTAATCGACGTAATCAACCTTAATTTGATGCAGTGTGAAAAAAAATGCACAGAAATCAATTATTTTTCAAGAAATATTAAATAGATTCAACATCTTTCTTCAACAAAATTGCAGACTGCACAGATGGTACCTTCCCAAAGGAAAAAGTACTATAGCTTACTAGGGTATATATATATATATTAGACTTAATAGTTACTATATACAGTAATGTACTTCTATTCATTTTGCATCAAATTTTGGCTGTCAGATAATTATTTATTAAAAGCTAGACATTTTAAATGAGAATAAGAAAGAAAAGTATGTCTTTGTGCCCCCTTTTCCCTGTTAATGCCCTATCGGCCCCCCTGGCTAAACTTTGCTAGATCCGCCCCTGCACAGTTACCAGCGTCAGCTACGTAGAAAAAGATCCTGGTGTAGAAAGTAATATTAAATAAATTCTAACAACAGATTATCAAGCTTCAACGTGCTGCTGTTGTTCAGCCGCTGGTTTCCTCTTTCTGGTGCAAAGTGGGCCAAAAGCAAACTAGAGACACGGACTCGCACAGAAAAGCCGATCAGCTGATCGTTAAGCAGTTTCATGATTGAAGTAGCAGCAAGAAGACGCAGTCGTTTGTTAAGCTTAACGCAGGAATGCTTTACAAACATTCAGAGATGGACTTACACACTTGCTTTACTTCTCTCGGGATAACTTTGTCAGAGATGAAATGCCGGGTTGGTAGCGAAGCTCCACATGCTATCCAGACCACCAACAGGTCCTGCATGCCACAGCCGCTCTATCACGTGATGCATACTGCTCCGACGTGCTAACGTTCTGAGGTGAGTTACGGCGTGTTGCAAGTTTTGTGAGGTGCTTTCGTGATATTTAATGGATCGGATTACATTTTTTATTTTTCTCCGATATCCGATCCAGTAATTTAGGTCAGCATCGGACCGATACCGATACGTAATATCGGATCGGTCCATCTCTAGTACGTATGTGTGTTATCAAGAAGATAATTCTTAAGAACACAAGTTATGAAATGTGCAATTACTAAGAGTTGTTGTGGTGTTTTTATTTGCCTGCTGTCATTTTTGATTTCCTCTGCCTTTAGAATTGCAAGTATCCAGGCTCAGGAGAGGCCCTGGTTTGCCCTCATCGATGAGGTCATCGATGAGGACAGATGTCTTCCATTAAGCCTCCTGTCCTAATGTCCTCTCTCCCTGAGGACACCCCAGGGCCAAGCACAGCAGTGGGTGACCAAAACAACAGCGATGACGAAGCGGCTCAGCCACCTACGACAGGGAGAAAGAGGAAGAGACAGGGATGATGAGCTGCTAGACCTCATCAGAGAGGACATGAGGCAGCAAAGAGAGGCTGAGGAGAGGAGAGCAGGGAGAGGATGGACAGACTGTTTTCACTTCTAGAAAGATTTGTTCCAAAATGAGTTATGTATGGAGGAATTTATTTATTTGAATATATTTGTTACATTGTTATATGTGTTGCATTAGTTTAAAGGTTTTATGTTATTAATAAATTGATTCAAACAAACAGTAATTGTCACTGAACTCAATTTGATTTACAGGCATTTTTAACATGTATGAACATGACGCTAACTTTGAACAATATTACTTGTATATTTATTTGATAGCAATAAAGTAAATAACAATAACAATTAAACAAGAATATTTCAAATACACAGTATGTAAAGATGGAAAAACAATATTTTCAGTTGTTCACACAGGATTAAGCTGAGTGACCTGTTCCTGGACCGTTTCTTTTACAACTGTAATAGATTACAGGAAGTCTCTGGCAGTGTTGTTGAATCTGCCCGAGCAAAATTAGACATGGATGGGGTGCTGCAACTGAGACCTGCGGTTTGTCTTTTCTGGTTGGCGAGTGGAGAATCACACAGGGTGGTCTGCAAGGAGAGCTGTAGGATGCTTCCTCCCACTGTCCACTGCATCGTCCATCCACAGAGTTTGCAGGGCTGGCTCAATCACGGCTGCCACACCACTAAGATGTTTTCAGAAATATGCAAGCAAGAGATGGTGGATGCTATATTATATATATATATATTATATATATGTATAATACTTGTAACTCTGTAGCAGACAACCGTTTGATAAAGTGCTATGTAAAAAAACAAACGAACAAAAGATTAGATTCTATACGTTTCTAAGATATTTAGTTTATATATGTTATATGATACAGTACGTGTGTAAGAATGACTAATGTTGTGCCAAAAAATGATCGTCTGCCAAAAACTGATTTCTGGTTTTTGCCCTAAACTGATTGCTCATATTTAACCTGCTATAAATAACTTGTTGTTCTATAATACGTGAAACATGTGTCAAATGTTTCCCTCACTAATGGTATCAAGTTACTTTGAGCCACCAGCAACATTCCTGTAACAAGGTAGAAGCTGCAATCAGTTTTTGGCAGTGACTTTTGTATATCCTTTATTTATCCAGTTCAAAAACAATCTTGTTGACATTACAAATTTATTTTTTAAGAGTAATCTGGTAAAGAGGACAGCAGACATCGCAACAGATATATCAATTGTACCTACATTAGAACCAGAGTTATGAAGACACTTGAACAACAGGTAATTATTGTATATATAAAACTCCTTTGTAAACCATGTTCACCGAAGTCTATTTACCAACATACATGAAGATGTTACACACAGAAACATTGGAAATCAGTTTTGGCAGGCGAACACTTTTTGGCACAACGCTGGCAATAATTCAATTATCCATGTAATTAGCTAAGTAATTCCTAAATGCGTGTAGATTAAAGGAAATTATTTTACCTGGATATGATTGTCTCTGACGAGCCTAAGGTACAAAACGTGCAGGCGACAACGATAAGGTTTTTCTAGCTCCTCAAGAAATGAAATTGTCCACACAACGGAGCAACATTTGTAGGTCCATTTTAAAGTTTTCGCGCTGTGGCGCTAGCGACGGAAAAACATGCAAGTAAGGGCGGAGTTGAAGACTAGGAGGCTGTCCACAGCCCGTCTGTTATGTTGGATACTCATTGTTTGTTCAATAAAGTTTCTATGGTGTTGTGAAATCTGTTTATGTTGTCCTAGTAAGGCTACCAGCCACTAGAGGTCGCTAGAATACTGGTGTGTATATGTGTTTTCCAGAAATTGATGTAGCCACGTACACTGCTGCTACAATTCAATAAAAAGCGGTTCGTGCTTGAGAACCCTGCGTCTTATTGCCTCCGATCATGACATGGTGTCAGAATTGAGGACTTCATGCCAAGTTACACGAAGAAATGGTTAAATTTGGACCTCCGGAGCCGTTCGACTTTACACAGAGTGGCCGATATGGCGGCAGAGATTCTCCCGTTTTTGAGTGGCGTCCAAGCTAGGGATGGAGAGCGGCGAAGTGCAGGTGAACTCGCTTCTTTACTCCATGGGGAGAGATGCCGAACCAATATAAGGCTCATTTGTGTTTCCCACTGCTACGGAGGCCAGGCCAACTCTGCAGTTTGAGTATGATCTGGTTATACAAAAGTTCGATGAGCACTTTGTCCCAAAGAGAAACGTTACGGAGCCAGAGGGCCGGGGAGACGGTCGAGGCTTTCGTGCGGAGCCTGTACGAGCTCACGCAGCACTGCGAGTTTGCCGGCAGTAAAGACGAGCAGATCCAGGATCGTATCGTCATTGGATTAATTGACAAAGATGTTTCACAAAAACTCGAGGCGCACTTAACTCTGGATAGAGCCATTCAACTAGCACGCCAGAGTGAACAAGTCAAACAGCAAAGTGCAGACCGAGTGGAAAGCACAGTGAATGAGGTGAAACAGAGGCATTATAACAGCATGAGAAGGAGTTACTACCAACCTCATCAGGTACGTGAGCAACAACATGGTGAGAGTAAACCAAAATGTCAAAGATGCAACAGGGTGCATGACAAAAGAGAAAACTGCCCAGCCCGCAATAAAAGATGCAGAAAGTGCAATAAGTTGGGACACTTTGAAGTTGTATGCAAAACCAAAATGCTAAAAGAGGTCAGGGCTGAGGCTGTAGAGGACTCAGATGAGGATTCATTCTTCATAGGGGAGCTTTTCCTGGGAGCAGTAACTGAGCCTAAAACAACAGTCATCGAGGAGTCAGGCTCAGATGCCGACTGGGACATTGAGCTACTGGTGTAGCTGGCAGTCCAGTTGATTTCAAAATTGATACAGGCGCAGACACCACTGTAATGACAGAAGCGACCCTTAATAAGCTACAGCAGAGACCCAAACTTATCCAGTGTAAGCCAACTGTGTACAGCCCTGGTGGAAAAGTCAAGTGCATGGGTAAATTCCTTGCTACTACAGTGTACAAAGGCCAAAAGTACCACTACTGGATTACAGTTATAAAAGGGCAATATGCAAGTAACCTACTGGGGAAGACAGTGGCAAAGTGCATGGGGTGAGGTCAGGGTGTGTGTGGACTTAAAACGTCTGAATAAGGGAATAAAGCGTGAACGGTACATCTTGCCCACATTGGATGACATAACTCCCAAGTTAGCAGGGGCTAAAGTTTTCTCCACTTTGGATGCCTCCAGTGGGTTCTGGCAAATACCACTGGATCCCAGCTGCCAAAAACTAACCACGTTCATAACTCCCATGGGCAGGTTTTGCTTCAGATGCCTGCCATTTGGCATAACTTCAGCACCCGAGATCTTCCAGCGGCTCATGAGCACCTTGCTCAAGGGCCTAGATGGGACTGTCGTCGTGATGGACGACATATTGGTTTTCAGGGCTAACAAAGAGGAGCATGACCAATGCTTAGATGCAATATTACAGACAATCAAAGCATCAGGACTTAAGCTCAACAGATCCAAGTGCCACTTTGGAAAAAACGAACTACAGTTCTTCAGTCACATCATCAGTGCGGATGGTGTGAAACCTGATGATGGCAAGGTGGAGGCAATTGCCAGGATGCCCAGCACCACCAATGTAGAACAACTCAGGCAGGTACTTGGATTAATAAACTATGTCGGAAAATTCCTGCCAGGCCTGTCCACGGTGCTGCACCCCCTCTCCAACCTACTCAAAAAAGAGACTGTATGGGTGTGGGGCGAGCCTCAGGAGCAAGCATTCAATAAAGCAAAAGCAATGCTCGTGGCTGCACCAGCACTTTGTTATTATGATGCAGGCCAATCAACAGTTGTCAGTGCGGACGCCAGCAGCTATGGCCTGGGTGCTGCACTGTTATAGGACAATGACGGGGAGTTACGGCCCATTGCTTTTTGTTCTTGCACGCTCACAGATGCAGAGAAAAGATATTCGCAGATCGAAAAAGAGTGTTTAGCATCTGTCTGGGCCTGCAAACGTTTTACCCGCTACATCCAAGGCATGGGTCATGTACGTCTACAAACTGACCATAAGCCCTTGGTGCCTTTGATCAACTCATATGACCTTGATAAAACGCCACTGAGATGTCAGAGACTGCTGAAGCGACTGATGCGATTCAATGTCACTGCTGAGCATGTTCCCGGTAAACAGTTAGTGGTGGCGGACGCACTCTCCAGACATCCACTGCACGGATGCTACCCGTCCGAGACAGACAGCCAGGTCAAGGCATATGTGAGCAACGCAGTGACAAGCAAACCTATCAAGTCACATAAGTTGGAGGAAATTCGTAGAGCTACACAGAGGGACCCAGAGCTTCAAAAAGCAATCATCTTCATCAGACAAGGGTGGCCTCGGAGAATGGCAAAGAGCTCACCACTGCAAGGCTTTTATGCAGCCAGAAGCCACCTTTCAGAATCAGATGGTCTAGTGCTCTACCACGATCGCATCGTAATTCCCACAGCACTCAGACCCAGTGTCCTTGACCAATTACATGAAGGCCACCAAGGACTAACTAAATGTAGAGAGCGAGCAAGATCAACAGTGTGGTGGTCCAACATTGGACTTCAAATAACACATAAGGTAAGGTCATGCAACTTTTGCAGAGAGCACAAGCCTACACAGCGACGGGAACCTCTCGTGACTACTCCTCTGCCCAATGGCCCCTGGCAAAAGATTGCGAGTGATCTTTGTGGGCTTGAGGGTAAGAACTTTCTTGTCGTTGTTGACTATTTTTCAAGAGACGTTGAGATTGCTTCCCTCACTACAACAACCAGCAGACAGGTCATTAACAAGCTTAAACACATGTTCGTTAGATGGGGCATCCCGTTAGAACTGGTCAGTGATAATGGGACGCAGTTCACATCATCAGAGTTCCAAGACTTCAAACTGAGTTATGGCTTCACCCACACTACGTCGAGCCCTTATTACCCCCAGTCAAATGGAGCTGCTGAAAGAGCTGTCCAAATGGCCAAGTACATTCTCAAGCAGCCTGACCCCTGTTTAGCCTTAATGAGTTTCCGCTCTACACCAATTGCAGCAACCGGTGCAACTTATGACAGGACGTCAAATCCGCACCACCGTCCCAGTACTCGAAAAGACATTGCTGCCCAGTCCAGTCAATAGGGACACGGTGTGCCAAAGAGATGTTGCAGCTAAGGACTCTTACAGATTCTTCTACAACCGCAGACATTCAGCTCGTCCACTTCCTGAGCCAGGATGTTGTAGTGAAGCTTGACGGGGAAAAGGGGTGGACGACTCCAGCCAGGGTCATCAGTAAGTCTAAGGAGCCGAGATCCTACTTGGTGGAGATGGCGAATGGGAACGTGACTCGCCGCAACAGACGACACCTTCAGCCTGTCCCAGGCACCGCTGATCCTGAGGAGCAGCAGCAGAGCACTGTTCCAGCTACACCGACTACTCCAACTAAAGGGGCGGCTGCTTCCCAAGAACCACCAGTAAGGCAGGCATTGCCAATCCCTGTCCTGGGGTCTCCTCTCCACCCTACCACACCTGTGAGAGTGACTTCCAGGGGGCGGGAGATTAAAGTACCTCTCAGATTCAGAGACTGAGGACTATCTCCTTTCTATGTTCTAAGGGCAGAATAATCCCTTATCAGGACTGAGGGTAGTCTACCCCCGTGATTTCCTGCGTTCTGACAACACTCAATGGTCAATGGTCAATGGTAACTTTATTGTCCCTGATGGGAAATTGATTCGCAGTATGTCAAAACAAACAACAAACATACAACCAACACATCACGTACACTCATTAAAAAAATACTATAATATAATATAAGCCTGATAAAACAACCTAGATATTCCATCGAAAAAAGTGCAATGTGCAATGGCAACAACACTTACAATTTAGTGTTGTTAATTAAGATAATAGCACTAGGTACAAACGACAATTTGTGTCGCTTTGTCTTCACTGCAGTCATTTTATAACGACGACCTGATGGAAGCAGTTGAAAATCGTTAAAGAGAGGATGATCTGAACACAACAGGACAGAAGTTGCCTTCCTCAGCACCTGCCTGTTATAAAAGTCCACAAGCTGGACCTGAGACCTCCCTGAAATCTTGCCCGCCACTTTAACCAGATTGTTAAGTCTGGTCTTATTATCCATGGACATACTACCGTACCAAGCAATGATACAGAAAGTTAAAACAGATTCAATAAAACATTTATAAAAGAGAGTCATCATTTCAGATGAAACATTAAAACCTCTCAACCTCCTTAAAAAGTACAGTCTTTGTTGGGCCTTTTTCACTGTAGCAGCAAGATGTGACTCAAAGGACAGGGTCTTATCAAGAACAACCCCCAAGTACTTGTAACTATCCACCATTTCAATGACTGCACCATTTACCACTGTAAGCGCAGGATGAGGGGATGACTTCCTGAAATCAATAACCATGTCCTTGGTTTTCAAGGTGTTAATCATTAAGAAGGACTGATCACACCATGAAACAAACTCCTCCACAACAGGCCCATGGGAATCCTCTTCACCATGAAGGAGGCTTACAATGACTGTGTCATCTGCGTATTTGATGAAATGCCTATTGGCCTGTGTGCTGCGACAGTCATTAGTGTGCAAAATATACAAAAGAGGAGAGAGACAACAACCTTGTGGTGAGCCAGTAGAAGAGTTCAGCTGTTTGGAAAAACAGCCGTTTATTCTCACACACTGTGATCTATCAGTTAAGAAGTCTAAGATCCAACCAACGAGATTAAAATTAAGTTTAAATTGGTTAAGAAGCTTGTCCACTAAAAGATGTGGCTGGATAGTATTAAAAGCAGAAGAAAAATCGATAAATAAAAGCCGAGCATGAGCTTTGGCGCCATCAAGATGGCGATAAAGGAAGTTCAACAGAGTGACCACTGCATCATCCACACCTCTACAAGGCCTGTATGCAAATTGTAGTGGATCTATCAGCTTCTCTACTTACTGCAGGATCTCCTTCCTGACAAGTTTTTCGAAGGACTTCAACACTAAAGATGTAAGAGCAACAGGCCTAAAATCCTTTAATGATGTAGGTTTTGTGGTCTTAGCAAATGGAGAAATAATTGATTTTTTCCATACCTCTGGAACCTTCTGTTGCTGAAGAGATAAAAGAAAGATGTGATAAAAAATACCACATAATTGCTCAGCGCATGTTCTAAGCACCTGGCCACATATATTATCAGGACCTGGACTTTTATTAGTCTTACTCATTTTAAAAAGATTTCCCACCCTTCTTTCATCAAAGAACAAAACTGGGGGGCCTCTGGTGCTCTCTATTAAGGAATCAAGTGTATTCCTTGGAATATAGTTATCATTAAATCTCGAATAAAATCTGTTCAGCTCATTGGCTAACTGAAAATCTGAACTAAAACCAGGGAGACTTATCTTATTACAGTCACTGAGACAGTGACCAGTCATGTGTTTCATGCCAGCCCAAGCCACCCTTAAGTTATTGCTACCCATCTCCGCCTCTACCTTATCCTTGTATTTTATTTTAGCTTTTTTAATTTCTGATCTAATCTCCTTCCTAATTTCTCTGACTTTCAAGGTATTCCCTTCAGTAAAAGCTTTATTCCTTTCGTAAATCAGCCTCGTAAGAACTTTAGAGGACCATGGTTTGTTATTAGGGAAAGAATTCACAACCTTTGAGGGAATAATCATGTCTCTACAAAAGGATATATATCCGCAGACAACGTCAGTGAGTTCATTAATGTCTCTACATGATTCTATAAACACCGACCAGTCTGTACAGTCAAAGCAGCCCTGCAGGGCTAAAGAGGCATCATCACTCCAAACCTTTATGCGGTGTTTCCTCACTTTCTCTCTTCTCAGTACAGTCTTGTAAACTGGCAGAAGATGCACCGTGTTGTGATCCGAGGATCCGAGGGCGGGGCCAGCCACAGATGTATACGCACCTTTTATGGAGCCATAACATAAATCCAGAGTCTTATTGAAGCGAGTGGGACAGTGCACATACTGATAAAAACTGCTCAGTGTTTTCTTCAAGTCGCAGCGATTAAAGTCCCCAAGAACAATATTAGGGGCTTCAGGACAGAGAGATTGTAGAGAGTGGATAGCATTGGAGATGGTGTCAGTCGCATTCTTAGGATTCGCTTTGGGGTGGATGTAAACGACGGTGACGTTGATCTGTGGGAATTCCCTCGGCAGATAAAACGGCCTCAAAGACACAGAGAGGAGCTCAATGTCAGGCAGACACACTTGTCTACGAACGGTCACGTTTTTACACCATTTCTGATTTATATACAAACACACCCCTCCTCCTTGCGATTTCTGGGTAGCTCCGGGGTCTCGATCCAAACGTATGGGAACCCCGAAGCCATTTAATTCCAGAGAACAATCAGAGTCAGAATCCTTGAGCCAAGTCTCTGTGAATGCCATTAGACATGCATCCCTGTAGTCACGTAAATGTGCAACATTCAAATGCAGTTCATCTAATTTACTCCTCAGAGACTGCACATTAGCCAGGATTATTGATGGTAAAGGAATACGGTTGTACCGTATTTGCTTCCGCAATCGCTGACGTAGGCCTCCCTTCTTACCCCGCTTCCTTGCTTTGACTCTGTTAAAAACAAAAGTGCCCCTGTGATTACTGGATAATCCAGAGCTGGAAAACACTGGAGGGTGAAAAGAGTCCAAAGACGGGCCTGTCCACCGAAGATCCAGAAGAAACTCCCGTGAGTATGTAATTGTGTGGGAGTAGCACTGACTCCAAACAACCGTCAGGATTGCCAATAAAACCAAGCGAAATAAAAAACCCATCTTCAACAAAAGAAGTTCCACAAAGCACAAGCCGATGCTGTAGGATTTCCTCAGGCAAAAAAAAGAAAGAAAAATAAGATAAAATAAAGGAATAAAAAATAAGTTAAGACACTGACACTGACAGACAGAGACAACCTGCTGGTCGCCGCAAGAGCAGCGCCACTGTTTTATGTTTAAAGTACTTTTGTTAAAGGGGGAGATGTTGTGAAATCTGTTTATGTTGTCCTAGTAAGGCTACCATGGGGGCAGCCACTAGAGGTCACTAGAATACTGGTTTGTATATGTGTTTTCCAGAAATTGATGTAGCCACGTACACTGCTGCTACAATTCAATAAAAAGCGGTTCGTGCTTGAGAACCCTGCGTCTTATTGCCTCCGATCATGACATATGGAGAATAGAAGGGGGCTGTCCACAGCTGCTCCCTTCCTGACTACCCGTCCGTCTAAGGACACCTTGTGACGTAGGTAGGTAGTGTCCTTATGAGCATCCTTCCCCTGAATTTGGACACAGCCTTTTATTCCTCTACTCTCTAGAGAAGAGTGAACTCCACCTCACTAGGTCCTCTAACTAGTGATGGGCAGATGAAGCTTCATGAAGCACTGAAGCTTTTCATCCAATTGGTTCACCCCAGCGCAAAGCTTCTTGAAGCTTCATTTGCTCTAGTAGGACATCTACTGGACGTAAAAATATTAGTTGGCATGAATTTGAAGAGTGTGGCATTTTGCACACAGCCTGTAAATGTCAACAACAAAAGGAGTGTGTAAAACATGTATATTGTAGTGATAGCAGTATACTGTGTATATTTATACTGGCAGTATGGAAAATTATCATTTGGAAATGCTTAAAATGGAAATGATCATTTATGTGAGGTGAGGTGTGGTTGGGGTGCGGACAGTGGTTGTGCTTTTGTAACGTTCAGGTATGGACAGCTACACACTGAGGCTTTGAGCCACAGTCCTGCCCACATTTTATTCTGTAAAAACTAAATTTTCACTGCTTTTATGACCTTTTTAGTGGGGAGAACATAGCTAGGATTTAATGATTTAACAAATCTTTTAAATTCTTTGTCCTCCACAATGCTAAATAGCTGGGAGTCCTCAATCACCATGCTAACCAGGTCTTCATCTATTTGAAATTGTTCTCCTGAGGAAAGACAATAAAAACAAAGCACAAATATCACACACGTAACTTATAACAGTCGTATAATATTGTTATATCATTTAGTAACATTACTGCATGCTATATTATCATGGCATTTGATGGCTCACCTGGTCTTGCTCCACAATCAGTGTTCCCCTTATTCTCATGCAAAGCTCTGTAGTGCCTAAGCATGGATGAGGCGTTGTTGTTATATCCCAGCTCCCTGGCACATAGCAAACACTTCACCTTGTACAAAAGTAACGACAGCTTAACATAAATTGTATTGCACCATCAGTATTATGAAAATACATCTTCTGTAGAAATTTACATACCTTGTTGGGAGGAAAAAAAAACAATGTTCCCACACAGGGGAGGACATCCTCCTCTTCTTAGGTGGCTCCATTCTCTCCTGACTTTCTCTCCTCACTCTCATAAACCTCCAAACTCTCTCCAAATTGTCTCCAAAGTCTCACTAACCGCAACTCTCCATCAAACACCCACATTTTGAATGAAGTCTGAGGGGTTTATATCGCTGTCATAGCTCGCGGCAAAGTTCGAACCACTTCATGAACCAGTCACGTGGTACAGCCGGGCAGCGAGGCTTCGGACGTCATCATTTTCAGCTCCTCCCATAAATAAAGCAAGCCTCGATACGCGCATCGCGGAAACGCCCCCTCCATTACTCGACACAAGCTTTGAAGGCTCCACAAAGAGTCCTGTCTGACCTCATCTGTTAACCTGTCTGTCACAAGATGGGGATCAGAGCCGATCACTGATGTAACCTCGCCCCGGCCTTGAGCCTGTTACTCCTACCACACAGCTCAGTACCACTCTAGCTGTTCTCGTCCCACCTAACACCAAACTCACATACTTCTCTGCCACTCCTGACTTCCTCACACAGTGCGACACTTATTACCCTATCACATTGTTGGCAAATGTGTGTATGGATACATATCTAAATGCTGCTCGTGTCATATCGGCGAATAAACTAACAGAGCAGTGAGAATAGCTAAATTACAGCTGATAAATTCTTCCAGCATCCGTGATGTAACACACGTGAAACTCTTCAATACCCCACGTTACATCATGACCTTCACAGGCCCACTAAATGCGTCTGCCCTACCCGTGCCAAAACCGCGAACATCCAAAAACCACCGGTATATATTTGATCTTTATATCAGAAAGCTTTATTCTTTAATTAATGTCAGTTTTTCCAATTGATTTGCATATTCGATTTTAAACTGTTGTTTTAGGCATTTTACTATCGATGAAAAAAAAACAGGCAGTCATTGTAGAGCCCATTTTTGGGGTCCTTGAGCGGTGCATGGTGCAACATGTGTTGGATAATTCGAGAAGAAGCTTCGCAGGTCTTTTGCCGTTGCAGTCCAGAGGCGAGCAGTCTTGTCGCAGCTGAGCTCTATGCGGTTTTCTGAGGAGACGCTGCGTTAAAGTCTGAAGAGGCTCGGAAAGCTGAAATATTTTAGCATTCCTTCGCTGCCGAACTATCTGAAGAGTGTGCTTTTACTTAAAAGCTGTAGTTTAAAATCGAAGTTAGCAAGCCTGTTAGCTGAGTTGTGAAAATGTTGAGCGTCGCCCGAAGCGTTTCAAGGACTCTTCCCACGAGGAGTAATATCAGAAGCGTTTCGTCCTTGATTAAAAAGGTAAATGTCAAACAGTTAAGTAGATGCATTACGATGTGGCCATTAGCTTCCTAGCTTTAGATGCTAACAGCGTAAGCTTGAGGACAGCATATTTAGTCGTGGTTAGATCATTACTGTGTCACTAACAATGAGCACAGTCCAGCAGACACTGTAATAAATGTGTGTCACGAGAAGAGATGTGCAATAACAACATAGTATTGAGCCGCCGCTCTAGCATTCGATGTGCTGGTGTGTTTCATATCTGTGGGGCTAAGCTAACGCTTCATTTGATACCGGACCTACCTGGCAGCTGTTTTTCAAAGTGCGGTCATTAGAGAAGCAAGTACTACTTGCTTCGTCATCTACTGAAATATTTTACTTTGGTGTGTGAGTTTTAATGTTCGTTTTGAGCTAGTTCCAAGGCTGTAGCAGAGCTGTGGGTCTGTGATCTTCGGTGAGGCGTCCCCTCCTCCAGCACGCTGCTCCACAGTTTAAGTAACACATTTAGAGCTCGATCTTCTACAGGCTTCGCTTAGCTGGATCCCACTATTAAGAATGGTTTCTTGTCACATGTGCTTGTTTGTGACTCCGATAATGTTATCTATGCTTTGGTTCTTCCAATTTTCATCCTGTTTTATTTTTTTTTAAATATACTTGGATCTTTCCTTTTGAGGTTCAAAATGTCGAATTTTGTGAGTTCATCGCAAATATTTTGTCTGAGTTAACAGCTGTGTAACTGCGTTGTTCTGTATTATCAGGCATGCTGGACCGGCTTCCAACCAGATGCTCTTAGAGCCCTCTCCAGGAGAGACTATGCGTGAGTATCAACATTAAAGTGCCTGCGTTATATGAACGTGCACTAACAGCATGACGTTGGTGCTGGTTTAGCAATTTTTGTTTGTCGTTTAGAGGTAAAACTATACATTCACTTCCTAATGGCTGTGATTCATATTCACAATTTAAAATACTTTTTTGTCACCAAACAGAATGCCATATTCTGTATTGGTATTTCTAAATAGAAGTCTGAGAAATTTGGATCTTTTGGTGTAAACATGAGGTCTGCTGAGTTTGTCACTATCATTGTATGTGCTGCAGGTCTGAAGCCGTCAAAGGTGCAGTCATTGGGATTGACCTGGGAACCACAAACTCATGTGTTGCAGTCATGGAGGGCAAACAGGCCAAGGTGATGCTTTAGATGATTCACATGTTTGTTTGTTTGTTTAATCCCCTATCTTTAATCTAGCAGTATCTATGGAAATGGAACCCATCCTGAGTGCTGATACTAGAGAACTTCTAAGCGGGTAAACTAAATGTTGTGTTAATTAACTTAATGGAAGTTTGTTACTGTATGTGTAAGTAAACCAGAACAGGAAAAAAAATCAGACTGGCCAAATAGATGGGATCGTAGACACTGATGCAGCATTACTCAAAAGCCTCACTGCCCCAGGATATGATTAATAACAAAAGTTAAACATCACATCAGTGCATCCCTGGTAAAGAAATGGGTAACTTTGTGTAAACAGAATCCAAAGTTGTTGTTTTTTTCTCTGTAGTTTTTCTACCGTTTTGAGAAAAAAACTGAAAAATGTTAACACTCATTAATTGAGGTTTTTGGTTCTTGGTCTTTTTTTTTCTCTTCTACCTCCAACTTTAAAAACTGGGGTTGATTGATGAATCTGATGAAACAATGATTCCTCCAATCTAAATGTTTTCTTATTTATGTTCAGGTGCTGGAGAACGCAGAGGGAGCGAGGACAACTCCTTCAGTCATTGCTTTCACAGCAGATGGTGAGCGTCTGGTGGGCATGCCTGCTAAACGCCAGGCTGTTACCAACCCTCAGAACACATTGTATGCTACCAAAAGACTGATTGGACGGCGCTTTGAAGACCCAGAGGTCCAGAAAGATCTGTGAGTTCATTTCTGGCCTTTAAAAAGATTCCGGGGTGGCTGTAGCTCAGGAGGTAGAGCAGGTCACCTACTGATCGGAAGGTTGGAGATTTGATCCCAGGCTCCTCCAGTCTGCATGCAAAGTATCCTTGGGCAAGATACTAACACCAAGTTGCTCTCCGATGCATCCATCGGAGTATGAATGTGTGTGAGTGTAGTTAGGAAGCACTCAGTATAGAGGTAGTGCTTGTGAGAATGGGTGTGACTGGGTGAATGTGGCGTGTTGTATAGAGCGCTTTGAGTACTCCGGGAGAGTAGAAAAGCGCTATATAAGAATCGGTCCATTTACCATTCTCAGTTATTGCATTTAAATCTCAAATCCGAGGTTTATTTTTTTAAATGTTGGATATAATGAAAGAAATAAACTTAGCTGGGTAAAAAAAACTACCTTTTTTCCATCAACAGGAAGAATGTTCCCTACAAAATTGTGCGTGCATCAAATGGTGATGCTTGGGTTGAGGCTCATGGCAAAATGTACTCCCCTAGCCAGGCAGGAGCCTTTGTTCTTATGAAGATGAAAGAGACTGCAGGTATAGTTGTGCAGACAGTCAAAAGATAATTTAAATGTTTTGCACATGTGAGCATTAGTTTTGCTTCATATTCATGTTGTAGAGAGCTACCTGGGAAGCACGGTGAAGAATGCTGTGGTCACTGTTCCAGCCTACTTCAATGACTCTCAGAGACAGGTATGCACACACAGGCTTTCTATTGAAGGAAACGTTGCTAAACGTTTTCGCACGAGCACCAAGATATGAATGTTTAAAAGCAGATGTCAGGCCTCCACCAGGGTCTTTTAAGAAAAGCTCAGCTTTTGAGAAGTGAATTATTGTTTTCCTGCTGTGACACTGAGAAGATTCAGAGGTTACTAACTGTAGCAGACTGTATCATGTTTCCACTAGAGTGGAGCAACTTGCAATACATTCAACTGCTTTAAAGACATTTTACTTAAATCTATTTAAACCTCCAAAAACATGTTTAACTGATGCATACATAAAGTATAGTTTTAAGTTCAGTTAGAATGTGATTTATAAATTGTATTGTCCCTATGATACTGATATTTTATCCCCTCCACAGATTTGTATTATGCACTATGCCTTCATTGTTTAACTGATGCTATTTTTGGAACATAAAAATGATTCAGACATCCAGACAGGAGAGCACCGAATCACTGTTAACCCAATTCACACAGGATAGAATAATTTGGCCAAGTTCATGTTCAAATCGCCAACCTGATTTATAATCAATATATATATTTTAAGGTATAGTGTAATTAAGTGTGCCTATGCCAAGAGGCACACTTATTACTATTCATTGGATTTATTGTGTGGATGCCCTCAAGGGCATCCACACTATTGAGATCCTGTTTCTCTTTATTCTTTATTCCACTATTTGTGTGGATGCTTTAAGCATCCACACTATTGAGTTCCTGTTTCTCTTTCTTCTTTATTATTATTATTCCGGGTGTTTCCGTACACTTTTAGCCGTAGAACTACTTCCACAATTTTCAGCCGATTTTCACCGTTCAAATTTTAAACTATTCTGCTATTTTTGCTCTTTCCGGCTATGACTTTTGCTATTTTTTGCTATTATACTTTTTAAAATATTCCACTTTTTTCCTTTAATTTGTCCCATTGAAATGAACGGGAAACTTCTGCAATTCTGCTAAAATTTGCTTGTTTTTGAAACTTAACTACTTCCTCATATTTTCACGTAGAACAACCATTCAAACTTTAAAATGTTCTCAAATTATTGGGCTATTCAGGTATGATTCAGCTTTTTCAAATCTTTTACTGTTTTACTTTTATGCCTCTTAAAGTTTTGAGTTGCAAAATTGTGATTTTTCACAAAATACATGCGTTGTTATGGTTGCTATGCTCTTGGCTTCCAGTGTGCCACTGAAGCTTTTGCAGTCTTCTCTTCATGTCCGAACAACTGTTTGCTACTTGCTCAATTTTCACTCAACTTCCACAAATTATACATCAAAACGTAGGTATTTTTGCTGGCTTTCAGAAAATGTCACCATCATTGTTGTGGGATTTATAGAATTTTGGCAAATCTCCTCAGACCAACACAAGGTCAGAAAACTCTCCATATAAAGTCAATGGAGAGTTTGTTCAAAATCACCGCTGCATTTCTGTAATGAGAGGCATATTCGAATCGTCATATCTCCTTAACGAAGCAAAGTTAAGACATGAGGCTTGTCCCGGTATATCTTCAGACACTCCTGACGCTCACAATTCAAGAATTTCTTTCTCACCTATTACCGTTCTGAAATGAGTTGGACTTGTTTGAGGGTAGGAAATTCGTCCTTCGCTCAGATTTCTTCAGATTTCAAACTCTGGAAATGAACCACTTTTTTCTCTCGTCATAACTTTTTGTTGGATTTCCACAGAGACCTGAAAATTTCCATGATTGTTCACCAAAGCCTGCTGTCTCTTACGGTGAAAGAATGATATCGATACTCCAAATAGATTTAGAGTTACAAAGCGTTGTTTGAGGGCAAGTCAAGGCAGTTTTTGCTTCGCTCTACTCAGTTATGGTGCGTTACAAGTCAAATATCTTTAATAATTCATATTTTAATGATAAATTGTTAACACTGGAAGATTCCCCCATCTCTTCTGAACAGAACGGTGTAAGAATGACCGCTCTAGCCCCTACGGTTAGGAAATTATGGTCATTTGTTTGAGGGGAATCCTCACTATGTGAAATAAACTGAAAGAAGCAGGTCTATGTCTCTGTGCTGCGTGTGTAAACAGATGCACCTGTTTTGGCGGGAAAACGTAAACAGCCTCTCTCCCTGTGTGTGTGTGTGTGTGTGTGTGACAGAGAGAGAGATAAAGCCTCTTTAATGGGATGATCTCATTCTAAGATTCAAATTCAATATATTTAGACTGGGTGACTGAATTGGATCTTGTGTGTGTGTCTCTGTGCATGTGTGTTTCCTTATGTGTACATATTTGTGATTGTGTGGCTGTTATAGATTTTTTTGCTGATTTTTGTCATTTAACAAGTATAGTTGAGGGACCCTCAGCATGTTCATCATTTTTTCAGCTGTCCATTTTGCTTTTCCAATTTTTCTGTTTAAGTTATTACTATTGTGCTAAATCATACTATTTCTGCTATTTTATAAGATGTGTGCTAAATATAGTATTTCTGCCAAATATAGTATTTCTGATTAATTATAGTTTTTCTACCAAATCATAGTACAGTATTTCTGCTTTTTATAGGATTTGTGCTTAATATACTATTTCTGCCTTTTATAGGATTTGTGCTTAATATAGTATTTCTGCTAAATGTAGTATTTATGCTTAATCATACTATTTCTATATATTTCTGCCAGGCAGCCAATCCTCTGTGAGGACTCAGACATTCAAATGCACATATCAGGGCCTGCAGGGCTTCCCAGCCAGCCAATCATATCTGAGGTCTACCGTTTCTTCTCTCGTCATATCTCAGCGACGGATATACAGAGAGCAATGAAAATCGCAGTCAAAGTACACCAAAGTCCGCTGATTCAGCCAGTATAAGAACTATGCTTCTAGTCCACCTAGTTTTTGAGTTACACAACGTTTTGTAACTCCAAAAAACGGCGTTTTTCGCCTCTCACCGCGATCTAATTCTGACTCCTCATCACCCTGTTTTTCCAAGCGGCTGCTCTCTTTCCCAGTGGCGCAGTTGGTAATGACACGGGTCTGCAAGCCAAAGATCGTGGGTTCGATTCCACCTTGGTCAACATGTTTTTTTCCCTACAAATTAATACACTGTCACAGACCAGTAATTCATATTCATCATTTATTACAATTCTGAAAACTTTTATGATTTTACCAGCTTTTTTAATATGTACCTCACATTCTTGTTAACACTCCATGGCACAAATACTCTTCCCTTTAGGCTGTGTGTGTGTGTGTGTGTGTGTGTGTGTGTGTGTGTGTGTGTGTGTGTGTGTATCAATATTTCTCCCATTTTAAAGTATTACTCCTCCATAATTGTATTTCTGTTATATCAAAGTACTTTTACTACATCTTAGTACTTCTGCTGAATCATAGTATTTCTGCTAAATCATAGTATTTCTGCTACTTTTTGGTACTTTTGCTAAATACAGTGTTTCTGCTAAATCATACTATTTCTACTATATTATATTTTTCTTTCTACATATAGCATTTCTGCTATATAATTGTATTTCTGCTATGTTATAATATTTGTGCTAAACCAGAGTATTTGTGCTGAAACATAGTATTTCTGCCAAATGATAGTATTTCTGTCAAATTATAATATTTGTGCTAAAACATAGTATTAATTTAAAATTACAATATTCATAGTTCATCACAGTGTCTCTGGTAAATCACAGTATTTCTGCTATGTTGTACTATTTTTCTAAATCATAGTGTTTCCGTAATGTTTAAGTATTTTTGGCTAAATATATTCTTTCTGTTATCTTATACTATTTCTCCTGAGTTCTTGTATTTTTGAGAAGTTATCATGTTTCTGCTAAGTTCTGCTATGCTATTGTATTTCTGCCAAGTATTATGTTTCCTCTAAGATATTGCAGTTCTGCTAAGTTATTACATTTTCGCAAAGTTCTTTTGCTTCTGCAAAGTTTTTACAATTTCTGCATCTTTTCAGCTTTTTCAGCTAGTTTTTGCAGACAGCTTCAGCTTAAAGCATCCACACTGCATTTTCGCAGGAAATGCAAATTTTTCTAGTTACTAGTTGCTTCCGTACACTTTTTGGCACTCAACTACTCCCTCAGTTTTCAGCCGATTTTCTCCGTTCAAACTCTAAACTGTTCTGCTCTTTCTGCTAATGCCGGCTATGACTTTTGGTGCTTATTACTATTATGTTTTTTACAATATTACACTTTTTTCTTTTAATTTGTCCAATTGAAATGAATGGAAAACTTCCACAATTCTGCTAAAACTTTCTTGTCTTTGAAACTTAACTACTTCCTCATACAGTGGGGCAAAAAAGTATTTAGTCAGCCACCGATTGTGCAAGTTCCCCCACTTAAAATGATGACAGAGGTCAGTAATTTGCACCAGAGGTACATTTCAACTGTGAGAGACAGAATGTGAAAAAAAAAATCCATGAATTCACATGGTAGGATTTGTAAAGAATTTATTCATAAATTAGGGTGGAAAATAAGTATTTGGTCACCTCAAACAAGGAAAATCTCTGGCTCTCACAGACCTGTAATGTCTTCTGTAAGAAGCTTTTCTGTCCCCCACTCGTTACCTGTATGAATGGTACCTGTTTGAACTCATCATCTGTATAAAAGACACCTGTCCACAGCCTCAAACAGTCAGACTCCAAACTCTGCCATGGCCAAGACCAAAGAGCTTTCGAAGGACACCAGGAAAAGTATTGTAGACCTGCACCAGACTGGGAAGAGTGAATCTACAATAGGCAAGCAGCTTGGTGTGAAAAAATCAACTGTGGGAGCAATCATCAGAAAATGGAAGACATACAAGACCACTGCTAATCTCCCGCGATCTGGGGCTCCACGCAAGATCTCATGAGAACGGTGAGCAAAGATCCCAGAACCACACGGGGAGACCTGGTGAATGACCTGCAGAGAGCTGGGACCAAAGTAACAAAGGTCACCATCAGTAACACACTACAACGGCAGGGAATCAAATCCTGCAGTGCCAGACGTGTTCCGCTGCTGAAGCCAGTGCATGTCCAGGCCCGTCTGAAGTTTGCCAGAGAGCACATGGATGATACAGCAGAGGATTGGGAGAATGTCATGTGGTCAGATGAAACCAAAGTAGAACTTTTTGGTATAAACTCAACTCGTCATGTTTGGAGGAAGAAGAATACTGAGTTGCATCCCAAGAACACCATACCTACTGTGAAGCATGGGGGTGGAAACATCATGCTATGGGGCTGTTTTTCTGCCAAGGGGACAGGACGACTGATCCGTGTTAAGGACAGAATGATTGGGGCCATGTATCGTGAGATTTTGAGCCAAAACCTCCTTCCATCAGTGAGAACTTTGAAGATGAAACGAGGCTGGGTCTTCCAACATGACAATGATCCAAAACACACCACCCGGGCAACAAAGGAGTGGCTCCGTAAGAAGCATTTGAAAGTCCTGGAGTGGCCTAGCCAGTCTCCAGACCTCAACCCCATAGAAAATCTGTGGTGGGAGTTGAAAGTCCGTGTTGCTCAGCGACAGCCCCAAAACATCACTGCTCTCGAGAAGATCTGCATGGAGGAATGGGCCAAAATACCAGCTACTGTGTGTGCAAACCTGGTAAAGACCTATAGTAAACGTTTGACCTCTGTTATTGCCCACAAAGGTTATGTTACAAAGTATTGAGTTGTATTTTTGTTATTGACCAAATACTTATTTTCCACCCTGATTTACGAATAAATTTTTTACAAATCCTACCATGTGGTTTCATGGATTTTTTTTTTTTTTCACATTCTGTCTCTCACAGTTGAAGTGTACCTCTGGTGCAAATTACTGACCTCTGTCATCATTTTAGGTGGGGGAACTTGCACAATCGGTGGCTGACTAAATACTTTTTTGCCCCACTGTACTTTCACCTAGAAACTCCATTCAAACTTTAAAACGTTCTCAAATGATTGGGCTATTCCTGTGTGATTCAGCTTTTTCAGATCTTCTACCGTTTTCATCTTATCTCTCTTTAAGTCTTCAGTTGCAAAATTGTGATTTTTCAGAAAATACATGCGTTGCTATTGTTGCTATGCAATTAACTCAGAGGGGACAGTGAAACTCTTTGAATTTTCTCTTCATGTCCAAACAACTTCTTGCTACTCGCTAAATTTCCACTGAAGCCCCACAAATTATACATCAAAACGTAGGTGTTTTTGCTGGCTTTTAGAAAATGTCGCTATCATTGTTGTGGGACTCATAGATTCTTTGCAAATCTCCTCAGAGTAACACAAAGTGTGAAAACTCTCCATATAAACTCAATGGAGAGTTTGTTCAAAATCACCGCTGGATTTCTCTAATGAGAGGCATTTTCAAATTGTCATATCTCCTTAACGAAGCGAAGTTAAGACATAAGGCTTGTCCCGATATATCTTCAGACACTCCTGATGCTCACAATTCAAGAATTTTTTTTCCTCACCTATTACCGTTCTGAAATGAGTTAGACTTGTTTGAGGGTAGGAAATTTGTCCCTTGCTCAGATTTCATCAGATTTCAAATTCTGGAAATGAGGCCCTTTTTTTTTCTCTCATCATATCTTTCTGATGGATTTCCACAGAGCCCTGAAAAATTCCATGACTGTTCACCAAAGGCTGCTGTTTCTTACGGTGAAAGAATGATTTTGATGCTCCATATAGATTTAGAGTTACCAAAAGTTGTTTGAGAGCAAGTCAAGGCAGTTTTTTCTTCGCCTCTACTCGGTTACAGTGTATTACAAGTCATATATCTTTAATAATTTATATTTTATCTCTGAATTATGAAGACCTGAAGATTCCCCCCCCTCTTCTGAACAAAACGATGTCTGAATGACCGTTCTAGCCTCTACGGTTAGGAAATTATGGCCATTTGTTCGAGGGGAATCCTGAATGTCAGAAATACACTGAAGAAAACTCACACCTCTCTCTGTGTCTGTAAGGGCTGACTACAGCAGGTGCAGCTAATTTAACTGACCTACATATACCAAGCCCAGACTCTCAACAGCTCCTGTTCCTTTTACTCTCTGTGTATGTGTGTCTGTGTATCAATATTTCTCCTATGTGTAAGTATTACTCCTCAATCATAGTATTTCTGCTAAAGCAAAGTACTTCTGCTAAATCATAGTACTTCTGCTAAATCATAGTATTTTTGCAAAATCATGGTTTTGGGGCCAAATCATAATATTTCTGTTATTTTATAATATATGTGCTGAATATATTATATGTGCCAAATCATAGTATTTATCCCAAATTATAGTATTTATGCCAAATTACAGTATTTCTGCTAAAAAGAAGAAATGGTCCTTTTTAGCAGGAATTTCTGCCAAAAGATGGTATTGATGTTAAAACATAGTATTTCTGCCAAATCAGAGTATTTGTGACAAAGCATCGTATTTGTATGGAGTCATAGTATTTCTTCTAAATCATAGTATTTCAATCAAATCTCATTAGTTGTTGTTAAAACGCAGTATTATTGCCAAATCATAGTATTTGTACCCAATCATAGTATTTCTGCTAAATCATAGCATTTGTGCCAAATCATGGTATTTGTGCAAAAACATAGTATGTCTGCTAAACCATAGTATATCTCTTATGTTATAGTATTACTACTAAGGCATAGTATTTCTGCCAAATCATAGTATTTGTACTAAATCATAGTACTTGTGCCAAATCATAGTATTTGTTGCACATCATAGTATTGGAACCAAAACATAGTATTTGTCCCAAAGCATCGTATTTGTATGGAGTAATAGTATTTCAATCAAAAGTAGTTGTGTTAAAACGCAGTATTATTGCCAAATCATAGTATTTCTGCCAAATCATAGTATTTGTACCCAATCCTAGTATTTTTGCCATGTCGTATTTGTGCCGAATCATGGTATTTTTGCCAAATCGTGGTATTTGTGCCCAATTAATAATTCTGTTATGTTATAGTATTACTACTAAGTCGTAGAATATCTGTTATGTTATAATGCATCTGCGGAATATAGTATGTGTGCCAAATCATAGTATTTATACCAAATCACAGTATTGCTGCTAAAACATAGTATTTCTGCCATATTGTGGTATTTGTGCAAGAATATTGAACTGTTATGTTATAGTACTAATGTTACTACTAAGTCATAGTATTTCTGCGTTGTTATAGTATTTGTGCTAAAACGTAGTATCTCTGCCAAGTCATAGAATTACTGCAATTTCATAGTTTTTTCTAGGAAATCTGTTATGTTATAGTATTACTACTCAGTCATAGTATTTCTGCCAAATCATAGTATTTGTGTGAATTTGTATACTGTAATATCACTGTATTATGTAGTGGCTAAGTAGGGGCTGTTAACTAAGTGCATCAGTGTAAATAGGTCATCACTTGTGTTGGAGTGCCCTCTTGTGGCGCCTTTTGGGTAGTGCCTTAGTAAACGTGAACCCTGTAAAAAGTGGCATCAGACTGATTTGTAGTGGAGGAATTTGTTGCCAGTTTTCTTAATCTTTAATCTGTATGCATATTGTAATGCATACCCTGTTCTTAATCATAGAAACCACACCATATCACCTCTCCACATCCTCCTACTTGTATGCCATACCTCCCTGTACCATCCATCTGACCGCAATAAACTCCACCTGTGGCAATCTAATCCCTGGATGTCAGCCTCTCCTTCTGACCGAGGATAGTTACTATTGCAGCACCACCCAGCATTAAACTGACGTACACCATTCTGTACAATAGTATTTGTGCTAAAAAGTAGTATTTCTGCCAAATCATAGTATTACTGCTATTTCATACTATTTAAGCGAAATTACAGTGTTTCTGCAAAAACATTGCATTTCTGCTAAATCATAGTATTTCTGTAATCTTATAGTACTTGTACTCAATTATAGTATTTGTGACAAAGTGTAGTATTTGTACCAAAACATAGTATTACTGGTAAATCATAGTATTTGAGCCAAATCATAGTATTTGTGCCAAAGCATAGTATTTCTTCCAAATCATAGTATAACTGCATAATAAAGGTTCTTGAGCCACATCAGTGTTTGTGCCAAATCTTAGTATTTCTTCTAAATCCTTGTAATTCTGCTCAATGATAGAATTTCTGCTATGCTGTAGTACTTTTTTTCCTGGATTGTAGTACTTCTGCTAAGTCAAAGTATTTCATGTAAATCATAGTATTTCTACCAAGTCCCAGTGTTTCTGCTAAATCATAAATAATGTTTTACCACAAATTGTATGATTTGGGGGCGAGAGGCAGGGTACACCCTGGACAGGTCGCCAGTCTGTCGGGGATAGGCTCCAACGCCCCCTGCGACCCTGAAAAGGGTAAGCGGATGGATGGATGGATGGATGTATGATTTGGCTCAAATACTATGATTTGGCAGAATTTTCTGTGTTCCAGCACAAATGCTATGATTTGGCAGGAAAAAAAATATTATTTAGTATTTCTGCTAAAACTTAGTATTTATACTATGTTTAAACTTTAAAAAATTCTGCTATTTCTGCTGATGTGTGTTATGACTTTTGACCATTTAAATGAATGGAACACATTATCAATGTGGTCACTGATTTTGCATGCTGGGCTGAGCTGTGTTTTAGCTCAGTGAGATAAGCATCCGTTCTCAGACTGGGAGGCCTGGGTTCAAATCCAGCTTATGGCAACATTTCTTTCAGCTAACAGTTAAACTTTTTTTTTTAACTCTTTTCAACACAAATTTCATCTTTTTAACCCCTTTTCAGCACAAATCCAAACTTTTTCAGCTCTTTTTAGCAAAAACCTCTTTTCAGTAGAATTCTGCTCATTCAACTCTTTTCAGCAGCAATTCTGATAGAAATCTTTTAAGCAAAATTTTCAGTTTTTTCTGCTGTTTTCAGAAAAAAACTCTTTTCAGCAGAAATTCTGCTCTTTCACCTCTTTTCAGCAGAATTTTCACCTTTTTTTTTTTTTTTTTTTTTTTTTTTCCCATCCATCCATCCATTCGCTTCCGCTTATCCTTTTCAGGGTCGCGGGGGGCGCTGGAGCCTAGCTGTCATAGGGCGAAAGGCGGGGTACACCCTGGACAGGTCGCCAGTCTGTCGCAGGGCTAACACACAGGGACAGACAACCATTCACTCGCACATTCACACCTAGTGACAATTTGGATTAATCAATTAACCTATCCCCACAAGCTGCATGTCTTTGGACGGTGGGAGGAAGCCGGAGTACCCGGAGAGAACCCACGCAAACACGGGGAGAACATGCAAACTCCACACAGAAAGACCCCGGCCTGATGGTGGAATTGAACTCAGGACCTTCTTGCTGTGCGGCAACAGTGCTAGCCACCGTGCTGCTTTTTTTTTTTTTTTTTTTTTTTTTTTTTTTTTTTTTTTTTTTTTTTTTTTTTTTGCCCAAATTCTGCTTATTCACCTCTTCTGAAAAATTTTCAGCCTTTCCACCTCTTATCAGCACAATTCTCAGCAGCTTCTGCTCATTTCAGCACAATTGTCAATCTCTCCACCTCTTCTTTGTGAGAAAGAGTTTGGCTCAGTGAGCTAAATAGCTGCCCTTAGACCAGGAGGGCCAGGTTCGAATCCTGCTCAGGGCAGCATTTTTTTTTTTTTTCCAACTTTCAATTTTTTCAGCTTTTTTTCAACAAACATCTTCAGCGTTAAGGCATCCACACAGCATTTTTGCAGGAAATGCAAATTTTTCTAGTTATTCTGGTTGCTCCTGTACGTTTTTCGCCACTTAACTACTCCCACAATTTTTGTCCGATTTTTACCATTCAAATTTTAAACTATTCAGCTATTTCTGCTAACGATTGCTATGACTTTTGGTATTTTCTGTTATTATACTTTTAAAAATATTACACTTTTTTCCTTTAATTTGTCCCATTGAAACGAATGGGAAACTTCCACAATTCTGCTAAAACTTGCTTGTTGTTGAAACTTAACTACTTCCTCATACTTTCACCTAGAAACTCCATGCAAACTTTAAAATGTTCTCTGATTATTGGGCTATTCCTGTGTGATTCAGCTTTTTCAGATCTGTTACCGTTTTCATTTAATGCCTCTTTAAGTTTCAGTTGCAGCTTTGTGATTTTTTTTTTTTTCAGAAAATACACGCGTTGCTATGGTTGCTATGCAATTAACTCAGAGTGAGTGCTGGTCTGATCTGAATTTTCTCTTCATGTCTGAACAACTTCTTGCTACTCGCTCAATTTCCACTCACCCCCCACAAATTATACATCAAAATGTAGGTATTTTTGCTGGCTTTAAGACAGTGTCACTATAATTATTGTGCGAGTTACGGTTTTTTCACAATTTGCCTCAAAGTGACACAAGGTCTCAAAACTCCCCATTCAAAGTCTATGGGGAGGTTGTGAAACTCAGAGCTGAAATACTGAAACTGAAGGCATTTTCAAATCGTCATATCTACTTAACGAAGCGAAGTTAAGACATGAGGCTTGTGCCAATTCATCTTCAGACACTGCTGACACTCGCGGTCGAAGCAGTTTTTACAGTCATCTTACCATTGAGCCATAAATTACGTTTGTTTGAGGGGTGGAAATCTGTCCTCCTCTCATTTTTCAAACTCCAAAAATGAAGCCGTTTCTTCTCTCGTCATATCTCCGCGACGGAGGTACAAAGAGCTATGTAAATCGCAGTCAAAGTTCACCAAAGTCCGCTGATTCACCCAGTGTAAGAATGCTTCTATCCCACCTAGTTTTTGAGTTACACGACGTTTTGTAACTCCAAAAAACTGAGTTTTTTTTCGCCTCTCACCGCGATCTAATTCTGACTGCTCATCACCCTGTTTTCCAGGCGCCCGCTCTCTTTGCCAGTGGCGCGATTGGTAAGGAAACGGCTCTTCAGACCAAAGTTCATGGGTTCAGTTCCACCTTGGCCCACATGTTTGTTTGTATGTTTGTTTGTTTGTTTGTTTGTTTGTTTTTCACTACAAATTCATATTGATAATTTATTACAATTCGGCAACGTTTTATGATTTTTGGCAGCTTTTCTAATATGGACCTCAGATTCTTGTTAACGCTCCATGGCAGAAATACATACAAGTACACAGCCTGATGAAGCAGACAGAAGCAGTACCTCTGATTGGTTCAGCATTTTCACCTCTTATCAGCACAAATCTCTGCCTCTTCTGCTGTTTTCATTAGAATTGTAAGCTTTTTCACCTTTTTTCAGTTACGTGAGAACCAGTTTGGCTCAATGAGTAGCTGAAAAATATCAGCCTCTTCTGCTGTTTTAGCAGGATTTCAGAGTTCAGCTTTTTCACTTGTTTTAAGCACAAATTTCAGTTTCTTTACCTCATTTCAGAACAAAATTCTTCCTCTTCACCTCTTTTCTGCTAATTTGAGCTTCTGCTCCACAGTGCACATTTTCCCTCTCATCATATCTTTGTTTGTGACCAGAACTCATTTGGCTCAGAGGGTTGAGCAGCTGCCGTGAGACCCGGTGGCAGAGGTTCGAATCCTGCCTGTGACAGTTGCTACACATGTTCCCTGCTTGCATGCGCTCTGCTTTCTTGACACTCCCCAGTGTATCATTACACATACAGCCATCTTCAGCAGGCACCTCTGCTTCCACACCTCTTTTCAGCAGATAATTCTGCTTTTTCAGCTTTTTTTTCAGCAGACATCTTCAGCGTTAAGGCATCCACACAGCATTTTCGCAGGAAATGCAAATTTTTTTTCTAGTTATTCTTCAAGTTGCCACTTTCTTTGCCGCTTAACTACTCCGTCAGTTTTCAGCCGATTTTCTCAGTTCAAACTCTAAACTGTTCTGCTCTTTCTGCTAATTCCTGCTATGACTTTTGGTACTTATAACTATTATACTTTTTTAAATATTCCACTTTTTTCCTTTAATTTGTCCCATTGAAATGAATGGGAAACTTCCACAATTCTGCTAAAACTTGCTTGTTGTTGAAACTTAACTACTTCCTCATACTTTCACCTAGAAACTCCATTCAAACTTTAAAATGTTCTCAGATCATTGGGCTATTCCTGTGTGATTCAGATTTTTTATTTTTATTTTTATTTTTTTTAAATATCTTTTACCATTTTAATTAAATCCTCTTTAAGTTTTCAGTTGCAGCTTTGTGATTTTTGAGAAAATACATGCGTTGTTATGGTTGCTATGCAATTAACTCAGAGTGAGCACTTGTCCTTTTTCAGTTTTCTCTTCATGTCTGAACAACTTCTTGCTACTCACTCAATTTTCACTCAACCTCCACAAATTATACATCAAAACGTAGGTATTTTTGCTGGCTTTCAGAAAATGTCACTATCACTGTTGTGGAAGTTACAGATTTTTATCAAATCGCCTCAGAGCAACACAATGTTTGAAATATGAATGTCTCCATAGAAAGTGAATGGGGACTTTGTTCAAAATCACCGCTGGAACTCTCTGAGAGGCATTTTCAAATCATCATATCTCTTTAACAAAGCAAAGTTAAGACATGAGGCTTGTGCCAATTCATCTTCAGACCCTGCTGACACTCACGGTCGACGCAGTTTTTACAGTCATCTTACCGTTGAGCCATAAATTAGCTTCAACAAAGGGCAGCTAGCCACCGGTGTATTTACATGCGGGAAAGAGACACATGCGAGGCGGCCGCCGATCGACCGGTGGTGGCTAACGCGGAGCTCAAACAGATGGCAGCCATGGATCAGGGAAATTGAAGGCAGGAGAAGCAGGTTAACTGAATTTCAGGTAAGAAGTTATGAACTGCACTCTATTTGGGTCGGATATAAACAGAGTTTAGGTGTAGTTTATTTTCGTTGTGTTAACTTTTTACAATCAGTTACAATAAGTCGTACTGCGTGCTAGCTGGCATGACGCAGTTTCTATACAGCTGTGTGCGCGCTAAGTTACTGATGAATTGAATTGAATTTTATTTTATTCATAAGGGTTAGTTCGTAGAGTTGCAAACCGTTCCGTACAAACTGAATCGTCCCGCATTCAGAGAAAATATTACGCGTTTCGTATTGAGCTGAAAAGGAACACAGTTTGTCCCGTACTTCAGGTAGAACGGAAGAAGACACAAAGCTGGATTTATTCTGTCGTTACGCAGCCTCCCCTGTCATTCTCTCGCCTGTTGCAACTTCAATCATGAAACTGATCAATGATCGGCTTTTCTCTCTTGTTTGTTTATCGCGCTAAACAACAGCAGCACGTTTAAGCTTGATCAGCTGTTGTTAAATTCATTTGATTTTAATTTCTAGTATCAGCTGATGTTTGCTGGAGCCACAGCTGTAAAAACGGCTGGTCCAAACCAGGAGATGTCCTTACTGAATCATCAGAGCTGAACTGGTGATGGAGAAACGGGTTTACCTTTTAGGTGACATGAATGAGTTGAAGGGAAGTCATGAACTGTTTCTGACAGACAAATAACACCAATATCCTTTTTTGTGTAGCTGACAACTGGTAACTGTGCAGGGGCGGATCTAGCAAAGCTTTTGCCAGGGAGCCAGGTAGGGCATTAACAGGGAAAGGGGGACACAAAGATATACTTTTCTTTCTTACTCTCATATAAAATATTTAGCTTTTATTAAATAGTTATCTGAATCTTATAACCAAAGTTTGTATAATAATACACAAGATTGGCTGTAGATCATTGTTAATCATTCAGAACACTGTAAAAATAACAAAAACAAAAAGTGAATGCAAAAGTGCATAAATATTTATTTTACGTGTTTGATGTGTGTGGCAGGGCGTGGTATGCAGTGCCGCTGCAGGGGAGGTGGACCCACAGGCGTAAAGTCTGTGATCTCTCGGCTGTTTTTTGGGTGTGTGTTGGGCTGTGAGATGAAAAGCTACAGCCGGCTGTGTGGGTACACCAACCATGTGTAAAAAGTGGTCCATAACGTAATGCTTCCTGTAAAATAGTCAGATGTCTATTCATATTAATGTACAGAATTCACCTGCTTACTGCTACTACTGCACATTCACTCAGTGTGTGTGTGTGTGTGTGTGTGTGTGTGTGTATATGTATATACACAGATATATGTGTGTGCTTCCTCTACACCCCCCCCCCTCAATTTTTTTGCACATGTCGAGGAGCGTGTCAGGCTACATTTCACTGTGTGTTATACTTGTATAACTTTGCATGTGACAAATAAAGAACCTTGAACTTAAACTTCAAAGCGTGTTTATGCAAACATTGTCGGGTCTGCCGTGGTACAATGGGACTTCTGCTCATGAACCTCTGTGCACAGCGTCTGCAAATCGGGGCTGTACGAAGTCACCTCATCTTTACACAAAACTGTAAGCTGTCATCTGTGAGGCGCGAGTGGTGTTTGTTTTTTACCATAGTTCATGGTGGAGAATGGCTGCTCTGCTGAGTTTTGCTCTCTGTAGCCGTATGAATGGCAAACTACACTGATTAGCAGCGGCATAGGCACACTTAAAATTTCTTCCGAAATTTTCGCTTTCTAGTTCATCATATACTTTCTTTTTATACTTACTTTTTCTTCCAACCCCCCCCCCCCCCCCCCTTTTTTTTTTTTTTTTTTTTAAACTGTTCGAAGTTTTTGATAAGACTAATCTACCTCAGTCTCAGAGCAGTTAAGGTGATATGTAGATGTCGGATAATTAGCTTCTGTGTCCTTGTTGCTGCTTTGGAATGCACTTGATGATTGAAGTAACGATTCATCTTCGATACTTGTGTCAACTTGTTTCTTTGACAGGCCACCAAAGATGCTGGGCAGATCGCTGGTCTGAGCGTCCTGCGTGTGATTAACGAGCCAACTGCTGCTGCTCTGGCCTATGGCCTGGACAAGACCCAAGATAAGATGTGTGTAGATGACAAAAAAACCACCTGATGTTTACTGCTATGCTTAGGAGTATCAGTACTTGCTAAGAAAGATGATAGATGATCCTGTACATAGAAGAATACAACTACTCGCTCTGTTGTTGTGTTAACCTCTATGAATGTGTTTCCAGTATTGCTGTGTATGATCTAGGTGGAGGTACGTTTGACATCTCAATCCTGGAGATCCAGAAGGGAGTTTTTGAGGTGAAGTCCACCAATGGTGACACCTTCCTTGGAGGAGAGGACTTTGATCAGCACCTCCTCAGACACATTGTCAAGGAGTTCAAGAGAGAGGTGGGTATTCTAACAGTCTTTAAGCCTTGATCTATTTGTGAAGTTTTGCGTTTTCAACCTGCGCTGTTTCTTTTCAGTCCGGTGTAGACCTGACGAAGGACAACATGGCTCTTCAGAGAGTCAGAGAGGCTGCGGAGAAGGCAAAGTGTGAGCTGTCCTCTTCACTGCAGGTACTCCTAGCTTTTATCCTCATGGGAAGCTAATGAGTTTGTGTAGTTGTATAAAAAGGTGACACTGAATGGCTGATGTATCACAGATGCTTTAGGGTGTTTTGATTTTGGTTGTACTGCTTGTCATCACATGTCTCAGTGCATGTTGTGTGCCAGCTCTCAGTCAGCTGTCCAGATAATCTGTGTCTGGCTCAGTGTTACAGTGCTGGTAGACGAAGCTCCTGTTTTTTTTGCTTCAGTGCAGCAGGTTCTGTTTTAGAATCCGCTGCTGCTGTGCTGCTACAGGACTTGGCCCAGTGAGAGTGGACTGTCCTGATTCTGACCGCAGGCCAGGCCTAGTACAGGGTCACACAAAATGAACCACAGTGCTGAGTTAAAAGCATTTTGTAACTGTTTAAATACTCAGTGATTGTCCTTCTGTTTTACAGACTGACATCAACCTCCCCTACCTGACTATGGATGCCTCCGGTCCCAAACATCTTAACATGAAGCTAACCCGTGCTCAGTTTGAAGGTATTGTTGCTGACCTTATCCGCCGCACCGTGTCTCCTTGCCAGAAGGCCATGCAGGATGCTGAAGTGTCCAAGGGAGACATCGGAGAGGTGCTGCTGGTGGGAGGCATGACACGCATGCCCAAGGTACACAAGACAGATGTTTAAAACCACCAAAGTGCATGAAATAACTCAGGGTGCACATACTTTATACTTGTGGGACTAGATGGAGTAAACGAGTAAGTTCTGCAGCTTCCATGGCAACGAATAGTTAACAGTAGACAAAGTGGTACACACCACAAATGTGTGGTCTGGTTTGGGGACATAATGACATTTACAGTGGCTTGCAAAAGTATTCGGCCCCCTTGAACCTTTCCATATTTTGTCACATTACAGCCTCAAACATCAATCAATTTTATTAGAATTCCACATGAAAGACCAATACAAAGTGATGTACACGTGAGAAGTGGAACAAAAATCATACATGATTCCAAACATTTTTTTACAAATAAATAACTGAAAAGTGGGGTGTGCATAATTATTCAGCCCCCTGAGTCAATACTTTGTAGAACCACCTTTTTTTGCTTCAATTACAGCTGCCAGTCTTTTAGGGTATGTTTCTACCAGCTTTACACATCTAGAGACTGAAATCCTTGCCCATTCTTCTTTGCAAAACAGCTCCAGCTCAGTCAGATTAGATGGACAGTGTTTGTGAACAGCAGTTTTTGAGATCTTGCCACAGATTCTCAATTGGATTTAGATGTGGACTTTGACTGGGCCATTCTAACACATGGATATGTTTTTTTTTTTTTTTTTTTTTTTTTTTTTTAAAACCATTCCATTGTTGCCCTGGCTTTATGTTTAGGGTTGTTGTCCTGCTGGAAGGTGAACGTCCACCCCAGTCTCAAGTCTTTTGCAGACTCCAAGAGGTTTTCTTCCAAGATTGCCCTGTATTTGGCTCCATCCATCTTCCCATCAACTCTGACCAGCTTCCCTGTCCCTGCTGAAGAGAAGCACCCCCAGAGGATGATGCTGCCACCACCATATTTGACAGTGGGATGGTGTGTTCAGAGTGATGTGCAGTGTTAGTTTTCCGCCACACATAGCATTTTACATTTTGGACAGAAAGTTCCATTTTGGTCTCATCTGACCAGAGCAGCTTCTTCCACATGTTTGCCGTGTCCCCCACATGGCTTGTCGCAAACTGCAAAGTGGACTTCTTATGGTTTTCTGTTAACAATGGCTTTCTTCTTGCCACTCTTCCATAAAGGCCAACTTTGTGCAGTGCACGACTAATAGTTGTCCTATGGACAGATTCCCCCACCTGAGCTGTAGATCTCTGCAGCTCGTCCAGAGTCACCATGGGCCTCTTGGCTGCATTTCTGATCAGCGATCTCCTTGTTCGGCCTGTGAGTTTAGGTGGACGGCCTTGTCTTGGTAGGTTTACAGTTGTGCCATACTCCTTCCATTTCTTAATGATCGCTTGAACAGTGCTCCATGGGATGTTCAAGGCTTGGGAAATCTTTTTGTAACCTAAGCCTGCTTTAAATTTCTTAATAACTTTATCCCTGACCTGTCTGGTGTGTTCTTTGGACTTCATGGTGTTGTTGCTCCCAATATTCTCTTAGACAACCTCTGAGGCCGTCAAAGAGCAGCTGTATTTGTACTAGGGCTGCCACAAACGATTATTTTGATAGTTGACTAGTCACCGATTATTTTTGCGATTAGTCGACTAATCAGATCATGCATCCATTGGAGTAAAACGTACATCTTATTGCACCAGCATGCATCTACTCTTATGTAACTATCATTAGCTTACAGCTTTAAGTGTTTAAGGTATGTGCTAACTAAAAATAAAGACAAGGTGATAGTTTATTAAATTTTAATGAAATTTGCAGATTGTTTCGGTGAAGTTTAAACTCCTTGCTATCTAAAATATAACAGGACACCGGAGTATATTCTCGAGCATTTCACACTTCTGATAATCAGTTGTCGTCTTGACGTTTATTCAGCTGTGTAAAAACTAAAACTTCAATCTCAGCCAAACCGATTTACTCAGGAACAAATAAAATACTAAAAAAAAGCAAAACAATAACATTCTGAAGTTATCTAAGTGACTTATATATGTTTTACCTGAGTAGCGAAAGACGGCAGTGGGTTTGAAAACGATTTGCCGGGAGTCCGGTGTTCTCACGGGCTCTAGTGAGCCTTGCCCCCGACTAGCTATCGAGCTAGTGGGTAACAGACGTCTCCGAAAACGTCAGAACGCCTTTGAAAATATGTGGTGTCTTGATAAACTGAGCAGATATTTGAGGTTTATACAGCTACATTCTCACCTGAAAATATGTTAAACGTTTATTTTGTGACCCAGGAAGAATAATAAGAGTAATATTAAAACTAACTAGCTGCCGCCATTGTTGTAAACTGAACTGAGCTGCGCTATGAATTCTGGGACACAGCTTCTTCTTCGGGTTTAACGGCAGCTGGCATCTATGTACATGCAGTGCTGCAATCTTTTGTTTCAGTCTGTTATTACACTCTTAAATCCTACTACTTATTCCTGCGTCTTTTGTGATCTTACAAAGCTTCGAACGACGCGTCGACTATTAAATCAGTCATCGACGATTTTGATAGTCGACGTAATCGTGACTAGTCGACTAATCGTGGCAGCCCTAATTTGTACTGACATTAGATTACACATAGGTACACTCTATTTAGTCATTAGCACTCATCAGGCAATGTCTATGGGCAACTGACTGCACTCAGACCAAAGGGGGCTGAATAATTACACACACACACCACTTTTCAGTTATTTATTTGTAAAAAATGTTTGGAATCATGTATGATTTTTGTTCCACTTCTCAAGTGTACACCACTTTGTATTGGTCTTTCACGTGGAATTCCAATGAAATTGATTCATGTTTGAGGCTGTAATGTGACAAAATGTGGAAAAGTTCAAGGGCGCCGAATACTTTTGCAAACCACTGTATACATTGCAAACAGGTGTATTTTTTTCGTAGTTGAGCTAACATGCAGTGCACTTTAGTTTTCGGCAGCTTGACAGTTGAATTGTTGGCTCATTACTGGCTCATTAACTTTGACGTGATCTCTATCTGCACAACCCTAGTGCACAGACAATAAGAAGAACATAGATTTGTACAGTGCTTTTACAAAAGAGTAAAACAATGTTTTCTGCATTTTGAATATGATTTTTATAATGCTGATTTTAATGCATGCATAACTCGTAATTAACACCCCCCACCACATCCGCACTGCAGGTTCAGCAGACAGTCCAGGATCTGTTTGGCCGAGCCCCCAGCAAGTCTGTGAACCCTGATGAAGCTGTCGCTATTGGGGCAGCCATCCAGGGTGGCGTTCTGGCTGGCGATGTAACCGATGTGCTGCTTTTGGATGTGACTCCACTGTCGCTGGGTATCGAGACTCTGGGTGGTGTCTTTACCAAACTCATCAATAGGAACACCACAATTCCCACCAAGAAGAGCCAGGTATTTAAAGCAGGACTGCAGTCCCACAGTCTCAGTGAAGCCCCATGTGATCTACAGTGTCACATGTTCCCCTCCAGGTGTTCTCCACAGCAGCTGATGGACAGACTCAGGTGGAGATCAAAGTGTGCCAGGGTGAGAGAGAGATGGCGACAGACAACAAGTTGCTGGGTCAGTTTACTCTGGTAGGAATCCCTCCAGCCCCTCGTGGAGTCCCTCAGATCGAGGTCACATTCGACATCGACGCCAACGGCATCGTCCATGTGTCGGCCAAGGACAAAGGCACAGGCCGCGAGCAGCAGAGTCAGTGCACACAGTAAACCAGTCTGAAAGCTGAGAACTTTGTTTTTTTTCCCACTTCGTGTGTTAGCAAGTCAAGCTAAAAGACATTTCAAACTGCTGAAAATAATCTGCATTTTTAGATAAATGTTAACACTTAACTTGGTTGACTTTTACAGTTGTTGTTAAGACAGACTAGATAGGGAGGTTAATATTTATGCATGTTGCTGTAATCACTTGGCCCTTACTCAGTCTTGTTTCAGACAACTGTTTTTTGTTTTTTTCCCTGCATTACGACTCTGTTTGAATTGGTATCTGTAAAAGTCAAAGTGCACATATAAATATCTCATTTCCTCCTTTACAGTTGTGATCCAGTCATCAGGAGGTCTCAGTAAAGATGACATTGAGAATATGATCAAGAATGCTGAGAAGTATGCAGAGGAGGACCGGAGGAGGAAGGTAACAGTCAAACTGTAAAGACAAAAGTCGGGGGTGAAATCTCACCGTCTTGATTGATGGGCACTTTATTGTCATCATAACTCAGTGCAACACAGAAAATGTTCATCTTAAAACACAGAAATCAGTTCACACTTATTTATACAAGGCTCATTCCTAATGGGTCATCTCAAGACACTTTATGTTGAACAGACTTGAAACTAGCTGCAAACAAAGGACTCAATGCCGTTTCACCCACAGTTACATCTGTTCAGTTGGTTTACAGGCATTTCCACATTGGCTTTTTAGGCCTAGAAGTTGCACGTCTTACACACAGATGATGGTTCACCACTGTGTTGTCTGTGGTTTTAGTATCTGGTAAATACTGAGTTGTCTTGCTGCAGGACCGTGTGGAAGCTGTCAACATGGCTGAGGGCATCATCCATGACACAGAATCCAAGATGGAAGAGTTTAAAGACCAGCTCCCTGCTGATGAGGTAATGCTCTAAACTTTGTTGTAATTTACTGAGATTAAATTAATGTTTTGTGCTTGATTTTTGTCTTATTTTTTCCCCCCTATTTTTGTGAAATCAGTGCACCAAGCTGAAGGAGGAGATTTCAAAGGTCAGGAATCTGTTGACCAATAAGGACTCTGAGACAGGCGAGAACATCAAGCAGGCCGCAACCAACTTGCAGCAGGCATCACTCAAACTGTTTGAAATGGCCTACAAGAAGGTAGGCCTTGAAACTGTGTATATCAGTGTGTGCTGTACTGTAAAAGTCTTGACCAGACCCTCATTTTATTACATTTTGCTTCCAAGAATCTTTTGAATCAGAAAAATGCTAACTGTAAAAGGAATAAGAATATTTTTGTACAAACAAGTTGACTACCAAAGAGCTATTTGCTGAAAACGAGGCATATCTTAGAATGTGCAATTTCCATAAAAATTAGGGAAAACTAGAGGTGAACAAACCCAAAAGAAGTAAAAGGTCACACAGATTAAAGCGGTTTTGTAAAATTCTGCTCAGTGTTTGTGAAAGTCTTTAATTCCTTTTGTTCCTGCAGATGGCAGCAGAGCGGGATAGCAGCAGCAGTTCCAGTTCTTCAGAAGGAGAGAAGAAAGAAGGCCAACAGTAGATCTTATTAGTACTTGGCTGTCATGAGATGACCATGACAGCAGAGGACTGTTGGGCTTGTGTGGTGGACTAGGCGGAAGGATGATCGCCAGAGTCATTCTTGCATAACACAACATTCTACTGTGTTTTGGCAGTAAAATAGAAAAGATAAATGTCAGTGTATGTTCCTCCATGTCCCATGATATCCTATTTCTAATTTAACTGTCTGGAACAAAAAGTTGTTTATTTTTACAAAGATGTTAATTTCCATTCTGAGGTAGTGAAACATTTTCTTGTTGAAGATATCACATTTCTTTTGTTCAGTTTCGGAAAGCGGGATGCTCGTTCATAGCACTTATTTGTACCGGGTTCACTCTGAGAGGTGTGGTACAGAGGATGTACAACTGCAGAGTGCTGAATAAGAAAAGTCTCCTTTTGGTGTACTCTATTAACATCTCGGAGGCTGCCAGTCCCCCCCTCTCTGTTATCCTGAGTGCACTCCATTGACTTGCATTCATTTAGTCTCTTGTAAGAACTGGTTTGTGATCATGTGGTCACATTTTCTGGCATCACGCCAATTCCTTAAACAGTAAATTCAAAGTATGTCTGTGAGATGAGAATTTTAAGAATATAATAAGTATGTGAGAAACTCCCTTTTGGCTCTTAAAAATGCACTTCTTTGGTCACCTTAAACCGAGCATGGGTTGAACTCAACACAACACATGATGGGACAGCTAACTAGATGACATCATGGTTCACTTCTGACAGACAACAGGAGAAAGAAGAGTCATGCATGAGGAGTGTGGAGCAACTGTGTCATTCATTGACGGCCAGAAACTACTCTGTGTACAGTGACTTGCTGTGTTGAGCACTCTACTTTAAAAAGAAGCATGAAGTAGTGTATTGAATTGAAAGTTCTGTTTATTGTGAGAGTATGGGATGGGTGATTATATTAATGAAGTGAAAACTGAGAATCATAGTAACTTGCCTTTTTCTTTTTTTTTCTTTTTTTTTTTAAATAAAAAAAATATGAAATATGTGAGTGTTGTGGGTTTTTTTTTCTTTTCTTCATGTGTTTTATTCTTTCTAGTATTTCAAAAACTTCCTGATTTTATTTTCTTGCGCATTTGTGATACTTGCTTGTTTCAGATAATGAAACTTTAATATTGGACAAAGACGGTGTGAGCAAAGAAATCAGTTTTTGAAAAAACCGTGCCATTAAGGGAGAAAAGAGAGCCAGGTAGGCTTGGTTCTATGCGTTAAAGTTGTTGCTCCAGAAAGTTCCCTGCTTACCAGCAAAAACCGCAATCAAGCATTAGTGATGACTATCAATGAGCCTTTCATACCACTGTGAAGGAATTTTGGACCACCCTTCTTTACAGAATTGTTTTAATTCAGCATGAGTTGCCTGTTTAAGGGATGCGTCCCAATAGGCTTTAAGTTCAGACTTTTGAGTAGGCTCAAAACTAAGAATCCTTTGTGTTCTTTTTTTTTTTTTTTTTTTTTTTTAAGCCTTTCAGAAATGGACTTGTTTGGTGTATTTGAGATCATTGTATTTCTGTATAATCCAAGCGTTCTGGAATCATAACCCGGTCTGTGGCGCACAAAAGGTTGGGGACTGCTGCACTAAAGGATGTTGGACCTTTATGCCAACCTCTTAGTTCTTGGTGAGAAATATGCCTGAGTAGCTCACTGGAGGTCATTTTATAGGGCTCTGACAGTGTTTCCCATGTTCCTACTTGCACAAGAAATCATCTACAGGACTAGGTTGATGCCCTTCTGCATGGATGAAATAACTGAGACATTTACAATAAATTAGTTACCATTTTGTGTTTGATGAGCTAACGTGTTCAAAGAATAATTCTTTGTGCATAATCCCCTAACATGTTTTAATACGCAAGTAAATTTGAGTTGTGCATGCTTAGAACATCCAGATGCGTTATTTTTAAAACGTGTTAAAAATGCATCTCAAACCTCTGTGCTGTTGTACCCCTATGGTTTCACTAGCATATGTTGTTAAATTCCAGAAACTTACCACTGCTCTAAAAAAAATAAATCAACCACATATAAAGGGGATATTATATCTTTAATATTGTCATCTCAGGCACAAAGTGTTGGCTGTTAGCATAAAGCTTGTTTTAAGCAAAAGATGAGCTGTGGGGCTGTGGTAAAGGATAAAAAAATAATTGTTTTGAATTGTGTCTCAAGCAAAGCTCCTGTAGTAGTACACAAGAATCAAAACACAAAGCAGAATGTTTCTATGAAACTGATGCAGCCCTGACATATCACCTTTGATTGCTGATTGGAATGAAAGAGGGGATTAATAGTAGTCCTTATTCTACAGGGTGGGCCATTTATATGAATACACTGTAATAAAATGGGAATGGTTGGTGATATTAAAGTCCTGTTTGTGGCACATTAGTATATGTGAGGGGGCAAACTCCTCAAGATGGGTGGTGACCATGGTGGCCATTTAGAAGTGTGAAGATACGAGATGTGCAGCACCTGAAACTACGGACATTGGATGCCTGTGCTGGCATTTCTCCTGCGGTGTTGCTATCAGTATGTGAAGAGTGGGAGAAGAGGGTTGGATTGATAATCCAACACAATGGGCAGAACATTGAACACATTTTATAAGTGGTCAGAAACTTGTAAATAACTCATGAAAAAATAGTTACGTTGAAACCAAGCACACCATTGTTTTTCTTGTGACATTACCAATAAGTTTGATGTGTCACATGGCCCTCTTCCTATTGAAAAAACAAAAGTTGTATCCAAGATGGCCAACTTCTAAATGGCCACCATGGTCACCACCCATCTTGAGGAGTTTGCCCCCTCACATATACTAATGTGCCACAAACAGGACTTTAATATCACCAACCATTCCCATTTTATTACAGTGTATTCATATAAATGGCCCACCCTGTACATTCAGTGTAATCAGAGTTAGACTAAAAGCGACTTCTTCATGTTGTCCAAACAGCTCTGTGACTCATCAATTCACACTGGAATCCAGCAGGGGGAAGCAGTGCATCATGAAGCAGGCAGACTGCCTCAGCATGCTTGAGGTCACTAAGGCTGTATCCCAATTCAGGGTCTGCAGCCTTAAAGGCCGCATTTTAAGGCCGATTACGTCACAGCGACGCGACGAAGGCTGTCCCAATTCGAAGGCTGCTCGAAATGCGGCCCTCAAATGCGTCCTTCATTCCCCTGAATTTTAAGGACGTGGCGGTGTAGACTTCATGGCCCAATATATCCCAGAATGCATAGGGTGGATATTGGTAGGTGTGGATAATTTTGCTGAAAAAAACGGCGGATGAGGGGCGCCCGAAGAGTAAACTTTAAGTAAGTACTGAATATGATGCCACTTATTTATGTGCAAATGTTTAATAACGAAGAACATTAAAACATTACTGTTGGCCACATGTCGGCAAAGTTATGTGACATTAGTGATGTTTGTACTAACTTGGTTTTAAAGCCTTTGCTTTAAAATATACGTCGTTCAATAGCTGACCTTAATCTTACAGAGAATGATCAAAGCTCATGTAGAAACAAACAAACAAATGAACAAATGATTTTCTCTTTCATTTCTGTCAAACAAAGCTGTATGAAACATTTCCAGCTGTTAGTATCATGGTTGCTAGGCAACCTGGGCAGCGCAACCGAGGCTAGACCATCCCATTTCACAAGCCTCGCACTTCCGGCCTTAGCGGTCTTTAAGTACGCGGCCCTTGAGGATCGTTGAGACTGCGTACTTTAAGGCTGCAGACCCTGAATTGGGATACAGCCTAAGTCACGCTGCAGGTTTTATGATTTGAATGATATAGCTGGTTCTATGAAGTATTAGAAAATTGGAGGTAAATTTTAGGTGTTATATATATATATATATATATATATATATGTATATATATATATATATATATATATATATATATATATATATATATATATATATATATGTATATATATATATATATATCATAATAATCTGACAATACTATAATATTGGCCATATTATATTTACATTACCACAGTGAGATGACTTTAGTCTCATGAACAACATTAGCTAATTTTTATTTACTAACTGATCTTGAAATGACTGTTCAGTACAGAAATGAAGCCCAACAATCATGTTTTACAGTCCTGTGGTCTCAGCCTCAGATACTCAACTAATCAAAGTGATGTCATGACAAAAATGAATGACCAACAAAACATTTTTTCTCCTTCATTTATGTCACACAATCTCGCGTTTCTCGCGGTTAGTATCGTGGTTGCTAGGCAACCTGAACAGCGCAACGAAGGCTAGACCGTCCCATTTCACAAGCCTCTCACTTCCGCACTTCTCGTACTTATAGTACGCACCATACGTAGTGCGGGTAGTCCGGGTACTTTAAACGTGCAGACCCTGAATTGGGACACAGCCAGAGACTGTCACTTCCCGGGAGGATCTAAGATGGTGGAGTGAGAAGCACCCTTTTTGCAGGCTCTGTTAATAATAAGACTATTTTGTCCCTAGTTGGGGTATTTATACGCAGCAATCTACAAATTCCACTAGGATTAAACTGCATTAATCCTTTTTCCTTTTGCCGGAATTTTTTTTTCTCGTTTTTTGAGGCTTTTTTTTCCCCTGAGAACGAAGTGGTTTACAACATGGCTGACCATGACTACAACTTAACTGCCCTCCGCGAGGCTTGTGAAGACAGCGACATGGAAGACATCGAGGTGGACGAGAGTTCTTCCAAAGAAAGTAAAATCGACCCGAATCATACACCTACTAAAAGCCCGAACCCAAAGAAAATGAAGGGTAAGGACAACAGAAAATGATGATAATATCGGCTCAATTCAGGTTCAATTCAATTCAATTCAATTTTATTTATATAGTGCCAAATCACAACAAAAGTCGCCTCAAGGCGCTTCATAGATACAGAGAAAAACCCAACAATCATATGACCCCCTATGAGCAAGCACTTTGGCGACAGTGGGAAGGAAAAACTCCCTTTTATAACAGGAAGAAACCTCCGGCAGAACCAGGCGGTGGCCTGGGAGGGGGCGGCCATCTGCTGCGACCGGTTGGGGTGAGAGAAGGAAGACAGGATAAAAGACATGCTGTGGAAGAGAGACAGAGGTTAATAACAGACATGATTCAATGCAGAGAGGTCTATTAATACATAGTGAGTGAGAAAGGTGACTGGAAAGGAAAAACTCAATGCATCATGGGAATCCCCCGGCAGCCTACGTCTATTGCAGCATAACTAAGGGAGGATTCAGGGTCACCTGGTCCAGCCCTAACTATATGCTTTAGCAAAAAGGAAAGTTTTAAGCCTAATCTTAAAAGTAGAGATAGTGTCTGTCTCCCGAATCCAAACTGGAAGCTGGTTCCACAGAAGAGGGGCCTGAAAACTGAAGGCTCTCCCTCCCATTCTACTTTTAAATACTCTAGGAACAACAAGTAGGCCTGCAGAGCGAGAGCGAAGTGCTCTAATAGGGTGATATGGTACTACAAGGACATTAAGATAAGATGGGGCCTGATTATTTAAGACCTTATACAGTGGGGCAAAAAAGTATTTAGTCAGCCACCGATTGTGCAAGTTCCCCCACCTAAAATGATGACAGGGGTCGGTAATTTGCACCAGAGGTACACTTCAACTGTGAGAGACAGAATGTGAAAAAAAAAATCCATGAATCCACATGGTAGGATTTGTAAAGAATTTATTCGTAAATCAGGGTGGAAAATAAGTATTTGGTCAATAACAAAAATACAACTCAATACTTTGTAACATAACCTTTGTTGGCAATAACAGAGGTCAAACGTTTACTATAGGTCTTTACCAGGTTTGCACACACAGTAGCTGGTATTTTGGCCCATTCCTCCATGCAGATCTTCTCGAGAGCAGTGATGTTTTGGGGCTGTCGCCGAGCAACACGGACTTTCAACTCCCGCCACAGATTTTCTATGGGGTTGAGGTCTGGAGACTGGCTAGGCCACTCCAGGACTTTCAAATGCTTCTTATGGAGCCACTCCTTTGTTGCCCGGGCGGTGTGTTTTGGATCATTGTCATGTTGGAAGACCCAGCCTCGTTTCATCTTCAAAGTTCTCACTGATGGAAGGAGGTTTTGGCTCAAAATCTCACGATACATGGCCCCATTCATTCTGTCCTTAACACGGATCAGTCGTCCTGTCCCCTTGGCAGAAAAACAGCCCTATAGCATGATGTTTCCACCCCCATGCTTCACAGTAGGTATGGTGTTCTTGGGATGCAACTCAGTTTTCTTCTTCCTCCAAACACGACGAGTTGAGTTTATACCAAAAAGTTCTACTTTGGTTTCATCTGACCACATGACATTCTCCCAATCCTCTGCTGTATCATCCATGTGCTCTCTGGCAAACTTCAGACGGGCCTGGACATGCACTGGCTTCAGCAGCGGAACACGTCTGGCACTGCGGGATTTGATTCCCTGCCGTTGTAGTGTGTTACTGATGGTGACCTTTGTTACTTTGGTCCCAGCTCTCTGCAGGTCATTCACCAGGTCCCCCCGTGTGGTTCTGGGATCTTTGCTCACCGTTCTCATGAGATCTTGCGTGGAGCCCCAGATCGAGGGAGATTATCAGTGGTCTTGTATGTCTTCCATTTTCTGATGATTGCTCCCACAGTTGATTTTTTCACACCAAGCTGCTTGCCTATTGTAGATTCACTCTTCCCAGTCTGGTGCAGGTCTACAATACTTTTCCTGGTGTCCTTCGAAAGCTCTTTGGTCTTGGCCATGGCGGAGTTTGGAGTCTGACTGTTTGAGGCTGTGGACAGGTGTCTTTTATACAGATGATGAGTTCAAACAGGTGCCATTCATACAGGTAACGAGTGGGGGACAGAAAAGCTTCTTACAGAAGACGTTACAGGTCTGTGAGAGCCAGAGATTTTCCTTGTTTGAGGTGACCAAATACTTATTTTCCACCCTAATTTACGAATAAATTCTTTACAAATCCTACCATGTGAATTCATGGATTTTTTTTTCACATTCTGTCTCTCACAGTTGAAGTGTACCTCTGGTGCAAATTACTGACCTCTGTCATCATTTTAAGTGGGGGAACTTGCACAATCGGTGGCTGACTAAATACTTTTTTGCCCCACTGTATATGTGTGTGTGTGTGTGTGTGTGTGTGTGTGTGTGTATATATGTATATATGTTGTTACGGATTCAAATATTGGGGATGGATACAAGAGGAAAAACCAAAATGACAACACTGGTCCGGCCGGGTTCAGTCAAACGATGATTTTAATGATCACACGCGTGGGAGATGGACACCGTACGCAGACAGCATCAGATCTCAAAATGGTGGAGCATTGATCAAACTCTTATAGCCTCTAGTGGCCCCCACCTAATCATAAAAGCCTAAACATTCACATTCTTTCTCTCACACGGTGCCTAAGCTACGACCTTGGCTCCCTGTTTATCTGCTCCTGCTGAGATGGGGCAGAAAACCTCTCCAGTATGTTCTGTTCTCTTCTAATCAGACAAATAAGGCGATGACTTTCTGCGAACAGTATTTCTTATAACTCAGCAGTATAATGCATCATAAAACAATATCATTCATTCACAATAAATCAGCAGTCTAATGTAATGCAAATCAGTTTAACAAATGCAATAGTTATCACCTTCTTCTAATTCAGGAGAATAATGCAAACTAAAACTACATAATAATTCACAATCTTTAATTAAGGGTCTAACATGTCATAAAATAATATTATAATCCCACAATGTATATAGGTATGTGTATATATACAGATAGATATCATTAATGTAGCTCAAAGCTACATTAATGGTGTGTAAGCTAAGAAAATCAATGTAGAAGTTAGTTGTGCTTTTGTACATTAACATTTTCATATTGTATGCCTGAAAATGTTTCTTTTGTGCATTTTGTTTTCATCTAGGAAGAATTAAATGAAGTTGCTTAGGCCTGGAATGACCACAGTCCACAACTCCCAAAGTCCTCATAGCGACCATCTTTTATGTATGCCCTCCCAGACATTTATGGCGCGAGGGACTGTCTCAAACATGTCAATATGGACAAAGTTGAAGCCTGCCTTGAAGAATGCGTGTTCAAAGACTTTCCATGTGAAGAGGATGTCTTTCATCTCTGTGTAGAACTCATGTCAGAACATAACCTGGACTTCTCAGATGATGTGTTTCATACAGTGGATCTGTATGTAAAGCTAAGGCAGTTGATGCTTACTGAGTTGGAGCTTTTGCCTTAAAGGTAAGACATCGTTATGCATTTGATTGAGGTGGCAAAAACACATTCTTTGACCCTTGTCCTTCAGGGACATCTAGGGATATTTAGGCCTTTTCCCCCCTTTGTTTGGTTTTAATTTTGCTACATTTGCTGTCTGCAACAAATATCACCCCAAAAGACACTTTTTTAAATGCTGTATTTTCATATTTAAACTGTAAAATTTTATAAGTTATTAATTTATGGATGGTTGTCGTTTTTGGGGCACACATACATGGGTTTTGAGGGCCTGAAAATGTATTTCACAAACAGTGAAAAAGGCTATAAAAATTGTATTTAATTTTTGGAGGGTTTTTTTTTTGGATGGTTTATTTCAATTAACAAACCAATTTTTTGTTTTAAAAGACTTATTATTAAAACATATTTACACATAATGTCAGTTAGACCTGCTATTTGGAGGATATCCAGCGCATGTCACCTTGGAATTATGATTTCAACTTTTTGTAAATATGCTTTTTCATCTTTCTTTTTATTTAAGTAATTATTGATGTTTTGAAATATCTGGTTATGTAGCAGTAATTTTTTTTTCACTGTCAATTTTCACTGCTGAGACTTTTTATATATACCGACTGTTTTCCTGATTATGGGCAGTATAATTATATAGTTTTTAGCATATGGATAACCTAACTGAGTGAGATTTATGGACCTATGTTTTTTTTCAGATTGCGCCTCAGAATAATAAAAACCCAAAAATTACCAAAATGAAAGATGTAATTTGTCTCATTGAACACTTTATTATAAAACACAGATCTTCTGCCATCATCTTATCTTAAAACAAAATAACAACTGTACTGTATTTACAGTAACACAAAAACCCTTAAAGTATTCTTATAAAAATCTAATTGCAAGCACAAGACTTGGAAAAAGTACGACAATACACTCAACAAAAATATGCAATATGTTGTGCAAAAATTCAATTATTATTAAAAATACAAACAGAATGGGACAATAAAAAGAGATTGAGGATAATATGGCAAGATCTGATAACAATATCCTACAATTAAAGAATAAGAACGTGTGGTCTAAAACCACTATGAAGCAAATACATTAGGCTCAATCATGAAAACAGAAATATAGGAAAATATCTTTTAAATAACTACCCCATTGGCTGTGCAGTTTTAAAAAAGGGGGCTATGATAAACAAGGGTTTTTTTCCATTACAAAAATCAGGAAAAGCCAACTAATAATCAACCTTCAGCTAAGCAATTGCTGATTTCACAGAAATCCAAAATAAAAGCATATAGGTGTGCCTTATGGCCATTCAATTGAGCAAAAGTCACCATAACCCAGATGGCTAAACAGAACTGTACAAACATAACTGTAATAAAATACAATGACAAGTAAAACCTGACTTGTAAACTGTAAAATGTGTGCACGATGATAAAATATGTAGGAGATATATACAATAGCTCCTAGATGTACTATATACTACATATTGCAGGGGTCTCAATCTCTAATTTTCTGGTGAACCACTACAATACATGTCATCTTGTGACATTACATTAATAAAATTTGACAAATTAAAATTAACCTAATGCATTTTTTTTAAAGTTGATTTTGGATTCAAATAATAGAAAAATTGAATAAAAGGTGGGAAAACTGCTTTCATTGTTCACATGCACACATGCTGACTGAGGAAATGGGAATGCTTATAAATGGTCTCCAGACTGCCACTTTGAGACCTCTGCAGAAATGCATTTCACAAGTGTTTAGAAAAATATTGCCTCAGTTGTAATAGGAAAACACAGAAACACAAAGAAGTACCTCAAATTGCATTACAGTGGTATTTCACCAAAGACTTTTTCTTGGAACTCAGTTTTTAAACACCTGAAACCTTTGCTGTGACATTCACACGGGAACACTTTAGTTTTAGTTCACAACTCAAATATAATCTGTTGTAAAACAACAATGGCTTTTAAGCCATTGTCCGTGAATCAAACCTTTAGATAATGTCCATAACCCACACATTTGATTCCAACACACTGTTCATCTCCGATCTGAAGTCAGGATAGCTGTCATAATTTATCGACAGCTCCAGTTCGTTAAACCCAATGATGATGTTCTTTCCCAGATGTAAATCTGAACCTGTGCAAAACCTGAGGAACAAACACAAATGTTCCTTCTCAGTATTCTTCACATATGTAGTCAGATATTTCTGAATGAGCTTCTGGTGAGCCGTCATTGTTTCAGGGAAAGTGAGACACTTGGGAGCTTTTCTCACAGTTGGTTGGAGGGTTTCATAAACTGAAGATAAATCACAAAGGCTTTCCCATGCAGTGCTGAGTGTTCTTGCCCACTGTTCAATAACATAGGCAGGCTCTTGGACAAGTGTTTTGTGTGCAAGCTCCAATAGGACTTCAGTGGCATTGCAGGCTGTTGGTATCTTTCTGCAGCTGTGGTTATCAAGTATGTCTATAAGTTCTTCTTGGTCCACGGTGCTAAAGTCTGATCGCCACGCCTCTAACACTGTACGCTCAGAGTCAGGCATGAACTTAAAGAAATTCTCCACAATATCACTCTTTACATATCCAAAGGCAGCTTGTTCCAGAATGGCAGGTGCAATTTTCACAGGCAGATATTTCTCTCTAACCCATCCAAATGCAATGATTCTGCACACACTCTCCCACTCCGGTTGCCCAAAATCATGCCTTATGAAGGGCACCTTGTAAACGTTTCCAGTGGTGCACTGGTCATAGAATTCTTTCCAGAATTCTGAAAGACAATCTCTCACAACTCCCCCATCGTCATGGGCCATTTCAGGTGTTCCATCAGGCAGTAAGACCTGGATTTTGATGTCGACATCTTCAAGGTCCTTATCACTAAAATGTGAAATGAGCTCTGACATTACCTGCCCTCTGTGGACCACCACTACTCTCCTCACTGTCTCACTGGATGGACCAGGTTGTGGAGAAAAAATCAGGGTGTCATCCAAATGTATTGGCTCACTGTCAGAAAAGGGGCCAACAAAAATAATGTCACTGCTGTGAGAAGTGTTAGCACTTAGAGACTGCGTGGAAGATTGTGGAAGGTTATCGTTTGGAGTGTCTTCAATGTATGTCACATCATGGCTGATTGTTTCAAATGGAGCAGATGTTTGGACTGTAGTGACAGTAAAAGAAGAGGTTTGGTTTTGAGGACTTCAATTTCTGAAGATGGATGCAAACCTGGGTTGGAGCTCTGAAGGCTGTCATTTTGTTTTTTCTTTGTGGTGAGGTAGAACCTGAGGATATTTAGTTTTGTAACATGATAAAGTTCTCCTACTGTCAATGCATCATGGACTATCATCTCTTGATAATCCTTCAGATCACAGTCAAAATCTGTTAAGGGCCCCTGGAATGTTTCCTCCATCTGGAAAGAACAGGCCTGTTGCAACCTGTAATATGTCCCTTTTCTTGGCATCCTTGCAAATGCCTATTTTTCTTGTTCCTCCTCCTCATCTAGCTCTAACCTGCTTGAAAACCTCAGTGTCTTCATCATAATGCATCCATCCTATTTCTATTTTTCTATTTCTCTTCAGAGCATTTCTTTTTTGGGTTGTTTGGGAATGTTCTTCTTGCCGTGTGCTACTGCCATCCTCTTCAGATAATTTTCTTTTGGACAGTTTGGATTTCAGCCATTCAAAAAGCGCTGACTTGCGGCTGCTGCCCCTACGTCTGCAAAATCCAAATACTGCTAGACGATCACCGTATGATGGCAAATAAGTCTTCAGCTCCTCATCTGTCATTAGACTTATGACACTGGCATCAATCTAAAGATGGAAAAATAATTTGATTTATTAAAAATACCAGCCTTGAAAATACAATCCTATTTTTAACTTAAGAACAATGAGGAAAAGTTGCATTTCAACCAGTATCTTGTTGGAATTAAGTACCTTCTCATTCTCCAAGGTCTGTATAATTTCCTCAGAGACTTCTCTTTGTTTCAAGAATTCAGTCAAGTCTCCCATGCTGTAAGGAAGGATGTAAATTAAAATTACCTATTATAAAGCCACCATATTATCATCAAAGTATCTGTGCCTACCTACATTATGAGCTCTGACTATGGTGGAGAAGTGGGAACTGCATTTTTAAGTGTCCATTTGCACTGTAACTACAATCAGCATCACAATACAGTCAATCCCACATTTTCTCAGTTGTCTGGTTACAGTTTTATTGGTTTTGTTCCTTATTTATAGAGTTGTCAGTCATATTCCCTGTTTTGGGTGATTTGTGATTTTGTTTTATATAGTGTTGTACACTTATTACGCATGCTTTCAGCAAAACGTCTGTTTCATCAGACGTAACAGGTGTCATTAGCGTGTAACAGAAACCTTATAGGTACCTTTGGTTAACCCTCACGTTGCATTCTATTCAACTTTGTATGTCACACTGTTTTTGTATACCTTTTATCCAGTTATCATATCCTTCTGGGTAACAAGGAAATGACATCAGCCACATAGATTTCTTATTGGCAGCGCTAACTTGAAATTTTGAGTTAATAACCTGAAATTTCGAGAAAATAACTCGAAATTTCATGGATCTTTTTTTTTTTTTTTAGTGGCGGAAACAGGCTTCCATATGAAACCGAAAAGTGGATTGAAACCGAAAAAAATGGATTAAAACCAAAAAATGGATTGAAACCGAAAAAAAAAAATGGATTGAAACTGAAAAAAAAAAATTGTAAGCGAAAACAAAAAAATTACAGTTTCAATTGATTGTTTTTCACTATCAATTTTTTTTTCCGGTTTCAATACAAGATTTTTCAGTACATTTATTTCAGTTACAATATTTTTTTTCGGTTTCAATATTTTTTTCGGTTTTGTTTCAAGGTGGCATTGTTCTGATTCCATACGTTTATCCCACTGTAAATGTCCAGATGAACAGAATCAACCTTTTGGGATTTACGTACCTGGATGATTAAGCACGTATGAAGATGTTATTTTATTAATATTTTTAAAATGATAGCGGCACACACGAAAATGTTTGCAGCACAAACGTAGCACAAGCCTTTGACATCAATTTTGTTTGATTCCATCAATGTGGAGAGGCTGGTTGAACTCTGATGACCTCTAGAAATTTTTATTAATATCTTTAAAATGATAGCAGCACAAATGAAAATTTTTGCAGCACAAACCAGCACAAACGTAGCACAAACGTTTGATACCACTTTTGTTGGATTTGAAGAAGGGGGGGGGGGGGCAACTTCACTCACATGGAGATTTGCACTGAACAAGACTAACTTTTTGGACTATCTGTGTGCCCTGTCCACACACATTACAGCTGGACAGCACTGAGCTTTTCTTTTTCAAATCATTGAAGAGTTGCCAGCAATCCCTTTGTTAGCTTTCATGAACAGTGCATAATCCTCACTGGTAGGTGCCTACCATGGTGGTTTTGGTTATGCTAGTTGCTGGGCTAAAAGCAAGTTAAGTTAAAGAGGCAGATTATGGCTACTCCTAGCTGCTTCAACAGCTGGTACTGACAATGTGTATCTAATGAAGTGTCTGGTGAGTGTATTTAACTGTTTATCTTTAATTCCCTCTTCACAAACAAACAAAAAATTAAAAAGTGCCGTATACATGCAACATGAGACTTAGTGGCTATTTTAGTCTTTGTGTCTCAAACTGATAATGTTTAGGAACACTTCAGGGGTACGTACCTTTAGGAGAAGGAAAGAAAATATTGTCTCAGCATGCGCAGTCTTCCACGTTGTACCTTCACCTCACCGTGATAAATGCAAAAGTGTCTTTTTTGATTGATTGCCTTTTCATTTTAACCTTTCATATTCTTCTGTCACACTGTATAATTTCCTTTCTTTCTGTTCCTTGCTTGGCTGCACAGATGAAATTCTCACACATTACGCCAGCTTGTGCAAAAGGACTGTGGCACACAAAATAGCTTCTTTGATGGAGGTGTATTCAAAATTGTAATTCATGCAAAAAGACAAAAACAACTGTTTACGATAACAAAGAAAATAAGAAAAATTCTTTTCCTTTTCCACCCTCATAATCACATCTGCCTGTTGATAAATTTATTTGATAATACATTTCATCCAATTTCTTAACCCTTTATCCAGTTCAGGGTCGCAGAGTTTTCAGTCCCTATCCCAGCTGCTAAAGGGTGAGAGGTCAGATACACCATGGACCGGTCACCAGTATGTCACATATTTAAAAATATGAAGGTGTAGAAAGTGGCTTTCCACACCACCACTGCTTTCTAGTGTCCAAAAACACAAATGAAACCATCTATCCATCTTCTTCCGCTTATCTAGGGTCACAGGGGCAGCAGCGTAAGCCAGGGGTGTCCTTTTTGCAAAGAGGGCCAGATTTGGGAAGGTGAGAATGTGTGGGGGCCGACCATTCAGCCTGAAATATTTTGAACCAATAACATTAAATGCAAACGAACGACTTTATAATTTTTTCCCCCTTTTTTCACACACAAATTTTATTATGATTTTTTTTTATTATGAATCATTTATTATTAAACGTTTTTACCAAAATCATGTATTTGAAAAACACACAAAATGAAGAAAAATTAAACATCTAAATTCAAAACATGTGAACAGGAAAATAACATTAAGAGTTAACATATTCAAAAGTACAAAACATCAAAACCAAAAATGGATGTGTTTTTTATTATTTCAATTTTTAACTCTGATCAAAGATACGAAATTGAAAAACCGGCTGCCGGACCGAATTTGATTTTATTATTTAATTTGTAGGGTTTAGGAGACCTGGTTTGAGTGTTAATTGAAACAACAACAACGACGAAAAAAGACTAAAAAACTAAACAAATAACTTGCCTGCACTAATGTGAAGGGTGATAATTAAACCTTGACTGAAGTAAATGGCCCAGGTTTAGCCATAGCTGGACTGGCCATCGGGCACACCGGGCATTTGCCCGGTGGGCCGCTGGCGATTTTTTGTTTTTATGGGCCGATGGATTTATTTTTTATTTTATTTTATTTTTTTAGGAAGGGTATATATAATGAAAGGTGTTGGATTGGCCAATTGGTCATGATCGACTCTGGGCTGGACCAATTACAGCCGAGGAGGCCGGATGCACCCTCCCCCTTGTTTAGCAATCACGTGATTTCCGCGCATTGCATGCCGGGAATTAGTGGCAAAACAATCCAAGTACCGCATCAAATGCAAGCATTTGCAGCACCGCAAAACGTTAATTCTCCGGTTCCAATACCTTCTTGTTTTTTCTTTGCCGCACAAAAAAGGAATGCACAAAACAAAAGGAGAACAATGCCGGTCCGTACAAAGACAGACTCGACGAAAAGACAAAGAAAAGATACAAGGAAAAATCAAAGGAGTGAAAGGGTCAGACCCTTACGAGCACACAGAGTGGACAAAAGACGTTAGCGTGCTGCCCAACTTTCACCACGCTCAGATTTATAATTATACGGTTCTTGCAGTGAGTGCATACACTCATGAAGTTTAGTAACTTCAGGTCACTGCAACAAGCCCAGGTACAGTTTACTGACGGATGGGTACAGGACCGTGTAGAATGAAAGACCATCGTACGAACAAGGCAAGGCAAGGCAAGGCAAGTTTATTTGTATAGCACAATTCAACAACAAGGTGATTCAAAGTGCTTTACAGAGACATTAGAAACAAGAACAAATAAAAAGCATGATTTAAAATTGATTAAAACAAGCAAATAAACTAACTAACTAATTAACAAACAAACAAACAAACAAACAACAGTATATAAAATCAAAACAGATAAAATCAGAACAGTAGATAAAATCAGTAGTTAAATGTAAGTTTTGAAATTTAAGCTTAAAGTGTGGATTTGGTGCTTTATTCAAATGCAGCTGAGAACAGGTGAGTCTTCAACCTGGATTTAAATAAACTGAGTGTTTCAGCTGATCTGAGGCTTTCTGGGAGTTTGTTCCAGATATAAGGAGCATAAAAGCTGAATGCAGCTTCTCCGTGTCTGGTTCTGACTCTGGGAACTGATAAAAGACCGGATCCAGATGACCTGAGGGATCTGGATGGTTCATACTGGGTCAGGAGGTCATTGATGTATTTTGGTCCTAAACCATTCAGAGCTTTATAGGCCAGCATCAGAACTTTAAAGTCTATCCTCTGACGGACAGGCAGCCAGTGTAAAGACCTCAGAGCTGGACTGATGTGGTCCACTTTTTTGGTCTTAGTGAGGACTCGAGCAGCAGAGTTCTGAATGAGCTGTAGTTGTCTGACTGATTTTTTAGGTAGACCTGTAAAGATGCTGTTACAGTAATCAAGCCTACTAAAGATGAATGCATGGACTAGTTTTTCCAGGTCCTGTTGAGACATCAGATCTTTTATCCTTGATATATTCTTGAGGTGATAGTAAGCTGACTTTGTTATTGTCTTAATGTGTTTTTCTAAGTTTAGGGCTGCATCCATCACTACACCCAAATTTCTCGCCTGGTTTGTGGTTTTTAGATGTATAGATTGAAGTTCTCTGGTGACCTGTAATCGTTTTTCTTTGGCGCCAAAGACTATTACCTCAGTTTTGTTTTTGTTTAGCTGGAGAAAATTGTGGCACAACCAGTCATTGATTTCCTCAATGCATTTACCAAGAGCCTGTACAGGGCCTCGGTCTCCTGGTGACATTGTGATATATATTTGTGTGTCATCTGCATAGCTGTGGTAGTTTATTTTGTTGTTCTTTATAATCTGTGCCAGTGGGAGCATGTAGATGTTAAACAGAAGGGGTCCCAAGATGGAACCTTGGGGAACTCCACATGTGATACTTGTCTGCTCAGATGTGAAGTTACCTATTGATACAAAGTATTTCCTGTTTTCTACGTATGTTTTGAACCAGTTTAGTACAGTTCCTGAAAGACCTGTCCAGTTCTCCAGTCGTTTGAGTAATATGTTGTGGTCAACTGTATCAAATGCTGCACTGAGATCCAGTAAAACTAGGACTGACATTTTTCCACTGTCTGTATTCAGACATATGTCATTAAACACTTTGGTCAGAGCGGTTTCAGTGCTGTGGTTCTGTCTAAAACCTGACTGGAAGGCATCGTAGCAATTATTCTGTTTTAAGAAGTAACTGAACTGTTGAGAAACTGGTTTTTCAATGATCTTACTTAAAAACGGGAGATTTGAGATCGGCCTGTAGTTGTTCATTTGTGTCTTGTCAAGATTGTCCTTTTTCAGTATAGGTTTGATTACAGCAGTTTTTAGTGATTCTGGAAACACACCTGATAATAAAGAAAAGTTGACGATCTGTAACAGGTCTGACTCTAAAGTCTTTGAGACCTTTTTGAAAAAACTTGTTGGCAGGACATCTAAACAGCAGGAGGAGGATGTCCTCCAGGTCTTTGCTGTTAATAGGTTGAAACTGTTTCATGGTGTTTAAACAGTTTTTTGGTGGACACAGTACATATCCTGGATCTGCTGTTGATGTACCAATTGCTTGTCTAATTTTTGGGATTTTTTCAGTGAAGAATTTGGCAAAGTCATTGCAGGCCATGGTCGAATGAAGTTCAGCTGCCACTGACACAGGGGGGTTTGTTAGCCTGTCAACTGTAGAAAATAAGACCCGAGCATTATGGCTGTTTTTAGTGATGATGTCAGAGAAGTAGGACCTCCTTGCATTCCTCAGTTGTAAATTATAATTGTGAAGTTTCTCTTTATAAATGTCATAATGAACCTGGAGGTTTGTTTTTCTCCATCTGCGCTCAGCTTTCCTACACTCTCTTTTTTCATTTTTCACCAGTGTGGAGTTTCTCCATGGAGACTTTTTCCTTCCAGAGATAACCTTCACCTTAATGGGAGCAATAGTGTCCATTACATTTAACATGTTAGCATTGAAGCTATTGACGAGCTCATTGACTGACCCTCTGGTCAGGTCAGGTGTTAATGGGAAGACCTGGTTAAAAATTGCACTACTGTGTTCAGTTATACACCGTTTTGTGATCACTGTTGTTGATATATTTGTGTGGGCTGAGATTTTACTTTCAAAGGTAAGTTTACCAGTCTCACAAATCGTCGTCATAAATACACATTCGTTAACCATTTATTAATATAACCTTTGAGCTCAACGGTAATTAATTAGTAGTGGAAATAATTTCTGGTACGTGTTACAGAAATGTAGCAGTGACAATAATATTGTATGCTGTAATCGCACTGGACAATTAGTGATACAAAACAACTGTTTTATCCTGTGAATAAAAGTATATGTTTTTGTCAATGTACCATGGTAATAACAGAAGCAAAACGCAATATTGTGTCAGGACAATTCACTATTTATGCACAATAAATAAAGGAGCATAGCGCGACAATTTCTGTTCAGCGCCAGACTTGCTTGTAACCTATATCACCAATTATGTTAAGAAAAATGACGTATTAACTACTACAAAACTCTGACCTTTGTGGGAATGCTTGGAGCAGACTAACATGTGAGCTGGAGTGTTCTGAGACGTTATATTTGGTATATCCAGACCATCCGTCGGTTCTTACTTCGGAAACATGGCTTAAAAAAATTCTCTTCAACAACGTAATCCGATTAAAAAAAAAACGATCTCTTTACCCGTCGGCTTCCCGTGGCTGTCATGCGACCGGCTATTGCAGTTAATAATACAACAGCTTCTTGCCATTTTTTGGGTTTCTTTTTATCGCTTTGTAACTGAGTTCAATTGAAAGCCTGCGTGCGCTAGTACCTCTTGCCACAAGTTCCCAGAATTCTTTGCGGTTTTACCCCTGAATGACGTCACATTTTCAATCTTTATCCTGGTGGGCCGGTCTCTAGTCAAAATGCCCGGGCCGATTTTTTGTCCCAGTCCAGCCTTGGGTTTAGCACAAAAACAGCGGTTTTGATGAGCAAAATGTCACACAAGTGAGAGTCACTTAAGATAAGATAAGATAAGATAAGATAAGATAGAACTTTATTAATCCCTCGGGTGGGTTCCTCTGGGAAATTCGACTTCCAAAAAGCACAGCAACGACCGAAGTTACAGTTACAGAATTGTTATATATATATATATATATACACACACACACACACACATATATAAATACAGAGACAAATATAAATAAAATATACAAAGGGGATAAATAGAATAAATAGGAATAAAAAATAAAAATACAAGTGAATTGCACATTTCAAGTATTGAGTCTATTGCACTGTTGACTATTTACAAAAAGTATTGCACAAGGTATTGTACAGTGAGGTGAAGAGGCACTACAGCTTAGTTGTTCCCCCCTCCTTTGTCCTCCTGTTTCCCCTCCCTCTCCCCTCCAGAGAGGAGTTAAACAGCCTTAATCTCCGCCTCACACGGTTCTTGGTCATTTTCATGACCAAGAATGTCTTCTCGCACAAGCATGCGATACTCGGTGTCACACTGCAGCTCAATGAGTTCCAGCTGCAGCTATTTATCACCGGTTTCATAACATGGTCATATTTTAAATGTTTAGCACAGAGTACTTGTTGGTGAATAATACAGTTGAGTTTTATAGCTCTACCTCCTTATTTGCTGACTTTGTTACAGACTAGGGTTCTTAATCCATTTCTCTCCCCAGCCATGGCAGGTGCGCCATCCGCAATAATAGCAGTGACTTTTTTGCACGGTAGTTTCATGTCATCTACAGCAGAACAAACAGCAGCAAATAAATCTGTTTCTTCTTGTTTGGCCCTTAAGGCTCTGGAGGTCAAGTAGCTCTTCACTCACGTTCATTTTATTGTCCACTCCTCTAAAAAAAAATCTGTGATTGAGTGTTGCATCCATGCTTTTGTCACGTTTTGTTAGTGACCAGAGGTGAGGGTAGGGACGTAGATTGACCGGTAAATCAAGAAAAACCTAGCAAATGAGCAAATGAAACAATTTTAATTCATTAAACAAACATTATTCACATTTTGCCGCGAGGCTGAGCTATAATGTCACAAATGTGAAAGACACGCTAACATTGTGTAGCTAACATTGTGTAGCTAACATTGTGTAGCTAACATTAAAACAAAGATAGTTATGCGCTTTTTTTCTCAGTGTAAAATGCTCAAAGGTTTTCCTGACTGATGTCAGTATGCTAGATTACTTTTCTGTAAAGAACAGAGCCAACGCTAAGGCTTTCTGTTTGTTTGTCTGTTTATCGAAAAGATTAGTAAAAAGCCACAAAGCCAAACTTTGTGAAATTTGGCAGAAACGTGGACTATTTGCAGAAAACCCTTGAAATGTTGGTCCTAGTCTGGATCAGTTTCTTTAAAATTGCAAAACATATCATTCACTTTAGGAAGGAACACGCTCTTGTGGCTTGTGCTGTGAGTTGGAATGTTTTATCAGACACTCGCTGCACTCACCAAAGGCCAACAGAAACTCATCAGGCTACATGGACACACATACAGGTACACATAGAGACCAACACTTAAATCACAAACTGCTAAGGTCACACAAAGCCTCTCTCATACACTCACTCACCATTCTATCACGTACAGTCATGGAAAGGGCAACACTGTCAACCTTTTCCCTCAGATACAGCAAGTGTTGTTTATGCTGCTGTCAGCTGTTCTTTGGGCAGAAACACGCTGCTGAGTGCCTGCAGAGACCCACCAGAAAACTATGCATTATTGATTCGTCCCATCTTCGATTATTTAAAAGTGGAAGTAGGATCAAGTGCAAACTAACTGCTCACTTTGTAGCCTGAATTCTTTATTAAGTTTGGTGCTTTGTCAAATTGAGCTCATGTACCTGTTATTTTTAAACAGACTTCAAGGAAAGCTTTCATCACGTTTGTATTTTTCTGTTATTATTAAGAACCATCATGGAAAAACAGTTCAGTTCTCTTCCAGCCGTGATGATTCTGCCTTCAAGTGCTGCAGAAAATATTGTTGTGATATAGAGAGAACACTCAAAAGGGGAAGGTAGGAATTTATAACAATCCCCTTGGTTGCCAGATTAAAGGCTAAGCATATAAAAGCCCTGCCAGTGAGTGCTGGTAAAAGTGATGAGTGCAACTTTTGGATAAAAAGGTTAAAAATAAAAGTGTGTTTATGTGCACTGCTTCTGCAGCAAAATGGAACTTATGTCTTTTTTTTCTCACTGTTTTGTAGCTTTTTAATTTTGTAAATCAATTCTGACAAATGTTCTACTTTGTTATAGCATCTTTTAAATCAACGATGCAAACTTTTGACACAAAAACTACAGTGTCTTGTGGAAAATGTCTGCCTATATGTTGATTTCAGCTCATGTGTCCTTGGGATTTTGTGGCCTTACCACCTAAATTTGATGTGGTTTGATTAAAATGTGTATTTGTGTCCATCATAAATTAGCAATGACAGAATCATTAAGTTCTATCATTAAGTTTTCTGTCACAAAGCAATTCCAGAGTAGAATGTAAAGTGAAGAAACAACATCCAGTGCTAGTGTTTGATGTATTTAATTCACAAAAGCTTCACTGGGTCAGTGAGCACCATGCCATGAACATAAAACAGAGTAGCTTGTCTCTACACTGTCATCATCACACAGCTCAGTGATGGTCCTGGGGTTTTGAGTGGTTTCTGAGGCAGGGACCAACAGTTAATTAAAAACGGAATAAAGCAGGTCGTCATCATGATTGACATTTCTCACTGAAGGCAGTTGTATATGTCCTTCGCATGTTGACAAGTTAAATTGCAGTGTCACTGTCATTCACGGAGGTGAGAAATATGTACAATTTGAGGATGGCTTGTGCAAATGTATTTCCATCACCTCAAAATTCTGGGGATGAAAATTTGCAAACTGCAGGGCAAAATGTCATGTAAATGTCAAAAGATGGAGAAGTGTTTGTGATGAGAAAATTAATGTCTGTCAGGCAACTACAGGCTAATGTGGACAAGAAAATAAAATAAAAGAGACCATAGTAGAGGAACTGCTCCTCTAGAGGCGCCTGTGAGTGTGCTAAACAACTGAGTTGTTGTAAAGGTTTAGTTGGTTGGTTAGTTGGCTGGTTGAGAGGTCATCGGTCGTACCATTTTTCTGAAAGTCACGACATTACGTACAGCATTTAAAGTGCTTTAACGTCACATCCCTACTGTCTGAATAACAGACACAACACAAACCCACTGATTTTCTCCTTACAGCAGGACCATAAAACAAATAGATACTTTTGATGTAAACTCTTTTTTTGTAAACTCTTTTAAGATGCAGAATGTCAGTGCCAAAGGACTTGAAAGAGATGGCACAACTTACATACATAATGTATGAAATATAAGGATAGGTTTGTAGCTTGAACCTATTCGCTGGAACGTTGAAGACAATATAATTACACAGCAAAAGCATTGAACACCAAGTAGGCAAAGTTCTTCGTGTTACTCATGCATGAGGGAGACCTGCCTGGAGCCAAGTATCGTCCCACCACTTGACCTCCGTCAGACTCTCAGCCAGGTTCCCCATAGCACTCCTTTTATTGTGGTTACATGAATATGCATAGGGTCATTAACATATGACGTCTACATACAAACAAAGAGTACCTTGCCTGTGTGTGTGTGTGTGTGTGTGTGTGTGTGTGTGGGGTCAGAGTGTGACCCCATAAATGACTTCCCTAAACCTGCTGGTCTGGAAGTCTAGCAGTTCATCTAAACAAAAGGCACTTAGCATAAAACAGATATAGCCACGTTTATCCGACCATAAAACAATAAGACAAGGTACGACCTCTTCCCATGCTCCCAGGATGTAGGTGTGCACACAAAGTTTGCAGACTATTAAGGATCAAACCTCTACCAATCTAAAACTAATTATAAAACTCTAAGCATACATAAGTAAATATTTCTAAGCATAAATGACAATCAACAATACAAAACCTAACATATAACATCTTGCTACACTAACTATTTTGTAAGTTTGTAAAATCCCAGAGGACCAATGCCAAAACCTCTATGCAGAGCAAAGGTTACCATTATCCCAGGAAAAGACTCCCCTCCCCCCCCTTGCATTTCCTTACCGCGGTTGTACCTCATTATGTCAGTAGATGGTGCTCTTGCATTGCTGTGCAACTACTGCATGCGCAGTATTTATGTCTGCGCAGTTCAGACATAAATGAGCTCCAGCCTGAGCAAGACGCAAACTGCAGTGTCTTCTCTATTAATCCAGTTTTTTCATCATTGGCTACTTTTATGTTACCAAAGTGGTTCTAAAACTCCCATAAGTTGAGTAACAACTGTTCGACCTCGTTTTGAGATGATTGTGACGATGTCATTTTGTGGTATTTTGTTGTAATGAGTGTCAGTTTTACCGGAAGTTTACTGGAAGCCCTCACACATGGACCAGTACGTCCTCTGTGTTTCAGAGGGTGGTGGGAGTCAAAAACTTGGACTAATCAGGACCTCACAAGACCGGGCAGAAAATGTTCCCTCTAAGTCTGAAGGAAAAAAGAAGGAACACAACAACATAGAAGAGCCACCTTCACGGGACAAGACTCGGCGGTCCATCTGCATCTAAAGGACAAAGGTCACTCTTTCCATTGTGAGCGACCATCTTTGAACAGAGGTGGTGGTTTACGACACCAACTGTCTGCCATCTATAATCCAGTTTTGAGATCCCTTCCCAGACGCCTTAACGCCCATTCACATCCTGGGCCATCTGACCTCAGGAAATCACATGATAGGGTGGGGCTAGGTTTCACAATGAGCTCACCTGAAACCTTGGCTGATTGTGACCTACACCCATTTTCACAACTTGGCTTGTGTGATTAGATAGAGGATCAGTAGGGGGTCAGGCGGCAGAGCAGGTCAGCCACTAATCAGAAGGTCGGTGGTTCGATCCCAGGCTGCCTCCTGACTGCATGCCAAATATCCTTGGGCAAGATACTAACCCCATGTTTGCCTACTGGTGGTGGTCAGAGGGCCCGGTGGCGCCAGTGTCCGGCAGCCTCGCCTCTGTCAGTGCGCCCCAGGGCAGCTGTGGCTACAATGTAGCTTGCCATCGCCTGTGTGTGAATGGGTGAATGACTGAATGTAGTGTGAAGCGCTTTGGAGTCCTTAGGGACTAGAAAAGCGCTATACAAATCCAGGCCATTTACCATTCCATTGTCCCTCTTGGAGGGATATTCCAACAGGGCTTAAATATCCACCATTTGACCGTAGAACTGAAGAAGCTTCTTGAATGAGGTGAAACGTCTTCAAGCAACTTAAAGAAGTCCAGATGTTTTTTTTCTTTCCAAGCTCCTTAGAGCGTCAGTGTATCATCTGCAGAATGCTAGTATGTTAAGTAGCACTATAAGTGTATGTTATGTTAGTGGCAACCTGCACCTTCAGAAAATGTGGTGTAGAATTTGTTCTAGGGTTAGCCAGGCAGTATTGAGTATGGGTGTTATGGCGAAAGATGTAAGTTGGTGAGCGTGGTATTTGCAGTTGTCTGTCGCCATGTTGTGTTATGTTCAGGTTGTCTTGTTTCTTTATGTTGTTGTGGGTTCTTAAGAATGACACCATTAGTTGAAGAGAAGGTATTTTATCGAATTGTGGTTCACATGTAAACAAATCTTCGCCATCACAGTCTACTCCGAGGTAACTCCCTCTGCTCTCTAGCTCCCCCTACAGTCTAGGAGTATTAATAACATAAAACATGATACTAGGCAAATAAGGATTTGCTGTTATCATTACATCTTCCTTCAATAAAATAACATACCTACTTTCACAAACACAAACAGTCTCTATTTGTTGTTTTTACTTGTTAAACCAGGCTTTGTCAAAGTAACGTTAACAACACAACTAGTTTTCAACAATTATGGTCCATTCAACACTAGTAACCAAACATAGTGAAACTTGCATAGATACTATGACATCATCTTCCAAACAACATGTCAACACATTACATCTGTTCAATCAGTCTCAAAGGTGGCTTCACTTGTCTTACAGATCTTCTCAGTGTTTGTTCTTGTGTATGCATAGGTGTTTCAGTTGATAGTGTCTCATGTGTGTGTTGGGGTTGTTCAGCAGCCTCCAACCTCTGCTCCACTACTACTGGTCCCTTAAGAAAATCTCGGCGATTTCTTCTCAGCATAGCTCCATCTTCTGTCTGAATGATGTATGATCGTGGTTGGCCTTTCCTTAGAACAGTTGCTTTCTGTGCCCATGTGTTGGTTCTGTCTTTGAATCTCACTTGATCCCCAGCATGCAGTTCAGGTAGGTTTTTTGTTCCTCTGTCATAATAGAACTTCTGCTTTGCTTTTTGTTGCTCCTTAAACTTCTTCACGCTGTTTCCCTCTTTTGTTTTAAGCAGATTATCCTGAATGGGCAGGTTTGATCTCAGGCGTCGTCCCATAAGAAGCTGTGCTGGTGACATACCACACTCAAGTGGCGTTGTGCGGTATACTAGCAGGCTTTGGTAGAAGTCCGCACCACTGTCTCTCGCCTTACTCATCAGCCTCTTCACTGTTTGGACAGACTTTTCCACTAGTCCATTAGATTGTGGGTAGTGCGGGCTTGATGTTGTGTGAACAAAGTCCCTGTGGTGGGGCGTGGTTTGCGGTGCCGTGCGGATGCCGTGCAGGTGCGTCCGCACGGCACCGCAAACCACGCCCCACCACATACCCCCATCGCCCGATTGAGGCCGGGGAGCAATCTGGCCGAACCTACTCCCCCCCCCGCGAACTGGGGCGAGACTCGGCCCAAAACATCAGCACCCCAGCCCAAGCGACGGGGAAGCGTCCATTCTGGTGGCCGCCCGCGCATCCAGCGGCAACGGCGAAGTTGGTCCGGAGGTCGGCCGCGTAGCAAGCTGACACGGCCCCACAGGCATGGCCGTGAGCTCCTGTACCCAGGCGGCTGGGCAGACGTCAGGCGCGCAGAATCGACTGGTGGCAGCGAGGCTGGACTAGCCAGCCCGCCGACCCCCGGCTTAGCGGGGCTGTCCCGCTCCTCTGCCTCCAACTCCGGCTGCGCAGGCTGCCCTGGAGCAGGGACCTCCGTCTCCTCGCACAGCTGCTCCGCCACCGCCTCCGCCACTCCCGTTTGGAGCGGCTCCCCGCACTGCGCCTCCGCCTCCAGCAGGCACAGCCCCTCGTCCACCTCTGGGTGGAGCGACTCCTCTTCCTCCGGCAGGTGTAGACCCTCGCCCGCCTCGTCCTCCGCCTCCGATTGGAGCGGCTCCTCCACCGCTCCACCGCTTCACTGTCCTCGGGACACACTTGTAGGGGTGGCGCCCAGGCCCAGAGCAGCGCCACCAGCTCCCCAATCCTTTCCAGGTGGCGCTCGGACCGGTCCTGCAGCTCTTCCTGCTGGCGACGCACCTCTGCCGCCTGCTCCCGCTGGGCGGCCGCCATTTCGGCCACCCTCCGGGCCAGCTCCTCCATTCCCTGGCTCCGATACGGACCCGCCGTGCCGCCTCCTGGGTTTCGGCACCAATGTGGCGTGAATAAGGCACGGCGGGACCACGGAGCAACGTTCAGAGCCAACTTTATTTAATTCACGTCACACCACACACACACACCAACCCCTGAGTCCCCGTGTTTTAACACGGCGGGCGTGATTGCGGATGCCGTGCAGGTGCGTCCGCACGGCACCACAAACCACGCCCCACCACAGTCCCATTCTTTGGCAAACTGTCCAAACCTAATATTGGAGAATTGTGGTCCATTGTCTGTGAAAACTTCACTTGGCACACCATGTCGTGCAAATACAGCTTTCATAGAGGTGATTACAGCCTCTGCTGTTGTTGTTTGCAGTCTACTTCCGGATACAAAGAGTAGTAGTCTGTGACCACAATATACAGTGGGGCAAAAAAGTATTTAATCAGCCACCGATTGTGCAAGTTCCCCCACTTAAAATGATGACAAGGATTTATTAAAGGATGTAAAGGATTTATTCGTAAATTAGGGTGGAAAATAAGTATTTGGTCACCTCAAACAAGGAAAATCTCTGGCTCTCACAGACCTGTAACGTCTTCTGTAAGAAGCTTTTCTGTCCCCCACTCGTTACCTGTATGAATGGCACCTGTTTGAAATCATCATCTGTATAAAAGACACCTGTCCACAGCCTCAAACAGTCAGACTCCAAACTCCGCCATGGCCAAGACCAAAGAGCTTTCGAAGGACACCAGGAAAAGTATTGTAGACCTGCACCAGACTGGGAAGAGTGAATCTACAATAGGCAAGCAGCTTGGTGTGAAAAAATCAACTGTGGGAGCAATCATCAGAAAATGGAAGACATACAAGACCACTGATAATCTCCCTCGATCTGGGGCTCCACGCAAGATCTCATCCCGTGGGGTCAAAATGATCATGAGAACGGTGAGCAAAGATCCCAGAACCACACGGGGGGACCTGGTGAATGACCTGCAGAGAGCTGGGACCAAAGTAACAAAGGTCACCATCAGTAACACACTACAACGGCAGGGAATCAAATCCCGCAGTGCCAGACGTGTTCCGCTGCTGAAGCCAGTGCATGTCCAGGCCCGTCTGAAGTTTGCCAGAGAGCACATGGATGATACAGCAGAGGATTGGGAGAATGTCATGTGGTCAGATGAAACCAAAGTAGAACTTTTTGGTATAAACTCAACTCGTCGTGTTTGGAGGAAGAAGAATACTCCTACCATGTGAATTCATGGATTTTTTTTTTCACATTCTGTCTCTCACAGTTGAAGTGTACCTCTGGTGCAAATTACTGACCTCTGTCATCATTTTAGGTGGGGGAACTTGCACAATCGGTGGCTGACTAAATACTTTTTTGCCCCACTGTAGTCCTTTCCTCCAGACACAAAGAGGTCAGCCCCCACTTTCTGATATGGTCGGTCTGGAACTGGGTGCGGCTTTAGTGGCTCGGCAGGATTGCTTGCTTGATATGTCAGACATGTTGAACAGTTCGACACTTCATTTGTCATATCCTGATTAATCCGTGGCCAGTACATCACCTCACGTGCTCTCCTTTTACATTTTTCCATGCCTAGATGCCCTGCGTGTATCTTTTTGAGCATCTCTCCTCGCATGCTCTTTGGGATGACAATTTTACTTCCCTTGAACACCACATCATCCACTACAGACAGTTCTGCTCTGCAGTTCCAATACTCTTGAATAACAGGTGAGCAGTTTTGCTTACAGCTGGGCCATCCATCTATGATGGTTTTGCGCAGTGCTTGTAACGTTCCACCTTTGCTTGTCTCCGTTCTGATGAGCTCCATCTTCCCTTCTGCAACAGGAAGTGCACTTGTGACCATGTTCACATATGCTCTTACATCATCATCCATCTTGGTGTTTGCTGGCTCATTCGGATCAACAGCTTGGGATAATGTGTCAGCTGTGTACATCAGCTTGCCAGGTGTGTACATCACGTTAAGCGTGTAACGTTGCAGCCGGATCATCATTTTTTGGATTCTCAGCGGACAGTCATTTAGTGGTTTTTGGAACAATGCTATCAGTGGCTTGTGGTCAGTTTCAACACTGATGGCCTGCCCAGACACAAACTGGTGAAATCTCTCACAGGCGTATGTTATGCTGAGCAGTTCTTTTTCAATCTGTGCATATCTTGTCTCTGCGTCTGTCATGGATCGCGATGCATATGCAACAGGCTGCCACTCATCATACTTCTGCAGAACAGCTCCAAGCCCACTCTGTGATGCATCTGATGAGATCTTAATAGGTCTCATTGGATCATAAAACTTCCAAACTGGTTCCTTTGTAAGCAGATCTTTCAAGTCACGCCATGCTTTCTCATGTTCATGATTCCACTCCCATTCGATTCTCTTTTCAGTTAGCTGTCTCAGTGGCGCCATTTTTTTCTGAGAGATTGGGGATGAATTTTCCCATGTAGTTTATCATGCCATTAAATCTCTGCACATCTTTCTTGCATTGCGGCCTCGGCATGTTTTCAATTGCAGACACCTTTTGAGGATCTGGTCTGATGCCTTCACTGCTCAGGATATCTCCAACGAATGTCAGTTCCTTCGCCCCAAGCTGACATTTCTCTTTGTTCAGCTTCAGATTGGCTTTTCTGGTTGCTTCAAGAACATTTCTCAGTCTCATGTCATGTTCAGGTTTTGCGCTACCCCACACAATGATGTCATCCATTGATGTGTCTACTCCTTCCAGGTGTTCATAGATCATGTGTATTGTCTTGTGATACACCTCAGGTGCTGAAGCAATGCCAAACGGTAGTCGCCGGAATCTGTACCTGCCAAATGGGCTGTTGAACGTGCACAGTTTTGAACTTGCTTCCAGCTTCCAGCTTCAGTTGCCAAAATCCTGATGAAGCGTCTAGCTTGCTAAAGTACTTCGCTTTTGCAAGCTGTGACATTATCTCTTCTCTTGTAGGTAGTTTGAAATGTTCTCTCTTTATTGCTCTATTCAGATCTCTAGGATCCATGCAAACTCTGAGCTTTCCAGTCTTTTTCTCCACAATAACAAGAGAACTCACCCACTCCGTTGGTTCATCGATCTTTTCAATCACTTCCAGGTTTTCCATCCTGTCCAACTCAGCTTTCAGTGGCTTTTGTAGAGCAAATGGTACTTTGCGGCATGGATGAATGACTGGTGTTACACTTTCATCGACTCTGATTGTGTGTTCTCCAGCAAGGCAACCAAGTTCCTGAAATAGGTCACCATATTCCTTCATCAACTCATTATAGTCCATGTCATCATCAGTTTCCACAACGAGCACTCTTTTCACTAGGTTCAGACTCTCACAGGCATGTAACCCTAGTATAGGCTGCACAGTCTTCGGCACCACAATGAATGTTAGCGTGTGCTCCTTGTCTTTGTGTGTCAATTTAACCATGCATTTTCCTTTCACAGGTATTTCTGCACCTGAGTATCCACTCACTTTCACCTTCGTTGCATGCATTTTAGGTCTAGGTCTGATTTTCTTGAACTCTGCTTCTGATATGACATTCACTTGAGCTCCAGTATCCAGCTTGACTTTCATGAGTGTGTCATTCACTTTGAGTGTCATTATCCAGTCCTTTTCACCTGTCTTATTGTCTGTCACTGCAGCTACATAGAGTTCCTCTGTGTCTTCTTCATCCACAGTAGGGCTGGGCCATATTATACCGTTCACGGTAATACCGGTATAATGTTAGGCAACGATAGGAAAATGAAATATCGCGATAGAATGGGAGTAAAACGCGCATGCGCAGTGCCTTTGTTTTCATACGCACATGGCCGATTGTTGAGTGAAACAGATGAACCAGAATTGGTTTGTAAAAATGGTGCAACTTCCGTGATGTGGAACTGGTTTGGTGTTTGTCCGTCAGATACACAACAAAGCACATTTTTTTGCAGAACATGCAAGCGGCCGTTGTTATTGTCATATTTGTCGGACTAAGATGCTCTTAAATCTGGGAGTAATCTGGGTCCTAAACTCCGTATGCTTCAGGTCAAACAACACTGCAGCATCACTTAGAGTTAAAAACTGTCTAAATTCTTTCATCTTTAATAAAACGATCAGCATTGCTGCTTTACCAGGTGTAACTATAAAGTTTAACTTCCAGGCATCCATGAAAACAAAAGTTATTACATTTAACGGAGTTAGAAGTTAGCAGGAAGCTAGCGGAAGTTAGCTCGCTAGTTTCGCTAGTTACCTAAGCATGATATTGCATGTTCTGACTGAGAGATTTCTGAAAAAAATCAAACGTACAGCTCTGCTATCACTTCCAACATAAATGAAGACAGGAAACTAAACAGCAGTGACGTTTGTAGGGTTACTGAAGTTGGGCTAGCTGGTATATAATGATGTGCTACGTGATCGCTAGCGACACAGCTATGTTAGCATAACATAAACAGTGAAGCTGGAGGACGAACACTAACACTTTTCCACTTATAAAAGTTAACGTGAAGGTTCTTCATGGTTAGAGACAAATGCAATCGCATGGCAGGATGCTGTAAACGGACCAAACTTCAGTCAGGAGAACAACTGAGATAATCCATCCACAATACGAGGTTAGTCATTAATATACTGCAACAACATGGGAATAGAGCAGCTGCCAGAGAATTCAACATTAATGAATCAATGGTACAGAAGTGGAGGAAGCAAGAAGAATGAGTTTAATAAAGTTTGATTTATCTGACTGCTTTGTTTCGCTTAATGTGCCTTATAATCCCGTGCACCTTATGGTCCGAAAAATGCGTACTGCACACTGCAGTTTAATGTTGCAAAGCACCTCTTTTTAACTTCAGTGGATATTATACATGGTTATGCTCAGGATATGTCAGCCCATTTCTACTGGAAATGCCTTTTGGTTAAACTTTCAGCAAGGAATTTGCATTTGCACTGTTACATTTTTATAAAGCTTTAATGTACATAAAAACCAGCTTCTTGTTTAAGTGAAAATAAATGGAAGGTTGTCTTTTTGCGCTAGTAATGTTGTGGAGTTGTATTTTGTCTCGCATCAATTATATCGTCGGTTATATCGTTATCGCAAATTTTCAAATATATATCGTGATAAATATTTTTGGCCATATCGCCCTGCTCTAATCCACAGTATGGACTGCACTTTGTTTCAGGGTTTGAGCTTTGCAGCACCTAGTATAATGGTTATTTTTGTTACAATTATTGCATCTTTTCCCATATGCTGGACATTATTTAGGAGGATGTTGCATTCCATTCCACCACAAGTCTTTTCTTTTCTGTCCCTGTTTGCTGGCGATTTCAATTGCAGTTTCATTTCAGCGGCAGCACTCTCCTTTTTGACTCTGTGTGTGTTCTTATTCACAGCATCCACTCTGCAGCTGTCACTAAGTAGTTCTTTAGCTTGTGCCCTCACTGCTTCAGCTGCTCTGCACAGTGTTAATGCTTTTTCCAGGTCAAAATTTTCCTCTCTCAGTAGCCTGTCTCTCAGACCGTTGTCTGGAATCCCGCACACAAGTCTGTCTTTTATCAAAGACAGACTTGTGTGCTCCAAATTCACGTTTTACTCCTGTTCTGCAGCTCTGTGACATACTGATCTATTGTCTCCCCTGTCTTCTGTACACATGTGAAGAATCTGTGCCTCTCAAATGTCACATTTCTCTAAGGTATGCAGTAAGCCTCAAACTTCTCCATTATTTTATTCAGCTTCATTCCGTCACCATCAGTAAACATGAAGTTATTATAGACTTCCAGTGCCTCATCACCCACTATATGCAAAAACACTGACGCTTGCTTTTTATCACTTGCCTCGTCAAGTCCAATCGCTGATAGGTACAATGTGAAACGTTGCTTAAATCTTCTCCAATTTTCAGCCACATTTCCAGTCAACTGAAGAATCGGTGGTGGGTGTAAGCGTCCATGCTTATGTCGCTAGGTCTCTTTTCTCTCCCTCGGCGAGTTAGCTACACTACGTTCACTGCTAAGCTGATCCGTTGGTACTGCTATATTGTAGTCCGTTACCTTTCTTCAAGTCCATCTTCTGACACCATGTCTTGTTTCTTTATGTTGTGGGTTCTTAAGAATGACACCATTACTTGAAGAGAAGGTATTTTATCGAACTGTGGTTCACATGTAAACAAAGCTTCACCATCACAGTCTACTCCGAGGTAACTCCCTCTGCTCTCTAGCTCCCCCTACAGTCTTGGAGTATTAACAACATAAAACATTATCATGTTGTAGACAAATAAGGATTTGCTGTTATCATTACACAGGTGACACCAAATACAAAAGTAATGGTGTATATGGCGCGAATGTGGGGAAAGGTTGTATGATTGTTAGATTAGGGTTGTTTTGGTTTATGCTGTTATGCTTTAGCCGTGAGTGTTTTAAGTGTTTGTTTTAAATTAATTTGTATTTAATTTGCTTTTGAAAGAATGCTTTAACTTTATTTTTGTTTTTGAAATCTGTTATTTTATTGGAAGAATGCATTGTTTAGTGTGAGTTGTATTGTGTATATCTTAAGAAAATAAATGGCAGTGAGAAATAAATGAGCTCCTATTAATCCACAGTTTTTTCATAATTGCCTACTCAGTGCTCTGTAGCCTGTATGCCGCTTGCTGCCGGTCCAGATTTCCCCCAGTTCTGGCACTTTATTCTCTTTGTTTAAACCTGTGGCAAGAATTCGACCCCAAACATAAAATATGTGTGTTTATTTTAGCATAATTAATTTATTGGTTTTCTACTTGGAAACATTAATGGACTAAGCATGGTGGACAACTACACACACAAGATGTTTGAAAAGAAAAAGTTCTTTCAGTTTTGATAAAATAATGTGAACACACACACACACACACACACACACACACACACACACACACACACACTAAACACCTGCTGCATGACTAACCCATTCACATGGAGGCATCATTATAACATGGGGATAGATGTACGCTCATTCTTCTGTGTATGTGTTTACTTGTGATTGACAGCTCTGCTCAGCTCTCTTGTGACTTTGCCAGCATATGAAGTGTCAGAGAGTTGAAAGGCAGACAGAGTCACAGACAGGCAAAAACTAACTGGAGGGATTCCAGCAGAGAAATCGACAATTATATTTCACCACCCTCTTTTTTGGTATTATGATTCATCCCAATTGCCCTGTATCCAAATCCAAGTACAGGCTCTGACTCACATTCTACTTTTAGAAACTCCAAGAAACACAAGTAAACCTGCAGTCTGAGAATGAAGTGTTCTGTTAGAATAAAAAGGTACTGTTCTGGATAACTGAAAGCTTTTCAGGTTCTTTTCAAGTGACCTGATATTGATAAATTACAGTAGTCAAGCCTGAAAGTATTAAATGCATAAGCTAGCATTTCAGCATAACTCTGAGACAGGATGTTTCAAGTTTTAGTGATATTTCACAAATGAATATATTTGTTTAATGTGCACATTAAATGATGCATTCTGATCAAAAACTACTCCAAGATTTCTCACAGTGCTGCACACTTCTTTTTTTGCAAATGCTTCTTGTAGAACAGAGTTTAGTGTAGAAAAAGTGGCGAAAGGCAGAAAAGCTAAGACAGAAAAATAAAAAAAAAACTTGCTGCAAAATGTGTTGGATTAACTGACATGTTAGGTGTTCCAGCAGCTGCTGCACCATCAGCAGCAGTACCAGCAACAAGTAGTAAGAAACTCTTTATAGTCACTGGAGGCTACTATTGCTAGCACTAATCACAAAGAATTGCTCCTTTGCCTTTCCTGAGCATGGTATCAGGTGCCAGTACTTTTTTGGGCATTTTAGGCTCTGCAACAGTTACCGAGTGGCCGACTTACTTATTTCCGGCCGTTGTGGAGAGGACAGTTAGCATCCTTTTAATTCTGGGAACCAGATCGCTGCCAGCCATAACCTCCGTTTGAGTGTCCGGCTCAGTCAAGTTGAGGAAACCGCCTGCAGCAGTCACTATTTTGTGGCCCGTCCTTTGAGAAACTCCTGTCTTGTCTTGTCAACTGTTTTGTTTTGTTTACTGTGTTGTCTACTGTCACGGTCTGGCTGGCAGACCGTGGGGAGGACCCAAACGCCGGACTCTTCAGTGCAACAGTGTTTATTTACAGAGTGGTGAAGTAAGCAACAATAAATTCCCCAGTTTCCCAGACTCCCGTGTTGTGTTTTCTTCCCAGAAAAGTCCCAGTGTCCCTGCACTCCCCGTGCTCACTGCTCCTTCTCGTCCCACATTCCTCCTGAGGGAAAACAATAGAGGCAGCCGTTACACACTTTATCCCAGCAGGCATACACTCACACTTTCTGACTATGCTAGAAGACTGCTGTGAAGTCAAACTCAATAATCCAGCGTCGGTGGAAGCTCCATCGCTCTTCTAAATAGCTCCCCTGACGAGCCCAGATGAGGAGCAGGTGTGTGGCCAGTCCTCAAGCCAGGCCACAAGGTGCCTGTAACATGGCCACAGAAAACAGCAACACACACACACCTGCCTACATACGGATGAGATAGGAGGCAATGCAGACGACACACCAAGTGATAATAATAATGACAATAATAATGATAATAATAATAAGAATAATAAGAATAACAACAGTCATAGTCCCCACTGCCCATGGACCCCGAGTCCCCAGACCCGGGTCCATGACATCTACAGTTCTCTCCTGGCAGGCTGCAGTTCACCTGTGCAGTGTAAAAAGCTATTTGGATTGTGAACCTTTTATTTTCTTTGTTTTAAAAGTGTGTATGTGTGATGTTTGAATATTAGTTTGGTTGGTTTGTATGTGCGATCTTCCTCTTCTCGTGGTCCTCAGCTACTGGTAGGTCTCAAGACTCAATATTGATATATATTAATATATTGGTTGTTTTACTTAATTTAGGACACTACTACATGATAGGCTGTGCTACAGTCAACTTTTATTGTGATCCGTGCTGCAACTGCTTATAATTCCTTTTTTTAAACAAATATATTTAATAAAGGTATTTTATTATTGGAACCAATCTGCCTCAGTAGTGTATTTTTGAACCTGTGTAATCCGTTTTGTTTTTATTTCCTAGGGGTGAAATTCTCTTAGGTGGTATTGTTGCATTCGGATCATAATTCCCCTGACCACCTCGCCATATATGCATACATTATATACATGTTGAGAGACTGAGACAGAGAGAGCGACAGTCCAGCCCTGTTCATAAGACCAATTGTAATACTCATACAGTTGGTAAAATACAATACATAAACTCTCACTGACATGGATGTCTACCTTCTCCATTGTCTTGCACAGTAGCATCAGGAGGTTGCACCAGTCCTCTTTTATGCCATCCAATGTAATGCCATCTATTTTCAGGAGATGCTGAGGAGACTGATCTATTTATATTGTTAATGTTGATATTTGATCTGCTGTGAACAGTGTCTTTGATTTCTCTTTGTAAACTGGAAGCCTTGAGGGCAAACCTCAGCCTGATTATCGGTCAAGCTTTAAAATCAAGGCACATGTGGTTCACTTCCTCTAGCCTCTCTTCCTCTAGTATGTCACAGGAGCACACATCTTTGCTGTGTGCTCCTTTATATACTTTGGTCAAAATTTCAATTTTGACCAAAGTATTCAATTATATATAAACAAAACACCCAGCACGCCCCTGCGGGCGGTTTATCCTTCAAGCTTGGGTCCTCTACCAGAGGCCTGGGAGCTTGAGGGTCCTGCGCAGTATCTTAGCTGTTCCCAGGACTGCGCTCTTCTGGACAGAGATCTCCGATGTTGTTCCCGGGATCTGCTGGAGCCACTCACCTAGCTTGGGAGTCACCGCACCTAGTGCTCCGATTACCACGGGGACCACTGTTACCTTCACCCTCCACATCCTCTCGAGCTCTTCTCTGAGCCCTTGGTATTTCTCCAGCTTCTCGTGTTCCTTCTTCCTGATATTGCTGTCATTCGGAACCGCTACATCGATCACTACGGCTGTCTTCTTCTGTTTGTCTACCACCACTATGTCCGGTTGGTTAGCCACCACCATTTTGTCCGTCTGTATCTGGAAGTCCCACAGGATCTTAGCTCGGTCATTCTCCACCACCCTTGGGGGCATCTCCCATTTTGACCTCGGGACTTCCAGGTTATACTCGGCACAGATGTTCCTGTACACTATGCCGGCCACTTGGTTATGGCATTCCATGTATGCCTTGCCTGCTAGCATTTTGCACCCTGCTGTTATGTGCTGGATTGTCTCTGGGGCATCTTTACACAGCCTGCACCTGGGGTCTTGCCTGGTGTGATAGACCCCAGCCTCTATGGATCTTGTACTCAGAGCTTGTTCTTGTGCTGCCATGATTAGTGCCTCTGTGCTGTCTTTCAGTCCAGCTTTGTCCAGCCACTGGTAGGATTTCTGGATATCAGCCACCTCCTCTATCTGCCGGTGGTACATACCGTGCAGGGGCCTGTCCTTCCATGATGGTTCCTCGCCTCCCTCCTCTTTCTTAGGTTTCTGCTGCCTGAGGTATTCACTGAGCACTCGGTCAGTTGGGGCCATCTTCCCAATGTATTCTTGGATGTTCGTTGTCTCATCCTGGACTGTGGTGCTGACACTCACCAGTCCCCGGCTCCCTTCCTTCCGCTTAGCGTACAGCCTCAGGGTGCTGGACTTGGGGTCAAACCCTCCATGCATGGTAAGGAGCTTTCTTGTCTTTATGTCAGTGGCTTCTATCTCCTCCTTTGGCCAGCCTATTACTCCAGCAGGGTACCTGATCACGGGCAGGGCGTACGTGTTGATGGCCTGGATCTTGTTCTTACCATTCAGCTGACTCCTCAGGACTTGCCTGACCCTCTGCAGGTACTTGGTGGTTGCAGCTTTCCTAGCGGCCTCTTCATGGTTCCCATTCGCCTGCGGGATCCCCAGGTACTTGTAACTGTCCTCTATGTCTGCAATGTTGCCTTCTGGTAGTTCAATCCCCTCAGTTCTGACTACCTTCCCTCTCTTTGTTACCATCGACTACACTTCTCCAGTCCGAACGACATTCCAATGTCATTGCTGTATAGCCTGGTAGTGTGGATCAGTGAATCGATGTCTCGTTCACTCTTGGCATACAACTTGATGTCATCCATGTACAGGAGGTGGGTGACAACTGCTCCGTTCCGTAGTCGGTATCCGTAGCCAGTCTTGTTAATGATCTCACTGAGGGGGTTCAGACCTATGCAGAACAGCAGTGGGGACAGAGCATCTCCTTGGTAGATCCCGGACTTGATGGTGACTTGTGCTATGGGCTTGGAGTTGGCCTCTAGTGTTGTGCGCCACATCCCCATTGAGTTCCTGATGAAGGCTCTTAGGGTCCCATTGATCTTGTACAATTCTAGGCATTCCAGTATCCAGCTGTGGGGCATTGAGTCATAGGCCTTCTTGTAATCAATCCAGGCAGTGCACAGGTTGGTCAGTCTGGTCTTGCAGTCTCGGCTGACTGTTCAGTCTACCAGTAGCTGGTGTTTTGCGCCTCTGGTATTCTTGCCAATTCCTTTCTGTGTCCCGCTCATGTATTGACCCATGTGCCTGTTCATCTTAGCCGATATGATGCCTGATAGGAGCTTCCATGTGGTACTGAGGCAGGTTATTGGTCGGTAGTGTGTGTGTATATATATATATATATATATATATATATATATATATATATATATATATATATATATATATATATATAATTTTTTGTTGTTGTTAATCTTCTCCTATGAAGAACTGCTGTTTCATTCAGTGTCACATTTTATATATGATAGATGATTTTAATAAAAGAAATGTTTATAATGCTTTTTAACAAAAAAGCTTCTTATTTGAAATATATATATATATATATATATATATATATATATATATATAATTTTTTGTTGTTGTTAATCTTCTCCTATGAAGAACTGCTGTTTCATTCAGTGTCACATTTTATATATGATAGATGATTTTAATAAAAGAAATGTTTATAATGCTTTTTAACAAAAAAGCTTCTTATTTGTAATAAAGAATACATAAAGAATACATACACAATAATATGTCCTGCCATCCTTGATTTGTTAGTCACAAATTAAGAATTATAGAAAACAAATACAGCCCTATGTCATAATACCTGATTGCTCCACCCTTGGTGGCAAGAACTGCAAGCATCAGTGATGACTGTCTCTTTCACACTTGTGACCTACTCTTCTTTGCAGAAGTGTTTAGCCATACTGGAGTGTTTTCAAGAATGAATGGTCATGCCAAAGCATCTCAGGACTTTTACTAGGCCACTCTAAAACCATTTAGATTTTGATTGTCATTCAGAGGCTGGTGAGTTTTCAGATGACCTTTTCACATAGGTTTAGGTAGATTTCAAGAACTAGTCCCCATTAATTAATTAAATCATGATTTTAAAACTGAATTTTGGATTTACTTAAATTCACCTTTGTCTAATGTCACAGTTTGTTGAATGATCTGAAACATTTAGGTGTGTTAAATATGCCCAAAACTTGGAAATCAGGGAGGGGCAAATACTCTTTCAAAGCCGTGTAGTTGATCAAGGTACTCAAGTTGCTGGAGTCTCACTCACACTTCTTTCTGTCACAGGTTAATCGGAACTCATGGCTGCCTGGGTTCACTGAAGCTACAAAAATGAGTATTTTGCACAAGAATTCATTTGTGTATGACCAGGTAAATATTCTTAACAATAGCTCGTTGTACTTCATGTACTTCATATGCTATGTGTCACATTACAGATCTAATCTGATAGATTTCACCAAATATAATATTTAGTCATTTTAAATGCTCCAGACAAACAGAAATGGCAGATACATTTCAGAGGTCCAGTTCAGTGATTTAAATTATGTGAGGTGAAGCCTGACAGGGAGTGCAGCTGCCTGTGTCACACACTGTCAGTCAGTGACAAGCTCTGACACAGCTCATAACCTTACTGGTATCCACTGGCATTTGAATGGATGAGTGAAGAGATTCACCTTTCAACTGTTAAATATTTTATATATCTAAATATACACTATACTGGTCAAAGATTTCTCTTGTCTGCCTTCACATGCGTATGAACTTGAGCAAAATTCCATTCTTAATCCACTGGGTTTAATATGATGTTGACCCACCCTTTGCAGCTATAACAGCTTCAAATCATCTACAGGGAGTGCAGAATTATTAGGCAAATGAGTATTTTGTCCACATCATCCTCTTCATGCATGTTGTCTTACTCCAAGCTGTATAGGCTCGAAAGCCTACTACCAGTTAAGCATATTAGGTGATGTGCATCTCTGTAATGAGAAGGGCTGTGGTCTAATGACATCAACACCCTATATCAGGTGTGCATAATTATTAGGCAACGTCCTTTCCTTTGGCAAAATGGGTCAAAAGAAGGACTTGACAGGCTCAGAAAAGTCAAAAATAGTGAGATATCTTGCAGAGGGATGCAGCAGTCTCAAAGCAAAGCTTCTGAAGCGTGATCATCGAACAATCAAGCATTTCATTCAAAATAGTCAACAGGGTCGCAAGAAGCGTGTGGAAAAACCAAGGCGCAAAATAACTGCCCATGAACTGAGAAAAGTAAAGCGTGCAGCTGCCAAGATGCCACTTGCCACCAGTTTGGCCATATTTCAGAGCTGCAACATCACTGGAGTGCCCAAAAGCACAAGGTGTGCAATACTCAGAGACATGGCCAAGGTAAGAAAGGCTGAAAGACGACCACCACTGAACAAGACACACAAGCTGAAACGTCAAGACTGGGCCAAGAAATATCTCAAGACTGGTTTTTCTAAGGTTTTATGGACTGATGAAATGAGAGTGAGTCTTGATGGGCCAGATGGATGGGCCCGTGGCTGGATTGGTAAAGGGCAGAGAGCTCCAGTCCGACTCAGACGCCAGCAAGGTGGAGGTGGAGTACTGGTTTGGGCTGGTATCATCAAAGATGAGCTTGTGGGGCCTTTTCGGGTTGAGGATGGAGTCAAGCTCAACTCCTAGTCCTACTGCCAGTTTCTGGAAGACACCTTCAAGCAGTGGTACAGGAAGAAGTCTGCATCCTTCAAGAAAAACATGATTTTCATGCAGGACAATGCTCCATCACACGCGTCCAAGTACTCCACAGCGTGGCTGGCAAGAAAGGGTATAAAAGAAGAAAAACTAATGACATGGCCACCTTGTTCACCTGATCTGAACCCCATTGAGAACCTGTGGTCCATCATCAAATGTGAGATTTACAAGGAGAGAAAACAGTACACCTCTCTGAAGAACAGTGTCTGGGAGGCTGTGGTTGCTGCTGCACGCAATGTTGATGGTGAACAGATCAAAACACTGACAGAATCCATGGATGGCAGGCTTTTGAGTGTCCTTGCAAAGAAAGGTGGCTATATTGGTCGCTGATTTGTTTTTGTTTTGTTTTTGAATGTCAGAAATGTATATTTGTGAATGTGGAGATGTTATATTGGTTTCACTGGTAAAAATAAATAATTGAAATGGGTATATATTTGTTTTTTGTTAAGTTGCCTAATAATTATGCACAGTAATAGTCACCTGCACACACAGATATCCCCCTAAAATAGCTAAAACTAAAAACAAACTAAAAACTACTTCCAAAAACATTCAGCTTTGATATTAATGAGTTTTTTGGGTTCATTGAGAACATGGTTGTTGCTCAATAATAAAATTATTCCTCAAAAATACAACTTGCCTAATAATTCTGCACTCCCTATAGGAAGGCTTTCCAGAAGGCTTAGGAGTGTGTCATATAAATATCTGTTTACAGTCAACAACTGCCTCTCAAAACTAAGAAAGGACAACTCAAAAGTATTTCAGCAAAGTTTATTACTAATTTTCACAGACAGTACTTAGTGACAGTGAGAAGAAAAACTCCCTTCTAACAGGAAGAAACCTGTGGCAGAAGGCCAGGGAAGGGTGACCATCTTGGGTGACCCTTTTCTCTCTGTTTAAATTCTTTGGATTTGTGCATCTATATCTTAGATTTCTGTTTCCTTATACATTGAGTACCATAAAGATAGAGGAAAAGGCCTCAGGATAAGGCTACTGTAAATACGAGAAAAGTTGTGTAGAGTAAAATAGATACAGTTCATCAAAATTCTGTTTAGAATGGCATCTGGGTCCAGATCTGGACACCAGTCTGCCCATATAGGACCTAGGCTTTAGCAGAGTCACATGTGATACCAGCGTGTCAAATTGACTCATATCAGGCGTAAAAGAGGGTCTACAGCACAGTATTCACTCACTGTCTCTGTACTGTCTCGCTAGCTTAGCTTAGCTCGTAGTCGACTCATTAGCACCATGGCTACTTCACCTCTCCCTCCTGCACTTTCTTGCTCATTGTGTCAGATGTTTAGTTACTCCTCGGCCTCCTTTAGCAGTAATGATATCTGTAACAAATGTAGCATATTTGCAGCGCTGGAGGCCAGGATTACTGAATTGGAGACTCGGCTTCGCACCCTTCATTCACCTGTAGCTAGCCAGGCTTCTGTAGCTGGTGCAGACGAAGATAGCGTAGGCCCCGCTAGCTGTTCCCCGGCAGATCCCAAGCAGCTGGGGAAAGAGGGCGGCTGGGTCACGGTGAGGAGGAAGCATAGTCCTAAACAGAAGCCCCAGGTACACCACCAACCCGTTCATGTGTCTAACCGTTTTTCCCCACTCGGCGACACACCCGCCGGGGGTCAAACTCTGGTAATTGGCGATTCTGTTCTCAGACATGTGAAGCTAGAGACACCGGCAACCATAGTCAATTGTCTTCCAGGGGCCAGAGCAGGCGACATTGAAGGAAATTTAAAACTGCTGGCTAAGGGTAAACGTAAATTCAGTAAAATCATAATTCACGTCGGCAGTAATGACACCCGGTTACGCCAATCGGAGGTCACTAAAATCAATATTGAATCGATGTCCAACTTTGCCAAAACAATGTCGGACTCTGTAGTTTTCTCTGGTCCCCTCCCCAATCAGACCAGGAGTGACATGTTTAGCCGCATGTTCTCCTTAAATTGCTGGCTGTCTGAGTGGTGTCCCAGAAACGATGTGGGCTTCATAGATAATTGGCAAACCTTCTGGAGGAAACCTGGTCTTGTTAGGAGAGACGGCATCCATCCCACTTTGGATGGAGCAGCTCTCATTTCTAGAAATATGGACAAATTTATTAAACCCCCCAAAATATGACTATCCAGAGTTGGGACCAGGAAGCAGAGTTGCAGTCTTACACGCCTCTCTGCAGCTTCTCTCCTCCTGCTACCCCCCCAAAAAAACCCATCTCCATAGAGACTGTGTCAGCTTCCAAAAAGACAAAAAACAAACTAAAAACCAGCAACAAACAACTTAAACATAAACAATTACAAAGTATCCACATCTGAACCAAAGAGTAAAACAGTGAAATGTGGATTATTAAATATTAGGTCTCTCTCCTCCAAGTCTCTGTTAGTACATGACTTAATAATTGATCAACAAATTGATTTACTCTGCCTTACAGAAACCTGGTTGCAGCAGGATGATTATGTTAGTTTAAATGAATCAACACCCCCGAGTCATTCTAACTACCAGAAATCTCGAAGTACAGGCCGAGGGGGCGGTGTGGCAGCAATTTTTCACACCAGCCTATTAATTAATGAAAGACCAAGACAGACTTTTAATTCATTTGAAAGCCTGATGCTTAGCCTCGTCCACCCCAGCTGTGAAACTCAGAAATCAGTCTTACTTGTTATCATCTATCGTCCACCTGGGCCTTACACAGAGTTTCTGTCTGATTTCTCAGACTTTATATCTAATTTAGTTCTGAGCTCAGATAAAATAATTATTGTGGGTGATTTTAACATCCATGTAGATGCTAAAAATGACAGCCTCAACATGGCATTTAACCTGTTATTAGACTCAATTGGCTTCTCTCAAAATGTAAAAGAACCCACCCACCACTTTAATCACACTCTAGATCTTGTTTTAACATATGGCATAGAAACTGAACATTTAACAGTGTTTCCTGAAAACCCTCTCCTGTCTGATCATTTCCTGATAACATTTACTTTTACAATAATTGATTGCACAGCGGTGAAGAGTAGACTTTATCAAAGTAGATGTCTTTCTGAAAGTGCTGTAACTAAGTTTAAGAATATAATCCACCCACTGTTATCATCTCCAATGCCCTGTACCAACACAGAGCAGAGCAGCTATCTGAACGCTACCCCAACAGAGGTCAATTATCTTGTTAATAATTTCACCTCCTCACTACTCTGGATACTGTAGCTCCTGTGAAAACTAAGGCCTCAAATCAGAAGTACCTGACTCCGTGGTATAATTCTCAAACACGTACCCTAAAGCAGATGACTCGTAATCTGGAGAGGAAATGGCGTGTCACAAATCTAGAGGATCATCATTTAGCCTGGAGAAATAGTTTGCTGCTTTATAAGAAAGCCCTCCGCAAAGCCAGAACATCTTACTATTCGTCACTGATTGAAGTAAATAAGAACAACCCCAGGTTTCTCTTCAGCACTGTAGCCAGGCTGACAAAAAGTCAGAGCTCTTTTGAGCCAACCATCCCTTTAAAGTTAACTAGTAATGACTTCATGAACTTCTTCACAAATAAAATTTTTATCATTAGAGAAAAAATTACCAATAATCATCCCACAGATGTAATATTATCTACAGCTACTCTTAGTACCATTGATGTTAAGTTAGACTCTTTTTCTCCAATTGATCTTTCTGAGTTAACTTCAATAATTACTTCCTCCAAACCATCAACCTGTCTTTTAGACCCCATTCCTACAAAACTGCTCAAAGAAGTCCTGCCATTAATTAATTCTTCGATCTTAAATATGATCAACCTATCTCTAATGATCGGCTATGTACCACAGGCCTTCAAGCTGGCTGTAGTTAAACCTTTACTCAAAAAGCCATCTCTAGACCCAGCAGTCTTAGCTAATTATAGGCCAATCTCCAACCTTCCTTTCATATCAAAAATCCTTGAAAGAGTAGTTGTCAAACAGCTAACAGATCATCTACAGAGGAATGGTTTATTTGAAGAGTTTCAGTCAGGTTTCAGAGCTCAGCACAGCACAGAAACAGCTTTAGTGAAGGTTGCAAATGATCTTCTTATGGCCTCTGACAGTGGACTCATCTCTGTGCTTGTCCTGCTAGACCTTAGTTCAGCATTCGATACTGTCGACCATAATATCCTATTAGAGCGATTAGAACATGCTGTAGGTATTACAGGTACTGCGCTGCAGTGGTTTGTATCATATCTATCTAATAGAGTCCAGTTTGTGCATGTAAATGGAGAGTCCTCTTCACACACTGAGGTTAATTATGGAGTTCCACAGGGTTCAGTGCTAGGACCAATTCTGTTTACATTATACATGCTTCCCTTAGGCAGTATCATTAGAAGACATAGCATACATTTTCACTGCTATGCTGATGACACCCAGCTCTATCTGTCCATGAAGCCAGATGACACACACCAATTAGTTAAACTGCAGGAATGTCTTAAAGACATAAAGACCTGGATGGCCGCTAACTTTCTGCTTCTTAATTCAGATAAAACTGAGGTTATTGTACTCGGCCCTGAAAATCTTAGAAATATGGTATCTAACCAGATTCTTACTCTGGATGGCATTACCTTGGCCTCCAGTAACGCGGTGAGGAACCTTGGAGTCATTTTTGACCAGGACATGTCCTTCAACGCACATATTAAACAAATATGTAAGACTGCTTTCTTCCATTTGCGCAACATCTCTAAAATTAGAAATATCCTGTCTCAGAGTGATGCTGAAAAACTAGTTCATGCATTTATTACTTCCAGGCTGGACTACTGTAATTCATTATTATCAGGATGTCCAAAAACCTCACTGAAAAGCCTTCAGCTAATCCAAAATGCTGCAGCAAGAGTACTGACAGGGACTAGAAAGAGAGAGCATATTTCTCCTGTTTCGGCTTCCCTTCATTGGCTTCCTGTTAAATCCAGAATTGAATTCAAAATCCTGCTCCTCACATACAAGGTCTTAAATAATCAGGCCCCATCTTATCTTAATGACCTTGTAGTACCATATCACCCTATTAGAGCACTTCGCTCTCGCTCTGCAGGCCTACTTGTTGTTCCTAGAGTATTTAAAAGTAGAATGGGAGGGAGAGCCTTCAGTTTTCAGGCCCCTCTTCTGTGGAACCAGCTTCCAGTTTGGATTCGGGAGACAGACACTATCTCTACTTTTAAGATTAGGCTTAAAACTTTCCTTTTTGCTAAAGCATATAGTTAGGGCTGGACCAGGTGACCCTGAATCCTCCCTTAGTTATGCTGCAATAGATGTAGGCTGCCGGGGGATTCCCATGATGCATTGAGTTTTTCCTTTCCAGTCACCTTTCTCACTCACTATGTATTAATAGACCTCTCTGCATTGAATCATATCTGTTATTAACCTCTGTCTCTCTTCCACAGCCTGTCTTTATCCTGTCTTCCTTCTCTCACCCCAACCGGTCGCAGCAGATGGCCGCCCCTCCCTGAGCCTGGTTCTGCCGGAGGTTTCTTCCTGTTAAAAGGGAGTTTTTCCTTCCCACTGTCGCCAAAGTGCTTGCTCATAGGGGGTCATATGATTGTTGGGTTTTTCTCTGTATCTATGAAGCGCCTTGAGGCGACTTTTGTTGTGATATTGCGCTATATAAATAAAATTGATTTGAATTGAATTGACAGGTACACTTACTCACTTATGAAAATCCAACATTTATTAAAAAGAAATGTTTTATAACAGAATCAAGAGAACTTGACGTGCAATAACTGCAGATATAAAGCTTTCTCACTTTTCCCACAAGGAGCTAGCACCTGTCTATGTACAATTCCAAAGCAATGAATTGCAATATTTCACCCTCAGGCAGGAGCCGATTTAAGACAGGCTGGATCGCAGAGGGCAGACATGAGCAAATATTAGAGGTGACAATTAGAACTGAGTGGGCTGAATGAAACTGAAAGTCAAGCTCAGCATTTACATCACCAAAAACCATGAAAAGAATGAGTCACTGCAAAACCTCCAACACGCACACATTTTTAGTAATGCTATACTACAGTCTACAAACATTCCAGGCTGACTCTGGCATGCCAACATTACCAGCATAGTGTTGAGACAACGCTGGTCTCTGCGATTCTTTTGGTCCTGGTAGAGATCACGCTGAGATGTTTCCATGTTTTACACAATCCTTTTATTACCCATTATTCTTACAGATGCATCTGGAGATCAGCACACTGCATTCCTATGCAGTCCTATGCTAAAGGCTGATCTAAAGAACTCCACACAACAGTTACAGTTATAACCTCTAGTCTCCTCGACCCTACAGTAAACACCCCCACATTGGAAATACACTAGTACAGTGGCCAAGGGTGCTGACACCCTGACACCCATCTCCTTTTAAGGTAGTGTCCGTTTGCCCTTTGTCTGCCCCTCACTCTCAGTAACTCTTGCTTCCTGGCCTGGGGGTGGGGGTTGATTGTCCTCCTGCCCTGCACCCCAGTTCTTTGTTCCCATTCCAGGCCTTCTTACACCCATTAACAGCCGTATTGTAATATTACAATCAATCCCAAACTATATTCTCTTTAACTCTGATGTATATTAAGGAATCTATTCTCAACAATAGCAAAGTCAACATTTTATGATATCTAAAACTAAAGTCTTAGTTTTAACCATACCTTAAAACTCATTCTCACTCATACTCCAACTGAAAATGTGACTGATATTCAGTATGTAATACTTTACTGAAGGGAAGAAAAGAATGAAAGATGGTAAATCATAGAAGAGCCTCTTTTAGTAAACAAACAGATTTAATGGGTGTTGTCAGCCTTTCTTTGATAGAATAGCAGAGCTGAAGTAAAGAAGATTTCTACTCATGTCACATACTTAGCGACAAGAAATCATTTAAAAGTGTTAATTTGCCCCTGAAGGATTATTCATATACTGATTGTTGAGCATGTCACAGTGTATGTGGGTGCCTGGCATTGACTGATGTGCACCATGTCTGTGTGTTGTCACCCTGTCTTTAAGAACATCTTCTTCAGGCCTCTCGAGACTAACTGAGACAGGTAGACAGGCGGGGAATGAGACAGAAAGAAACAAACTGAGAGTCAGCAGACAGACAGATATATGGATACCAAGCTGAGAGAGGAAATTTCCTAGACAGCCGGCATTTAATCACAGGGCAGATGCTGCAACATGAGACCCAAAGTGGTATTCCATCCAAAATAAATCAAACTCTGTCTCGCTGAGAGCACAGTTAGCTATATTTTGTGTCTCTGTGTAGCCTTTTGCAGACAAAAGTAATGCAGATGATAATGCCAGAGTGGTTTGTGGTGTTTCTACATAAAGCTTTTCTTGTTGCCTCTGAAGGAAACGGCAGAGCCTTCAAGGCACCAGTGAGTGGCTAATTAGCTATATCCTGCCAATAGTATATATCCTTATAGAAGCTCATGGAAACTGAACAAAAAAATGATGTAGTCAAGGAAGACTCATAAAACAAAGTGCCTAAGATTTTCAGCTGCATTTCAATAGCCGTGTCGTGACCCCGCCTTTACATCACGGCTAACAGAGGTTAAAAGACCTTAACATCCAGCCTTATGTGAGTGAATGTGATCGGTCCTAAAAGGGAGTTTTTCTCTGTTTCCTAATAATAATACGGAAGCGTAGAGCTGCCACCCAGGCAAAAGAATATCACATTATAACATGAAAAGTTTATTGTTCTAACAAGATACTTTTCACGTTTGAACAACATAATATCACGTTATTACAATATACATAATTATCACGTTCGTACACGCTATATTGGCCCAGTTTATTTTTCTTATCATTGTTGTGAGGAGACCTTAAATAGCATTTGCATTTTCTGTTGTACAGTTCATTTGCTGTTATGGAGTTCTTGTTATGGATAAAAAGTGTCCTTTTTTTGTTATAAAATAGTTGATAACTATGCGCTGATAGCTGCCAACATCTGCGAAAAAATATAATTCTGGGAAGTTGTTCTATATAGTGTGTAACTGTTAATATAGAGCGTTATTAAATTTATTGCTAATGCAATCATATGGCACATTGACGTCTGAGGAAATTTTAGATGGCACTCATTATCAGAAAGGTTGCCAAATAAATAGATGGTAACTTACAAACACAGTTGTAAAAAGTAAAAGAACACATTCCCCTGTATTTGAACTGAAAAGGGATTAATGCTTATTCAATTCAATTCAATTTTATTTATATAGCGCAATATCACAACAAAAGTCGCCTCAAGGCGCTTCATAGATACAGAGAAAAACCCAACAATCATATGACCCCCTATGAGCAAGCACTTTGGCGACAGTGGGAAGGAAAAACTCCCTTTTAACAGGAAGAAACCTCCGGCAGAACCAGGCTCAGGAAGGGGCAGCCATCTGCTGCGACCGGTTGGGGTGAGAGAAGGAAGACAGGATAAAAGACATGCTGTGGAAGAGAGACAGAGGTTAATAACAGATATGATTCAATGCAGAGAGGTCTATTAATACATAGTGAGTGAGAAAGGTGACTGGAAAGGAAAAACTCAATGCATCATGGGAATCCCCCGGCAGCCTACGTCTATTGCAGCATAACTAAGGGAGGATTCAGGGTCACCTGGTCCAGCCCTAACTATATGCTTTAGCAAAAAGGAAAGTTTTAGCCTAATCTTAAAAGTAGAGATAGTGTCTGTCTTCCGAATCCAAACTGGAAGCTGGTTCCACAGAAGAGGGGCCTGAAAACTGAAGGCTCTCCCTCCCATTCTACTTTTAAATACTCTAGGAACAACAAGTAGGCCTGCAGAGCGAGAGCGAAGTGCTCTAATAAGGTGATATGGTACTACAAGGTCATTAAGATAAGATGGGGCCTGATTATTTAAGACCTTATATGTGAGGAGCAGGATTTTGAATTCAATTCTGGATTTAACCCTTTAAAGCCGGTCGGAGCGGACACGCTCCATTTTGCGTAACTATTTTTAAATCCCGGTAGCTCTGCAACCACCTAAGCTAGCGCAATAATTTTTTTTTGCATATGAAACCGGAGGAGTTGTACTTACATCTTATGCCATCAGCTTGTCCTAAGTCACAGTTTCCTTCCACATATAGCTTTGCAAAAACTGCATAAAAAGCACTTGCAGCAACAAAAACATAATATTCCAGAAACACGCTTTGCCGATCCGATCAGCTGTTTGTAACACCTCCTACGTCCATCAGCGTGAACTATCACATGACCGCATGACCTGCCCGAAACCGGAAGTGACATCATTTTGCGGAAATGTAGTTTTTTAGCATTGTGGCCTTATGAGCCTATACTTGTGTTTTTAAAAGTTATGTTTGACTTTATGACTTTCTGTGTCGTTTCTGGGATGCTGAGGACTCATATTGCACTGCTGGAAATATTTTATTTTGATGCATATGCTGTTATTTTGCAAATTTGCACTATAATATATTTTTTCGTTTTTCCTGCAGTATATGAAAATTGGTGTATCTCAAAATTAAAACTATGAAGACACTTAAAATAAATTTCCTTTGGTGGGAAACTAGTTTGTGCAACTTTTTTGTATTTACAGTTTTGAGGGATAAGCCTAACTAGAAATATATGTTAAAAAATCAAAAACGATTTTCAATTTTTTTGTAGTTTATTGCACTTTTTGTCATGGTCTGCGGTGGGTGGCCTGGAATTTCCATAAGGCTCCTGAACTGACCTGGGATCCGCCCCTGGGCAGGGCCAACTCCAGCTCCTGCACACCTGGAGCCTATTGCAGGCAATCAAGACAGAGGGATTTAAACCACACGTTGATGTTCATTCACTGCCAGTTTGTCATCAACACATTTGCTCTATTCACCTTGGCTCACGCTCCACCTCCGGACTCAGGATACCAAGCAATCATTCTGAAAATCTCTCTGTGCCTCACCTGCCTGCCCTCCTGCCATCACACTCCATCTGAAGCCCTGGATCTCAGGCCAGCCTTTCCATGCCACTCAGCCTCCCCTGGATTCTCATCACCCCCCTCTCAACACTCCATGTCCCCTACTGCAAGTAAGAATTGCTACTCTTACAACTGGCCACTTCAGAGCTGCCTCCACTACCTCCCTAACTCCTCTATCTTCTCTCTTCAGTGTGACTGTTCCCTGCTCAGCTCCACTCCGCATCTCAGGCCTCATTCCCTCGCCCTAGCCACGTTCCCCAGGCCACGCCTCGTCAAACTCCAGGTCTTATTGTTGTTTTTTTTTGTCTTTGCTACGTTTTCTTTTTTGCACTTAAACCTAATAAATTATTACATCATCTGCTGTCTCTGCTCTGGGTTTCTGCACCTGAGTCCTGTTCAGTACAGGCCACTCGGCCCCGTGACACTTTTTTGCAATTTATGTAATTACTATGCACTTAATGCAGACATATTATTAAAATTTGGGCTATAATGGTTGTATTGATGTATAGCAACTTGAAATCCTCCAAAAAATGGCTCCACAGCATGTAAAAATATACTATAAGCTCTGGCGGTCTTGGTTCTATGGTAGGTCTTAAAGGGTTAACAGGAAGCCAATGAAGGGAAGCCAAAACAGGAGAAATATGCTCTCTCTTTCTAGTCCCTGTCAGTACTCTTGCTGCAGCATTTTGGATTAGCTGAAGGCTTTTCAGTGAGTTTTTTGGACATCCTGATAATAATGAATTACAGTAGTCCAGCCTGGAAGTAATAAAAGCATGAACTAGTTTTTCAGCGTCACTCTGAGACAGGATATTTCTAATTTTAGAGATGTTGCGCAAATGAAAGAACGCAGTCTTACATATTTGTTTAATATGTGCGTTGAAGGACATATCCTGGTCAAAAATGACTCCAAGGTTCGTCACAGCGTTACTGGAGGCCAAGGTGATGCCATCCAGGATAAGAATCTGGTTAGATACCATATTTCTAAGATTTTCAGGGCCGAGTACAATAACCTCAGTTTTATCTGAATTAAGAAGCAAAAAGTTAGCGGCCATCCAGGTCTTTATGTCTTTAAGACATTCCTGCAGTTTAACTAATTGGTGTGTGTTATCTGGCTTCATGGACAGATAGAGCTGGGTGTCATCTGCATAGCAGTGAAAATGTATGCTATGTCTTCTAATGATGCTGCCTAAGGGAAGCATGTATAATGTAAACAGAATTGGTCCTAGCACTGAACCCTGTGGAACTCCATAATTAACCTCAGTGTGTGAAGAGGACTCTCCATTTACATGTACAAATTGGAATCTATTAGATAGATATGATACAAACCACTGCAGTGCAGTACCTGTAATACCTACAGCATGTTCTAATCGCTCTAATAGGATATTATGGTCAACAGTATCGAATGCTGCACTAAGGTCTAGCAGGACAAGTACAGAGATGAGTCCACTGTCAGAGGCCATAAGAAGATCATTTTTAACCTTCACTAAAGCTGTTTCTGTGTTGTGATGAACTCTGAAACCTGACTGAAACTCTTCAAATAAACCATTCCTCTGCAGATGATCTGTTAACTGTTTGACAACTACTCTTTCAAGGATTTTTGATATGAAAGGAAGGTTGGAGATTGGCCTATAATTAGCTAAGACTGCTGGGTCTAGAGATGGCTTTTTTGAGTAAAGGTTTAACTGGCTGATGAGCTGAACACGTTTTATGCTCGCTTCGACGCCGCAGCAATTAAAACAACAAACAAATTTTTGTAGTAAATTGTAAATTGTAAATATTGTAAAACTTTTCTTCTGTCATTTAATGGTCGGGCATTGTACAGCTACAAGCATTTCACCCCCATGTCATACTGTGTATGGTTGTGTGTGTGTGACAAATAAAATTTGAATTTGAATTTGAATTTGAACTACAGCCAGCTTGAAGGCCTGTGGTAGAACTACATAAAGTGAATCAAATCCATGTGTGACTGAATGTTTTAATGTGATGTGAATGTGAGTTCTTTATGTTAAGAATAACAAAGAAAATGTAATAATGTAGATAGGGTGTAGGTTGATCATATGATTAAATGTCAGCAGTCCAGAAGATTAGATCTAAGAGCCTCACAATTGAAAATTTCATTTGGTACGCTAAAAGGGGAATCACAGTCCAACCTGTGAATTGATTTCGCAATTTTTGGTTTTTCATCTGCTCATGTTTTGCCCTGTTAGATGTTTAATTCAGAAAGATTTTGGTTTACATTAAACTTCCACTGAAAGCCCAGCTGCTTTCCTGTTCGGTGATTATCATCAACACAGATCTCGGGGATAAGTGCATCTTTAGATCCAGTTGTGCTCATCCTTCCTCCAACCTCTCGCCACCAAAGATAAGAACAAACTCAGCACTAGCTTGGATCAAAAGTAGCCATGGTCTTGGTACAGTTATAATGTGGGAACTCACTGACTTGTCTATTGACCTAAGCCATTACCACCTTTTCAGGGGTAGTAATGGCTGACTGATTTAGATGTTCTCATTGATTTAGATGAGGATATCCAGATAGCAGCTAACAACTAATGATACTCTAGTATTATTATCTTCCAGTGATTCTACTCTGACATACAGGCAATTCAGCAAATGCAGACTCTTAATCCCCTAATTAAACATCTTTCACATTTGGTGTGATGTGACAAAATATGGAAGAGAAAGTCCTTGTCACACTTTGTCCACATCCGCATATAAATCATCGCAATCCTCCTGGCACTTAACAGCGTACACTACAGGGAGTGCAGAATTATTAGGCAAATGAGTATTTTGTCCACATCATCCTCTTCATGCATGTTGTCTTACTCCAAGCTTTATAGGCTCGAAAGCCTACTACCAATTAAGCATATTAGGTGATGTGCATCTCTGTAATGAGAAGGGGTGTGGTCTAATGACATCAACACCCTATATCAGGTGTGCATAATTATTAGACAACTTCCTTTCCTTTGGCAAAATGGGTCAAAAGAAGGACTTGACAGGCTCAGAAAAGTCAAAAATAGTGAGATATCTTGCAGAGGGATGCAGCAGTCTCAAAATTGCAAAGCTTCTGAAGCGTGATCATCGAACAATCAAGCGTTTCATTCAAAATAGTCACCAGGGTCGCAAGAAGCGTGTGGAAAAACCAAGGTGCAAAATAACTGCCCATGAACTGAGAAAAGTAAAGCGTGCAGCTGCCAAGATGCCACTTGCCACCAGTTTGGCCATATTTCAGAGCTGCAACATCACTGGAGTGCCCAAAAGCACAAGGTGTGCAATACTCAGAGACATGGCCAAGGTAAGAAAGGCTGAAAGATGACCACCACTGAATAAGACACACAAGCTGAAACGTCAAGACTGGGACAAGAAATATCTCAAGACTGATTTTTCTAAGGTTTTATGGACTGATGAAATGAGAGTGCGTCTTGATGGGCCAGATGGATGGGCCCGTGGCTGTGTTGGTAAAGGGCAGAGAGCTCCAGTCCGACTCAGACGCCAGCAAGGTGGAGGTGGAGTACTGGTTTAGGCTGGTATCATCAAAGATGAGCTTGTGGGGCCTTTTCGGGTTGAGGATGGAGTCAAGCTCAACTCCCAGTCCTACTGCCAGTTTCTGGAAGACACCTTCTTCAAGCAGTGGTACAGGAAGAAGTCTGCATCCTTCAAGAAAAACATGATTTTCATGCAGGACAATGCTCCATCACACGCGTCCAAGTACTCCACAGCGTGGCTGGCAAGAAAGGGTATAAAAGAAGAAAAACTAATGACATGGCCACCTTGTTCACCTGATCTGAACCCCATTGAGAACCTGTGGTCCATCATCAAATGTGAGATTTACAAGGAGAGAAAACAGTACACCTCTCTGAACAGTGTCTGGGAGGCTGTGGTTGCTGCTGCACGCAATGTTGATGGTGAACAGATCAAAACACTGACAGAATCCATGGATGGCAGGCTTTTGAGTGTCCTTGCAAAGAAAGGTGGCTATATTGGTCGCTGATTTGTTTTTGTTTTGTTTTTGAATGTCAGAAATGTATATTTGTGAATGTGGAGATGTTATATTGGTTTCACTTGTAAAAATGAATAATTGAAATGGGTATATATTTGTTTTTTGTTAAGTTGTCTAATAATTATGCACAGTAATAGTCACCTGCACACACAGATATCCCCCTAAAATAGCTAAAACTAAAAACAAACTAAAAACTACTTCCAAAAACATTCAGCTTTGATATTAATGAGATTTTTGGGTTCATTGAGAACATGGTTGTTGTTCAATAATAAAATTATTCCTCAAAAATACAACTTGCCTAATAATTCTGCACTCCCTGTATATTTCTCTGTTTGTGTCGGGTGACCCGATCCTTGGGATGGACCAATTTTTGGCGCAGTGTGTTTTGGGGTTTGAAAGCCACAGAGACTCTGTGTTTAGAATAAAATGTCTCCCACCTGCAACTCAAATGTGTCTCTACTTTTTAAATTTAGCCAAACCAATTTGCAGTCATTGCCATTTGCAGACAGTCTTTGGCAGAAGGTACACATTACATTAAATGCACAGAATTACAAAGAGAGAGTAGAGGGTGAAGCAGGCAGTATTTTAATATTAAAATCACAACCTGTGTTCAAGCTAAAGTTTTTCTTAACATTTGGTGTTCAAACAGCGCTCGGTGTTCAAAGTATTTGCTCCAGGGTTTATATTTATTGCTTTGTATTATATTTCTCCTGTCAGACCCCTCACCACAGTTAATTGTGACCGTGAAAATACCAGTCTGTTTCGAGCTGCCTTTTTAACTGCAAAGATGGGTCATAAAACTGTGATATCCTCCCAGATAATATCCTCTGATAGCCTCTGTCCCACAACACAGCCGGGCTGTTAGATGACAGCTGGCTCAGAATTAGAACAGATAAAAGGGGAACTTCCCCATCTAGAATATAAAGCATCACTGATGTTGTGTTACAAATAAGCACTGTTGTATGTATGCAGAAGTCCTTGCCAAGAGTCTGGGTAGAGCGTGGCAGGAAGGTGATGGTTTGGCAGCTACCTGCTCTGCTGAAGTGTCCTTGAACAAGATTCCAAGTTGCCTCCTGGTAATGGGGCGATGTACTGTGGCAGCTTCTGATCGCTGTAACCACAGTCATAGCTGAATTTTGTACATTAACATATTGTAGTGTGGGAATAAGGGGTTACAGGATAATGAATCAGTTATGAAATTATCCACAATACTCTGATTGACAAGCGGAGTTGGCTGACCGAATGTGGGCTGAACAATGCTTTCTTTTACTTTCAGTGTCTGCTCTTCCAAAGTCCTAGTACTGACCGTCAGACCCAATTTTACACCCCCTAAAATTTATACCACTGCTTAAGACACCAAAACTATCTTTGGTTTAGGAAATAAAACCACTCAGTTTGGTTTAATAAGCTGTTTAAACATTAGGACCTAGACTCTGAGCAATTAACAATTAGGAATTCTAGCTAAAGTTGGTCTCTAACCATAAAACAATATATAAGGGTCTGTCACATCTACATAAGGTAGACCAGGGAAAAATGTTATTCAGCAAATGTAAGATAAATGGAAGTGCCCTTTCTATCTTAATCTATTCAGATGCTGGTGTTTGCCAGGGCAGCTAGATTCTGACAAATAGGCAGAGCAGCCACAGTCAGATAAATGCAGAGAGAATGGTGAGAGGAGAAAAAATATTTTAGAGACTAATGGAAAACAATGGGGATATCTAAGTGAAGGGACAAAAACGAGCAAATCAAACAAATAGAAAGAAAATATGGAAAATAAAAGATAATCAGTATATTTTATTATACACCACGCAAAGCACAGTTTTTGTGTATAAATGTAATATAAGCTCAGTGCTCCACAGACAAAAAAACAGATGGAAAATAAAATACACAGTTATCAGGTAACAGTTGAGAACATCTAAATCAGTCAGCAAATGTGTGTGTATACTTGTATTATTGACATGGCAAGCACATAAATCACTTTAACAGCCACACTGGAGATAAAAAAAAAATCCCCATTATATTAATCATTTTAAAGCTAGCCTTAAGGTCAGATTTAGGTTATGGGAAGGTCACTGTAATGAACTGTGAAGTGATGGGAACATGGAAAAGCTATGGCATGAAAACCACAGCCACGAGGAGATGATTTACTTCCTTTTTTTGGTCATGAGGTGAGAGGCTGTTCTTTTTTAGTCACACTCACACACACAAAAAGTAATGTCTTTCTCTGGTGTCTGCGGGTGGCCATACATCCACTTGATGTGTTGTTATGAGTGAGCACAACTGAGTGAGGTCGAGCCAAAAAAAAAAGAAAAAGAAAAAAAGGTGAAGCCATACAAAGTTTATGGGGCATGCAATGGCCCTGCTGTCAGCACTAATGGGACACTGTAACACAGTGCCCTGAGAGCAGGAGGTGGAAGTGCTGCTGTGGCCAGTACCTGCTGGCTGTTGTATGTCACATAAGTTACGGATGCAGAATCTAACAGCAGTGTGGCTGATAGGGCAGGTGGCTACAGTAGCAATGGATACAGAGGGAGTTGAATGGCAATGAACATCATGTTCAGGTCTGGCAACATAGACCACTACACTGCAGCCAGATCCAACCTGAAGAGATGCATCATAGAGGTGAAGGGGGGCTATAGGAGGAGGATTGAGGACCATCTGGAGAGTAACAACAGCCGGCAGGTGTGGCAGGGCATTCAGCATCTAACAAAGTATAAGATCAACCTCGGAGCTGCGGAAGGTGACCTGGCGCTGGCGGAGGAGCTGAATATCTTCTTTGCCCACTTTGAGGCCATGGTACCGGACATACAGCAGCAACATGCGGCCCACAGCAGCACCACCCTCACCGTGGGAGAACACAAGGTGAGGCGCACTCTGCAGGCCGTTAACCTGAGGAAGGCGGCGGGTCCTGATGGTGTGCCAGGTCGACTATTGAGGGATTGTGCAGAACAGCTGGCTGGGATCTTCACCAGGATCTTCAACAAATCCCTCGCATAGGTGACTGTCCCACTCTGCCTGAAGTCCTCCACCATAGTCCCCTTGCCTAAGAAGCCCCACATAACCAGCCTGAATGACTACAGACCAGTGGCACTCACCCCAGTGGTAATGAAATGCTTTGAGAAGCTGGTCCACAGACACATCACAGCAGCCCTGTCTTGCAGCCTGGATCCACAATACAATACAACTTTATTTATATAGCACATTTAAAAACCAATGGTATACCAAAGTGCTTCACAATAAAACAGCAGGTTAAAACATGAATAATATAAGACCATTAACAAAGTAATGAATATGCTAACAGGTCAATGGCACTAGCTACACAAGAATAAAAGTGAATATCAAATCCTCACATACAAGGTCTTAAATAATCAGGCCCCATCTTATCTTAATGACCTTGTAGTACCATATCACCTTATTAGAGCACTTCGCTCTCACTCTGCAGGCCTACTTGTTGTTCCTAGAGTATTTAAAAGTAGAATGGGAGGGAGAGCCTTCAGTTTTCAGGCCCCTGTTCTGTGGAACCAGCTTCCAGTTTGGATTCGGGAGACAGACACTATCTCTACTTTTAAGATTAGGCTTAAAACTTTCCTTTTTGCTAAAGTATATAGTTAGGGCTGGACCAGGCGACCCTGAATCCTCCCTTAGTTATGCTGCAATAGACGTAGGCTGCCGGGGGATTCCCATGATGCATTGAGTTTTTCCTTTCCAGTCACCTTTCTCACTCACTATGTATTAATAGACCTCTCTGCATTGAATCATATCTGTTATTAACCTCTGTCTCTCTTCCACAGCATGTCTTTTATCCTGTCTTCCTTCTCTCACCCCAACCGGTCCCAGCAGATGGCCGCCCCTCCCTTAGCCTGGTTCTGCCGGAGGTTTCTTCCTGTTAAAAGAGAGTTTTTCCTTCCCACTGTCGCCAAAGTGCTTGCTCATAGGGGGTCATATGATTGTTGGGTTTTTCTCTGTATCTATGAAGCGCCTTGAGGCGACTTTTGTTGTGATATTGCGCTATATAAATAAAATTGAATTGAATTGAATCAAACTTGCTAAAAACACACAGGTTTTAAGTACAAGAAGATATATATAGAAAGATAAAATTGGAATTGAGTATAAAATACAGGCGTTAACCACACCAGTTTGCCTACAGAGCAAACCGGTCCACGGAAGACGCTGTAGCCACAGCACTCCATGCTGCCGTAACACACCTGGAGGGGCTTGGGAGCTATGTGCGGATGCTTTTCGGGGATTACTGCTCAGCTTTTAACACCATCCTTCCACACAAACTGGTGGTAAAGCTACAAGACCTGGGGCTTCCATACAGCACCTGCATGTGGATCAACAGCTTCCTCTCAGGCCGTAGACAGAGAGTGAGAATTGGCCATTGCACATTCTCAGCTCTGAGCTTCAGCACTGGCTCACCCCAGGGCTGTGTGCTCAGTCCACTGCTGTACTCTCTCTACACACACGACTGCACTCCTCTCCACCAGAGCAACATCTTTGTGAAGTTTGCAGATGACACTACCGTGGTGGGGCTCATCTCCAGGGGTGACAAGTCTGCTTATAGAGACAAGGTGGAGCATAAGGCCAATAACCTCCTCCTCAATAATTCAAAGACCAAAGAACTCATAATAGACTTCAGAAGGAAAAAAGCAGAGATCCCACCACTAATCATTAATGGGAACAGTGTAGAAAGGGTGGCAAACTTTCGCTTCCTGGGAGTCAACATAGAGGAACTTTTCCTGGAGTGCGAACACCTCCGAGCTGCTGAAAAAGGCCCAACAGAGACTGTACTTCTTGAGAATTCTCAGGAGGAATAACATCACACAGAGACTACTGGTGTCCTTCTACAGAGCCACCATCAAGAGTGTAATAACCTATTGCATATGCATCTGGTACAGTAGCTGCACAGTGGCTCAGAGTAAAGCACTCCAAGGGATCATTAACACCACCCAAAGGATCAGTAGCTGCCCCCTCCCCACGCTGGAAGATCAACACAATACCTGCTGTCTTAAAAAAGCTCAAAACATTATAAACGATACCTCACACCCTGGCCACTCCCTGTTTGAACTGATGATGCACTGATTGGGGACCACTTTTAATTTCGTTGTACCTGTGACAATGACAGTAAAGACATACTGATTCTGAGATAGTCAGCCAGGAAAAAACCTCCACCAAGGGAGTTCTCTCTCTGAACTCTCTGCAAAGTGCAGGCTTTTGTGATTTGCCCTGCTGAAACCCATTTTAAAATACTAAAATACCAATTTTGAGAGAAATGATTTGTATTTTTGTGGATATAGACAAAGATTGGAAGGATTAGGTTCATGTCAAGAAAACTGAAATAGAATTTTAGTGTGCATTAAAGCATGACAAAAACCCTAACCTTTGCTATACTTACAGTTATAAGGCACTTTTCTATTTGGTTCACTTTTCAGACCCAGAGGTCATACAGGGTTGTAATAAGCACAAATGACCTCTGGTTCACTTACATTATTCTTCCAGGACAGTCTGTTACTTTAATACATATCAAATGCTGGCAGTTTGTGAAGTACAGAAGATGTTAGCCTGAGCATAATAATGTTGGGGAAGTACAGAAGAAAAATGGGAGGGAGAAAAAGAAAAACCAACAGATCAATGGTGAAAGACCTTGAATTCAACTGGAGCTCAACACAAAATGAAAATAAATACTGAGCAACATTCATGCTTCCACAATCTCCCTGCTGCTTCCTTCCCTCTCAGCTGTAATAATGGCATTGTGGATCTGAGTGGACGTAAACTCCATTGTGATGAATAACAGAATTGATTCAGGCCATTGTTACCATTCTTCTTTGTGGTTCCATTCATGTATTGTTATTTGTTATGAGGGAAGGCCTGCCTCCACTAAACACCACTATCCTTTTACATTTACTGCATCATGGATGATACATGCAAAACATTTATTTATTTGCTACTCTATCTAGGATTTGTTTCCAAGTAACCTTTTGCATAATTTTCTTTCCTTTCATTTACATTTTATATGCCAGAATTTTCCTCCCATTTTTTTGTAGTTTGTCAAAACTTTTGTTCATTCATCCTTTTCCAATTTTTTTTTTGCCTGTCCCATTTGGTTCTTTAGCCATCAGAATTGTTGTCTCATCCTTTTCCAATTTTGAATTCCAAAATTTGGTGTGGCTGTGGCGAGGCAGAAACACCCGAGCGGCATCAGTGATCGTGTCGCACCCGTATAAAAGTCTGAAATGGGTCCTAACTGTTGGTGATGTGTTCGGCTGTGAGCTGCAAAGCTGCAGCCGTGTAGAAATGACAGCAACCGTAAATAAAAGTGTTTGAAAGTGTTGAGATGTGGGCGGTTCCGTCATTCTCCTGTCACATTTGGAAACTATTGTGAAAGTAGCCAAAACATGAGCAACAAGCTATTGCAATAAAATTCTAATTGAACTAAATAGCTCAGAAAGGTAAAGAAAAAAAAAACCCTAAACAAACAAACTGTTATGTGTAGGCTGTGTGCGGACAGGAATAGGACCCAAGGTGCAGACTCTGTGAACTCAAAACAGCTTTAATGTTAAACTCAAATATAACATAACTGGAAAAAATCAAAATAAACTTACACCGGAGGACTGACAGAACACACAGCTAGGTAAACGGTAGATCACGACCCAGACACAAAGAAACACAGGGCTCAAATACACAGAGGGAGCAATCAGGGAATGGGTAACAGGAGGGAAACACAGCTGGGGCAAATCAGGCCTAACGAGACAAGGGGAAGCAAAACCAGACACATTAACATCAGACATGGACTTTCAAAGTAAAACAGGAAACCCATATCACAGACTGAACAAAAGACACAGACTCACATGCAGGCACTACAACAGAGGGAATAGAGACGTGGGACCTGGGCAGACACAGACACTGACTGGACACGGGGATATAGCAACTAAGGATACACAGAGACGCGAACTAGACAAGGGGATACAGCTGACAGGGGAGACAGAGCAACTAGAGAAGACAAAGACATAAACCATAAGACAGAACTCAAAGAAACCAAAGACTAGAAATTATAAATAATATAATAAACTCAAAAACCCTGGGTCAACGACCCAGGCATCCTAACACAAACAAGAAACACAATAACAAAAAGTCTTGATGCATGCTCAATCATCCAGGTAAGTAAATCCCAAAAGGTGGATTCTATTCATCTGGATGCTTCTCCCACTGAAAAAGCTACTTTCAGATGAACAGAATCAACCTTTTGGGACAATAACAAAAGCAAAACAAACGAAAAAACATTAGCTTTGAAAGTTCTTCCACTTTTGTTGTTTTCTTGCCTTTGTCTGACCTTTTTCTCTATTATTTCAATTGGTCACTATCACAACTTAACTGAAAAAAGAAAATGTATAATAAAAGCAATTTTGGGGCTCGCTCGGGCCCCTTCGGGGGTGGGGTGCCCCCGGCCTCTCGGCCTGGGGCTCGGTCACTCAGGCACAGCTGGCGGCCGGCGGAGCTCATGGGCGCGTCACTGCAACTCCCCCTGGCTTCTGCTCCGCGGCTGCTGAGTGAACCCTCATCTGGGACTCTCCTCAGCTCTTACTGGAACAGTGGCGCGGCTGCCCCTCTGTTGGTCTTCCATGGTCTCTTGTGTTCTGGGGACCTCCGGATGTCTGGAGTTTTGATCTCCTCCATACCTGCTTCACACCCTGGAGGACGGGGCTGTGGCCCCCCCACACTCCCTAGCAGATCGTTACATGGAGAAACCTTTGGAATACAAGCGCGCTGATCCACACAGGTATGCACACGGGTGTTCACTGCTCGTAGACCCAAATTACACCTTTCTTGGCTTCTACTTCGAAGCACATCTGTCCTGCGTGCTGCACAACAACATTGAATATTTAGTATTTACTGCTGTTTACACTTAGCTAGATTAATGCGATGGTGTTGTGTTTAGTATGTTGCTTTGTTTTTTTTTTTGTCTTTTTTTTGCTTGTTTTCTATTCTTCTCTCAACAGGTGATCCAGGAGATTTTTATTTTTTTTCTCCCCCCCTTTCTCACTGTCCCTCTCCCCTTCTGTTTTTCCTTTCTTTCCTCTTTCTTTCTCCCTTTCCTATCCCTCACTCATGTCTGTCCCGTCTGTAACATCTGAAAATAAAATATAATAAATAATAAAAACAAAGATCGACCAAATGGACCAATACGGCAATGCCACGATGATCCATTTGGCAAAGTAAATCCATTGGGTATCCTTGTTGGTCTTCAGACAACAATTCTGATGGCTAAAGAACCAAATGGGACAGGGGAGAAAAAAAAAAAAAAAGAAAAAGAAAAAAATAAATAAATAAATAAATTTTTTTTTTTTGATTTAGTACTTTTTTGTAAAATATCAAGAGTTGAGCAATTTAGATGCCGGAGACACTTGCTATTATAATTCTTAATAAGTCAGAATGGAGCACAGTGAGATGATATATTATAAATGATGCATTGTGCTTTTACTACTGCACCATTTCCAGCACAGCCAAATGGAAAAATTATAATAAAAAATGTCTCTCAGTGTTTTTACTAAAAATATGCATTGAAACAGGAAGATGGAATAGGCATGCTTTACATCAGGGGTGCCCAATCCCGGTCCTCGAGAGCTACCGTCCTGCAGCTTTTAGATGCATCCCTACTCCAACACAGCTGAATCAAATGGTTTGATTACCTCTTCAGCATGCCATCGTGTTTGGCAAAGGCCTGATAACAAGCCATTCATTTGATTCAGCTGTGTTGGAGTAGGGATGCATCTAAAAGCTGCAGGATAGTAGCTCTCGAGGACTGGGATTGGGCAGCCCTGCTTTACATAAATACATGTAACTGCCAAAATTGTTCAACACAAAGTTATTCGGTGGTGGAATCCAGTCCATTCAAGTAATGTGCCAGAACAGCAGAAAGGAACAAGCTTCTCTCCGTTGTTTAGTTACCAGGGTGACATGATGTTTTGCCCTGTTAACCCTCTGTGATCTAAGCCATCACAGGTGATAATTATTACTACACTGTTAAAAAAAACATCCTAAAACAACGGTAATATTCCGGCAGCTGGGGCGCTAAAATACGACCGTGAAATAACAGAAAATAACTCCCGCATAAAAATACGGTTATTTCCAGTAATGAAAATACAATTAGTTGCGCTAATTTGACATGGGATCTCGCCTTTTTCAAGTGCCGCTAAACATTAAATCAGGAACATGTTAATGTGATCAAACAATGAAATCATCTATAAATAGGGAAAAAAAAACATCTTAAAAAAACGGTAATATTCCGGCAGCTGGGGTGCCAAAATGCAACCGTAAAATAACAGAAAATAACTGTCCCATAAAAATACGATCATTTTCAGTAATGAAAATAGAGTTTGTTGCGCTAATTTGACATGGGATTCTGCCTTTTCCAGGTGCTTTTAGACATTAAATTAGGAACATTGTTACGTGATCAAACAATGAAATTACCTATAAACAACAATCATAATACGTAAATGTACAGAAATATACAGTTAACAGTTGGTTTAAATAACAATCGATTGCATGCCCTGGGACAGACTGACAGAGGCGAGGCTGCCATATCGCACCATCGGCCCCTTTGGCCATCACTAGTAGGCGGTAGGTGAAGAGTCTTGACCACGGACACAACGACGGAGAGTGTCCGAGCTGGGGCGCGAACCGGCAATCTTCGGATCACAAGGCGAACTGCCAACTCTTGAGCCACGAACGACCTTTTTTTTTTTTTTTTTTTTTTTTTTTTTCTTCTTTTTGCCTGTCCTGTTTGGCTCTTTTGCCATCAGAATTGTTGTCTAAAGGCAAACAAAGATGCCCAACGGATTTACTTTACCAAATTGACCATCCCAGCCTTGCCGTAATGGTCCATTTGATTCACCTTTTATTGTTTATTTTATTTTCACTTACTGAATACGGGACAGACTTGACTGGGGGAAAGAAGGGGAGAAAGAAAGAGGGAAAGAGAAACAGCTGAGAAGAGGGACGGGGGAGAAGGGCAAAAAACATAAACCAACAGAACGGGCAGAGGAAAAAAAAGTGCATATATCGATCACCTGGATCACCTGCTTAGAAAGAAAAAAGAAAACAAGCAGAAGAGAACAAGAGTACTAGAATAAACAACATCACAATGATATATGGGAATATGACAGTAAATACTAAATATTAAACATTATTGTGCAGCACATAAGATCAACAGAACACAGTGTGCTTTGAGGTAGGAGCCAAGAAGGGTGTAGTTTGTGGGTGTGATCACCCGTGTGTACATCTGTGAGCATGGACGGGCTTGTTTTTTGTTTTTTTTAAAAAAGGTTCCTTCATGTAATAATCTGCTAGAGGGTGTGGGGGGGCCACAGCCCCGTCCTCCAGGGTGTGAAGCAGGTATGGAGGAGATCAAAACTCCAGACATCCAGAGGCCCCCAGAACACAAGAGACCAAGGAAGACCAACAGAGGGGCAGCCACGCCACTGTCCCAGAAAGAGCTGAGGAGAGTCCCAGATGAGGGCTCACTCAGCAGCCGCGGAGCAGAAGCCAGGGGGAGTTGCAGTGACGCGCCTGTGAGCTCTGCCAGCAGCCAGCTGTGCCTGAGTGACCGAGCCCCAGGCCGAGAGGCCGGGGGCACCCCACCTCCGAAGTGGCCCGAGCGAGCCCCAGGCTCCAGGCCCCGATAAGCGGCCGCCAAGGAGTGAGCCGGTGTGTACCTGGACGCCCATCCCCGGACACAAAGAACCACCAACGCACCGATGTCTGAGGGAGTCCGCCACTGGCAGGGGAAGTGGTGGTAGGGGGAGATAGGCCTCCAAACCTTGGAGGGCCTGAGATGTCCCCAGAGAGGTGGCGCCTGACACCCAACCTGACATATAGACACAGACATACAGGCACACACAGATACAAACATCCATTCCCACCCTCATGCTCTCATATGCACTTACTCCACACTCAACCAACGTGGAGACAGACATAAAGAGACGCTGTACACACGATCACACTCCCCAAGCGTACTTTACAAACCGGGTCTAGGTACCCTTGCCCCTGGAGGGGGGAACTGCACCCAGACCCAGGTGGTGTTACCCTTTTCCCTGCGGTGGGGGGAGGCAGACCGCCCCGACTCCACAGCAGCAGGAAGGCCCCACACTCCAGACCGCAGTCGGACGGCCAACTCCTCCTCCTAGCCCCCCCGCTCCAGCAGGTCGCAGAGAATGGGGGTGAGAGAAGACTCCAAACCTCCCTCCACCCGCTCATTGTAGTGTTGATGCATGTGTGTTCTAAGGTGCATTTAAAACCCAGGAGGGCATGGAGCTACCTGTCAGAGAGCAGCAGGTAAGCGCATAGTCCCTCCTGCTAGCCCTCAATGTCTACGTGTATTTAAAATTGAGAGGTGGGCAACGACGCCAGGGGTGGGGTGTACACCCTGATGGTACTTTGGATTCCGTGTATCGTGCCCACCCCCAAGATCCTATATGTATGTGTAATGAGAGTGTGAGTAATGTGAATGTCTAAAGTTGTGGGATAAAATTGAGGCAGAGGCAGCCAGAAGGGGACGGGGGGGGGGTAGCCTCCTCTGCACCCTGGTGACATACCCCTACTCCAAGGTCCTGCATGTGTGGGTGGTTGTGGTGGAGCGGGAAGAGGGAGGCAGCTGGAGATGGGGAGGGAAGGAAGGGAGGGGCAAGTGACCCCTCCCTGGGGCCAGCTCCCCCGCTGACCCCAGTAGGCACGAACGACCTAACTAGCAATGATAATAATACTTATGTGATGTAACACAAGCTTATAGGGATCATGTTATATACTTTTCCATAGCATTACATTTGAATTCAACAGTTCAATCTTTCAAATAACGGACAGATATTTGTGAAATCATGATACATTTGTGAATTTAATCTAAATATGCATATGTACGGACAGATACATTTAATAATCATTACAATTATGTTGTATTACATTACAGTGATTTAACGTTAATTTACATTCAAAATGTGAAGTCAAAGTCTATTTACGTAATTACCTTGTTGTTGTTAGTTCACATTCACTGGCCAAAGCTTAGCGTCATGTTATTTATATTTTTTGCAACTCCTACCTCTACATTTCTTTTTCAAAATATTTAATTAGCACAGCGTGTCCGTGCAATGCTTTACATTGTGGCATGCAGAGAAATCTTAACAAGGAAGCTCACAGAGAGAGATTGAGCTTGTTATTTAACTCCAAGCTGGTAGGGGGAGTTCTTCAATAAAACACTTGCCGGTGCTACTATGTGCCTCAAGGTTCAACAACAGCACAACAGAAGTTACTCATGGTACAGCACTCTCTCTACGAAACAACAACTGTCAGTGACGCTGCACCACGGCGTAAACACAACATTCAAGATAACAGTTAAAAGTAACGTAACCATAAACAATAAAACAAGAACATCTAAACAGCAGCACATGTCCCAAGGCATGATGGGAGACATTTCTGGACGTATTTTTATGATCTAAATATGCATATGTACAACAAAATATATTTAACAAACAAGTAAATTGTGTTTCATTACATTTACAGTGATGTTATGTTATTTTACATTTGACGTGTCAGATCACAGTCTACTTATGTAAATGTAATGATATTCTAGAAAAACAGTACGCAACTGTAAAATACACAGTAAAATAATTTGACATTACTATTTTTTGGAACAGTGTAGGTATTCAACTAACTATACTATGCTATTTAATGATGCAATTTTTGTTCTTTTAAAAATAGTGTCCTGCCACGTCTTTGCATGGAAATGAATCACTGCATATGACACATTATAATCTCTTTACATTTTGTCTTAAAAATAAAAAAGTCATTTTCATTTCTCTTGAAAACATGAGGTTATGGGCATGGTTGGGCTAGTCACCAATGACAACTTATATTTCAAAGAGATAGAGAAGCTTTTGTGAGCTCAACCTTTTCATTCACCTAACCAAGTAGTTTTGTTGCCACAACCTGAAAACTAAATTTAAAAATACTTGCCTTGACTCTCTGGGGTCTAATTTGTCAGTGGTGTTGACCCCAGTCCTAACTCCATATCCCTAGGCAATAAGTATATTTATTTTCTTTTTTTTAATTTCTTGTTTACTGTTCTCCCATGTCTTGGCAGTCAGTGAATAGCATTCTACTTTCTAATCGTTCTGACAAAGACCTAGTGAATAATGATCTGAAAGCACTCCAGTTTTCTGGGTTGTGTTCAGTGTCGGAAAAAATAAAGTGTATTAAATTTATTTAGATGGTCCCACCCTTGGAGGCCAGACTTCTGCTGCTTCCCATCCTCATAGACTGCTTTGTGATCTCCTACCTCCAGATGTTGCTGTTGTTACATTTAGATGGGAATTTGAAAAATGGATTATTTCCAGAAAAGTATATAAGTCTGATTGTAGTAAAATTCACTTTGACAATGCATTTCAAGATTAAAAAAAATTTAGCAATGAGTTCACAAATTCTATGTACACATTTCAAAATATTACATTGTAATGTTATTGCACAGGAGTTGTGTTATGTAGGCTTGTAATCATGTGTGGAGTGTGTGTGTATATATGTATCAGCGTTTATGGATGGCTTTAGAGAAGAAGCTATTTTTCAGTCTTGTGTGTTTTGAGTGTAGTGATCTGTACTCCTGCCTGAAGGGAGAAGTTCACCCCATTAGAGCACTTCGCTCTCACACTACAGGCTTACTTGTTGTTCCTAGAGTATTTAAATTTAGAATGGGAGGCAGAGCCTTCAGTTTTCAGACCCCTCTTCTGTGGAACTAGTTTCCAGTTTGGATTTGGGAGACAGAAACTATCTCTACTTTTAAGGTTAGGCTTCAATATAGTTAGGGCTGGATCAGGTAACCCTTAATCCTCCCTTAGTTAAGCTGCAGTAGGCGTAAGCTGCTAGGGGATTCCCATGATGCATTGAGTATTTCTTCTTCAGTCACCCTTTTCACTCACTTTGTGTTAATAGACCTTTCTGCATTGAATCATACTTGTTATTAATCTCCGGCTCTATTCTACAGCATGTCTTTTATCCTGTCTTCCTTCTCTCACCCCAACCGGTTGCGGCAGAGAGCATAGCCGTAAACCATAGCTACTCCATGAGCCTCTTTATCACGTCACACTTCCAACCTTGATCAAATGGTGCATGCAGAGCTGTCCTCACGGGTTGGAATAGTTTACTCCAGCTCTTGCTGGATCATGCTTCAGGTGAGGATCTCACACACACTCATACGCACACACTAAACACAGTACCACTGGAAATGGCATTTAAAAGGGACTTATACAAAATCCACTTTATCAATTCCTAACATCATCACTGTACGGGACTAATGACAATGATAATGGAAACTGACGATGGTGATCATTATTTTGTTATTCATAATAGCTTTAATCCATATCTGCTCTTGCTCTTGATGAAGGCGGTCGCACTTTTCTCCTCTCCTCCTCCTCCTCTCCCTTAGCTTCCCTGCTTAGCCTCTTATGTCCTTGTCTAGTCTCGTGTTTTTTGTATTACTTTTCCCTGGAACACTCTCTCACAGTCTGTTCTCTAAAACCTAAAAGAGAATTATGGATTTGATCAACTGGTCTCTGAATGCAATTGACACCCCTTCTCAACGAGAAGTCTGGGCTCGGGTGAGCCTGACTGCTGAAGATATCTACCTCTTTGGAACCATGATAACAGGGTTCTTGCTGATCAGAGCTGGCTTGGCCCTGGCTTATTGAAGAATTAAGGAAGCGGAACCGGCTGTTCAAACCTTTCTCTCATCCTTTACCCTCCCCTGTTGCTTGTCATGTGTTTCTTTGGTGTAAGAGTTTAAGAGTTTTTTTCATGTGCTATGTGCAGAGGTGTTTTTTTTCTGTTCTCAAACTGATCTCCCTGCTGGAGCTCAGTCTGGGGGAGTTATTTTTTTCTCCTTATCTTTCCTCATGTGGTGCATTTTCCATTGTTATACCTCTCTGACCTGTCTTCCCCATGTGATGTTTTGTGTAATGTATGTATGGTCGGAGGGTAAGATGGTGCCGCCATTGCGTGCAATAGGTCGGCAGCCTTATGAAAGGAAATTTCCCCTTGTGGGACTAATAAAGGTATATCAAATCAAATCAAATCATCTGACTGACACTAGCAACACAGGCATGTTTTTGCATGCACACACCCACTGCAGGGCACACTGAAGCGTGCAGAAGAGACAGATGTGATATTTTACATGGAAAAAGCTGATAGTTATTATATTTATAGTTTACTAATTACACACGTTGTTCACTAATTATGGTTTGCTACATCAATCACTATTGAATATCAATGTGCAAAAATTTCTTGGTGGGTTTGGGTTACAGATAGGGAATAGTGCTAGCATCATGATAGAATCCTTTGTTTCCCAATGGCTAAGTCACCATTCACCTGCCAATAGGATGGCAATAAGATGGTATTACTCTGAAGCAAATTGCCCAGTCCTGGTCCACAGCTCTCCTCCCCAGACAACTACAGATAAACCTCATAAGCACACATCCACTTGTGGCAGCAAGAGTTGCTGTGAGCATGTGCAAAATTATGTACTGTTCCTGTTTGTCACAATAAAACTTACCAGTGGCAAATTAATATGATATCCTATAGACATGTTACTAGCAGAAAGACAATATTTGCAATCAATACTTATACCAAACAATAGAGAAGGCAACTTGTGGGTTGAGACTGTATCTCCCAGCTAAACTAAGAGCAGGTCTTTGGGTCATCCAGGATGACCTGGAAGAATTTGCCAGATACAGGGATGCCTCTGTGTCTCTTCTCTCCCTGTTACTACAGTAACCGTGAAATGGGCTAAGACATTTGGAGGATGAGTGTAATTCTCCTGCTTAGTTAACCTTTTTGGTATTCTGTTTGAATTCATGTAGTACAGTCAACAAAGGAAAAATTATTAGAATTTCATTTTTGTACGGCGAACCACAGACATTGTGAATATTAATATTTTAATCTGAGATTTGTTCTTTTGTTGTGTCATCTTGTAACTTGTCGAGTGTAGTTTGAGATAAGGAACAAGATGTCTCAGACAGGCAGTGACTGGAGTGAATCCAGACTTCAAACTGAGCAGCTGGGAATGTCTATTGAAAACGGTTTGTCCACATGGCAAGAGACACTGCAGAAATGCACATACAGTCAATGGATTGTGTTTCATTTGGAAATACATGGGCTTGTATTTATACTAGCCACACAGGGGCAGTGCCAGATCAGTAATGCTGCTTCAGGCTCTCTGTGCTTGTGCATCATGCCTATCATGTGTATGTTGGTGTGTGTGAGGACAGACTTAAATCAGGAAAATTAACTTCCAAAGGTCACCTTTAATAAATAATCGTTAAACGATCTTTCACCTTCTGTGCATCGATTAAACTGGCTTTATATTTGATTTTCTAGAATTAGTGTTATCTAATCTGAACTATCATGCAGTATAATCTAATATGGCATTAAAATGCAAATACAAACTATATTATAAACCAACTTGTGGTGTGGATCATTGAATCTGCAAACCTTTTACTGACTGCAGAACTTTAAGAGCGGTGTCTCATTGACCACTAATTAACTCTACGTTCTGTTTATATAGTCAAAGTCTGTAGTTGATGCCAGTGTTTATTTGGCTGCAGCTTTCAGTGAACCATTGATTAGAATAGAGCAATGGAAGTAGACTGGAATGAATAGAGTAGAATGGAAAAGACTAAAGCGAATCTGTGGAGTCTATTGTCTGTGCTCTGCAACAGTTCTTATTTTTACAGATATCTTTTAAGAGGTTTGTAGTCCATTGTCAGGGATATTCTGGGTCTCTAGCAGTGAAAAAAAATCACAAGTGTGGTCCTCATGCATTCTTTGGATTTATATTGCAATTACAGCAAAGGGAGGAGTCGTGATCATCTTTGATCACAGAGCAGCTTTCAGAGTGTTTTTTCCAACAGTTCGGTTTGCTTAGATAAATTATAAAACCAAATATTTAAAAAGATATACAATTTGATGTGAAAATTAATACCCGATTGACAGCTAGAGATTCTTTGTGGTTTCTTTTTAGGAGCATCCTTTTTCTTAACTGCTTCAAACAATTAAAATACACAGAACTTGTTGCACCCCATTGTTGTATTCAGGTCTTTAAAAGCATATTAATGTCAAAATGTAATTTTAAAACTCATGTTGTTAGTTTGCCCTCTTGATGAAATCATGCAATATTTAATTTGATACTGTGTGGACTTCTCTTCTTAGAACAACTAGATGAGCATGATTTTTGGACAGTTTTGCTAATATTAATTGTAATGTCACAATCTGATGCAGCACTAAACGGCATTGCCCCAGTCCACAAAAAGATGCTTAGCTTAGAGGGGGAGCAGGGGGTACTGTGGAGGTGTGTGTAGTTGTTGATTGTGTGCTGTCATTTAAGGGTAGTGCATCAGTTGGTGTTTTGTCTGGTGTCCTTCCCTGCACTGTCTCCTGTGGTTTCTCAGTCTTCTTTTATGTAATGTGTTTTGATGTTCAAGTGATACTTTTTTCTATTTTTTTTTTCAGCTTAAGCTGGGATGAGTGATGAGCTACAGTTACCCTTTCCCTGAAGGTGGTTAGTCCAAAGCACTTACAGTCTCTTGTGACCTGCAGTGACCTGGAATGACTGGCTGCTTCATCATGGAAAAGTTGCTGGAGAAGGCAACTTTTCCATGATATGCCTTTATATGCCATTATTTCATCCCACTGCACAAAATTGGGCAGAAATATTTTGGGACTGGGTGCTGCTGTCTTGTGCTCATGATATATATATCTTTAACTGAGTGGCTAGTAATTAGCAATTAAGTCATCCTTTAAAACACAAAGTTATACAATAATAACAGGAAACTGTAGTTTTTACTTATTAATGCATAATAATAACTAATAACAACGTGCCTTTGACCTGTCTTCCTCCCCTCACTCCAACAGCTCTGAGCCTGCCTCTGCTAGGTTTCGTCCTGTTAAAAGGAAATTTTGAGTGTTTGAGGCACATCTGAGTGTTGCTTTTTTTAAAAAAAAATGTATTATTATTCATTGTAGGGTCTTTATCTGACAATATAAAGCACTTTGAGGCAACTGTTGTTGTGATTTGGCACTATTAAAATACAATTCAATTGAACTGACTATCGCACACAGGTCAACACTAAAATAGGAAGATGAAATGTTTGCTCTCTTTTCAAGAAGATCAGTCTACCTGTTTGTTTAGCATAATCTGTATATAAATATTATACAAAAACTCTCTGAAGTCAATTATTCATTTGCTTATAGCTTTGGTTTAACCTCAATCTAAGCATTTTGGCCTCTGCCATCTTGGTACAGTGGAACCCCAGCTTACAAAGACCCCATTTAACAAAAAATTCAAGTTACAAAGGCACTAAACGGCAATATTTTTGCCCATGGTACGACAAAATGCCCGTGTAACGAAATCCGTTTGCCGAAAGGGTTTTGCTGTTCCACGAGAAAGACGTATTGTTGTTGTAGTGCGCTTTCTTGTGTGCTTTTCGTTTGCAATTAGCCTATCGTTCATTCATAATGGGGCCGGCATAAGGCATAAATATGAGCGAGTTTAAAAAAAATGTTAAAAAAAATATCATTGCACAGTGTACGTACGTACGTACATTAATTAACGTAAATGTAAGTTTTAGTTTGAATGTTTAGAATTAAATTCCATAATGTTATGTACATGTACACGTACGTATGTATGCATGCATACGTATGCCTTCTTCAGCCTCCACCAAGAACTTCATCTTCAGCCAACATCGCCTCACTCAAAAGGTGATGGAAAAACGTGCTTCGACTTACGAAAATTTTGACTTACGAAAGACCCTCTGGAACGAATTAATTTCGTAAGTCAGGGTTCCACTGTACTTGGAAACAAGATGTCACAGGTGAGTGGTGGACCTGAATGCAAACTGAGGACAGTAGTGTCTTGTCAATAACAAAGTAGCTGTATCCTCCTAAAATTTTAATGTGTATTCTACCTGTGCCGACCAACTGGCTCCTGTGTTCACCAGACTATTCAACATCTCCCTGACACATGCCACTGTCCCTCACTGCCTGAAATCATCAACAATAGTCCCAGTCCCCAAGTCCACCACCATCAATAGCCTTAGTGACTACAGACCTATCGCACTGACTCCAGTGGTTGCAAAGTGCTTCGAGAAGCTGGTCCTAAAACACATAAAGGACTGCCTTCCCCCCAGCTTCGACCCCCACCAGTTTGCCTATAAGGCAAATAGGTCCACAGAGGATGCAATTTACCACCGCCCTCCACTCCGCTCTGCATCACCTGAAGAATCCTGGGACATCAGCAAGGATGCTCTTCATTGATTTCAGCTCGGCCTTCAATACCATCATCCCAGACATTCTTATAGACAAGCTGGTAAACTTGGACTCCCCCCCATCCACATGTGCATGGATCAAAAACTTCCTCACAGACCGTTCAGAATCGGTCAAGGTTGGCAACCCGCAATCATCCACCCTGTCACTCAACACTGGCTCACCACAGGGATGTGTGCTGAGTCCACTCTTATACACCATCTACACCAGTGACTGCACCCCTACGCACACCTGCAACATCATCATCAAATTTGCAGACGACACCACTCTGATGGGGCTCATCACCAACGATGATGACACTGCCGACAGGGATGAGGTCCAGCGACTATCAGAATGGTGTAACTACAATAACCTCACCCTAAACACCAAGAAAACATAAAAGGTGACTGTGTGGAGAGGGTGTCCTCCTTTAAGTTCCTTGGGTTTTCAGATGGAACAGGCTGCAGACTGAACTCCTAGTGTCCTTCTACCGTGCCACTATCGAGAGTGTGCTGGTGCATGCCATCCCTGTGTTGCACAACAGCTGACAAGAAGAGACTACAGAGGGTCATCAGAACTGCAGAGAACTCCACTTAATTGCCAGCTTAAGATGTCTCTCCAGAGCCAGGGCAATTATAAAGGACCACCTCCATCCTAACCACCACCTCTTCAACATCCTGCTCTCTGGAAAAAGGATCCATCAGGTGCAAAACCAACAGACTAAAGAACAGCTTCTTCCCGTGGGCTGTCAAAACTCTTAATGCAAACTAAGAGTGTGTACAGACTTCCCCAACACATCCACTCTGACACTGCTGTTGATCATCTATGTGCAATATCTCAGTCTTTCCATGTTCTGTGCAATATTTTTGGCTCATGTGCAATATTTTGGTCCCAGTAGTACCATTTCCACCCTAAATGACCATAGCCCCTCCACCCTTATTTATTTATTATATTATATAACTGCCCTTGTATACAGACCCACAATGTTTCTGTTCCAATGTTTCTCACACATACACCATGTATATAGTTTCACTCACATATATGTATACATATACATTGCTTTTAAAAAAATGTATTTATTTATTTATTTCCCCCCCTTGTTGTATATTGTTTTCTCTTCTTCTTACTTTTGCACCTTTGTGGTCCAGCTACCCAATTTCGCTGTGCAAGAAACTGCACAATGACAATAAAAAGCTCTAAGTCTCTAAGTCTAAGTCTAACTAAACACCTTCCAGTATTTTAATTAGACTTTATATTTGCCATCAGGACATGAGGAAAATGTCTACTGACATCATGTGAGAGGATTTTTATGAAATCAAGTATAATCAAGTGTGCCTTATAATCGAGTGTTCATATATTTTCACATAACCAAGTTTATTGTTAAAGAGAACATAATGCATTCCTTACTTTAGTGTCTGAGATGTTTGACAAGTATACAAGTATGTATTCTTTAACCCAGTGTGTGTGATGTCAGATAAGTGTGATATACTTCTATGTTTTTATTCTTAGTTTGTGTACAGAGGTCAGATAAGCTTAGGTAATGTCTGGCCTTTTCCCTTTCGGTTAAAAGAGGAAGTACTATGTAACCCATTTTGCCTTATAAATAAAGCAACCAGCCTGCGCTGAGTGTGTGTGATTTTGCTGAGAGGCACACACCCATGCGCATGTCTTAATACTCTCTGAGTCGGTCTGCAGTGTCTTATTTCTCTTACTTGTGAACAAATGTCTTAACCCCTGACATTTAATTGGTCCTTCGAGCCGGAGAACTAACTGTTATTTTTAACGTCTAGTTTTCCACAGACGGTCTTCATCGATCCTGACGTCGTGTTGCCTGTGCTGGAAAAAACCTGTGCACAGTAAAGGAGAAAAACCGGGACCATTCGATCTCCGGTCAGCGTCTTATACAGGCCCCACGGCGCCAGGACCAGATGAACCGGATCCAAAACGCAGCGCCACAGTAAGGTGAATATGAAACACTGCACTCCATCAAGCGCTAAAATACGTTGATATTGAGATTTTCCTTTAAAATAGTGTGTAAACCTGGTTAGCGCCGACAGATCTCAGTCCAAGAGGGACTTAGAGACGACAGGCAAGAGCGAGATTCTAGAAATCGCTATTAAAAGTTCCGGTTGCTCTGGGTAGCAGCTGAACGGAACGAGTTCCGGTCGCTCTGGGAGTGGCTGCAACGGAACAGGTAGAAGGTTGCACAACGAAAATACGGAAAATCTCAATAAAAATTATAAAAGCGCGCTCTAATTGTGTTAACTAAGAGGAGTGAGTTGTCATTTACGACCCAATACGCGGTCGAACCGCTTCTCAAGCTGTTTTCCTGTGTACACTCACGAACTGGTTGGAGTGGAGATAAGGTTGTGCGTCATCACGTAAAATCAATAACCGCTCTCTCAAATAGTGGGAGAGTAGAAGCCTGTTATTGATAACCTGCCCGCTTCGTCATACCAGAGACAGTGTCACAGTTCTGACGTAATTAGTTCAAAATGGGTAATTCTAAAGCTAAAGTAAAATTAACAGCAGATGAAGAGTGGTTAGAAAAAAAAAACTGTTCAAATGCAGGAATAATCAGTGCAAAAAGATGGAGAAATCCACATAAGATATATTGTCCAGCTTGGCAAGGCAAATGCACCCCTGATTCAATAAATGCTTTAAAAACCGCTTTGCAAAAAGAGCTATATGAGGAAAAAAGTCAAAAGAAAGTAAAAAGCAGGACAAAGAAGGGACAAAAGAGAGATTAAATGCTGTAATTGTGGAAAAAAACGGGCACTTTGCTCGAGACTGCAGGAGTGTAATTCAGGAACAGGAAAGTGATGAATGACTAGCACGAGAGGAAGGAAGTGAAACAGATGAAGCGGAGGTTTACAATGTAGAACAACTACTGTTAGGTTCAGAAGACAAGCCAACAGTTGTAATATATGTGAAAGGTGTGCCGTTAAAAAATGTTTTGGGACACAGGAGCTTGTAAAACTGTTTTAACTGTAGAAGTCCCAAATGTAACATTCTCAAAAAACACTATAATTGTGAAATCAGCCTCAGGACATGTGACAAAACAGCATCTAACCGATCCCCTTTTATGTCACATAGAGATAGTGGCTGTGGCTGCAAAAATCAGTGCATTTATGACCCATCATGCCCAGATTGTATGAAATAAATAAAAGGAAATCATTCATATGAAGACCTTTTCTATAAAAAAAAAAGAGAGATGCATAAGGTAGATTAAGGCTGTGTCATTGTTCAGCCAAGGAAAGTGTGTGAAAAGATAAATGTTTCCATCCTGGAGGGTGGGTGAGACTGCAGCTCACTCACAGTCCCTGATGGATACAAAATAAAATATAATAATCTGAAGGTTGGATCTGAGATGAGGCAAACAGAAGACCAGTCTAAAACTAAGCACAAACCTGTTCAGAGAAAAAGCAAATTCGTACAGATTGGATGAACTATAAATTATCTGTTTGCTGAGTAAGATGATCCTAACTATTAAGTTGGCTCAGTAGTAGTATAGTGATATACACTAATAAAATATTGTGATATACTATTGTTATTATATAGAGAGAAAAAGATGATAATAATTAATAAAAAATATAATATTAATATTGACAAGAAGTATCTTAGCCAGTATGATGTGAGATGGACAATTGTTATGAAGTAGTCTGCATCAAGCTTAAAGGTTTGCTCAAACTCAGTATAATGAAATATGAGATGAAGAAAATAAAAGCAATATCTAAACCAATTAGGTGCATAGAGGCACTTAACCTGCTTGAAAACCTGTCATTTATCCTAGATAAATATTACTGCGATACAGAGCACATCTATAATAACAACTAATAAGCCAAACCCTGTAGATAATAACTAAACCTACAGGATTATGAAGCTGAATTAAATGTGTGGACACCGCTAAGTTGATAAGCATGTTACACATTTTCTTTTATTTTTTATTTATTGGTTTTTTTAGAACAGAGGCTGCATGCTATTAAAAGCGAACACATGCAGCTGTCTGTGAGCTCCGTTTCCCCTCACACTTCTGCTCTGTTTCTGGCAGCATTTTTCTTTGTCTTTTTGTATCCTGACTCATGTATGTTTTTGTTTGTTTTTGTTTTTTGATTATTTTGTTGGTTTGGAAACAAATTTGTGCCAATACTTGTGGATTATGGTGACACATAGTGATTAGGCATATGATTTACAAATGCATATGATTTACAATTGCCCAGTTTTAGAACTGTGAGCTATGAACAATGCAAAGTTTAGGAAAAAATATATATATACACAAAACAAAAAACTTCAAAGTTTGAAATATGTAAGATGTGTGAATTCTTTGAAAAACTAGAAGGTATCTAAAAATGCCTCAAGTGAAAATGAGATTCTCTAATGACACTCTGATAGTTAGGTCAGCATCAGGGCCAGAAGGCCTGTGAAACCACAATATCCTTTGAGTGCAGAAGCAAAGGAAGGAATTAGGCCAGTAATAGCAGACATGCAGAAAGCAGGTATTCTCGTGAAAACTAATAAAGCCACGTGTAATACACCAATTTTTCCAGTAAAAAAGGCCAATACTGGAAAATATCGCCTAGTTCATGATCTAAGAGCAATAAATAAGGTCACAGAGCAAATACCTCCAGTGGTTGCAAATCCACATATCATTTTAAATCAAGTAACACCAAAAGAACAATGGTTCTCGGTGATTGACCTCTCAAATGCATTTTTCTCTGTTCCCTTACATAAAGATTCACAGAATCTATTTGGATTTACTTTTGATAATGAAAAATACACATACACGAGGCTACCACAAGGATTTCAAAATAGCCCAACACTGTATGCAGAAGCTCTAAAGAAATCAATGTCACTTTGCTCTCTCTCTGCTCCAGGAAAATTTCTGCTGTATGTAGATGACATATTGATTACAGGCCATACACAAGATGATTGTAAAGAAAACACAATGACGGTTCTGCAACATCTGGCAGAACAAGGCCACAAAGTATCACAACACAAGTTACAACTGTGGAGTGATAAAGTCATCTATTTAGGACATCAGCTAACAGGCCAAGGCCGCACCCTACTAGAGAGCAGAAAGACAGCAGTCCAAAATGCAGCAAAACCAAATAACTAAGCAACAAATGATGAGTTATTTAGGTCTGTGCAATTTCTGTAGGTGCTGGATCCCAGAGTATGCACTGCTGGCCCAGCCACTACAGAACCTAATTTATGGAAAAGACCTAGCATTAAAAGACAAAATACAGTGGACCCTAGAAGCAGAAAAAAAGCCTTCACTGATTTAAAAATAGCATTGCAAACATGTACCGTCTTAGCATTACCAGACTATGAAGAACCTTTTGTTCTCCATGTCGATGGAGTAGCGGGGTACATGAAGGCAGTTTTGACTCAAGCTTTCGGAGACAACTCTCTTATGTAGGTATTCTGCTCTCACACTCACACATTACTATAGAGAAGTGTAATCAGCTAAACCCCAGCACCCTGCTTCCTGCAGAAACAACGATGGCAGAATGGATGACAAAACTGTTTGAGAATAAAGAAGTGATACTAAGCAATCAACTGCCGAGTGATCTATCTCCAGTCTCTTGCAGGTTGAACCCCGGTGATTGGATTCTGATTAAAGTCCTCCAGCGGAAAAACTGGAGTGCTCCGAGGTGGGAGGGGCCCTTCCAGGTGTTGCTTACTACACCGACAGCTTGTAAGATAGCCGAACGACCTTCGTGGATCCATCAAAGCCACGTGAAGAAAGTGTTTGCACCACAATAAGACGCCGGTTCCCCTAGCTTCCAGGTGATCTGCCGGTGGAGGAAGGGCTGATTGGGTATATCCCGCCACTCCACTTTGCTGGCAGTCTACTCACCAGAAGTTTAGGTGTACCAGGTCATCCTGAAGAACAGACACATAGTAAAAGAGTGACCTATCCCACCAAGGAGAAGAACCAATAACGACACCAGGGACGCCTGAAGACCAACAAGTTGACTGAGGAAACCAGCCCGATGAATCCAGAAGAAGCACCAGCCCCAGCACCAGCACCAGCCCCAGCCCCAAAGCTGTTGTGCTTAGGTGCTTGTAAGTTACAACTCTGGACCAACGGCCAGAAGGTAATGCACGCTTTGTTTCCCTGGATCGGAGTAGGAAAGCACGCACTACAAATAGAGACTTTAGACTATCGTTTTGGACTGTTTTTGAATGCTTCCACCCGCATTGACAAAGCACAGAATGAAGAAATTGATGCAATCCGCATCACTGTCATGCAACATCGAGTAGCTTTGGACATTATTCTTGCAGAGAAAGGAGGTCTCTGCGTGTTGTTCAACACCACCTGTTGCACCTACATACCTGACAACATACATTCATTAAACATGACAAATGCTTTGAATGTTCTGAAACAATTGAGAGACGCTCAGCAGCAGGACTACGTAGCCGTTAAGCAAGGCTGGTGGGACTGGTTGCTGAGTGGCTCCTGGAAATCCTTACTGATTAAAGGCCTGTTGGCCCTTTTCAATGAGATGTTACTATTTTGCCTTTTCACTGCTTGTATTATCCCATGTCTGAAAAGCATAATGTCAAACATGTTCAAGCGTATGTTAGGAAACTATGTTTTGGTTCAGAGGAATATGGAGGATCCCTATCGCCAATATGATATGCTGAATATGGAGGAAAGAGTGGAAAATCCCTATTCTAGTCTTTACAGAACTGTTGTTTAAATACTTCACTGAATGACATGCAAGTTGAAAATGTGACTAACAAGTGACTATGCATTGATTAAAACCTGTGAAATATATTAACAACAGGAGGGAAATGTGAGAGGAGTTTTATGAAATCAAGTATAATCAAGTGTGCCTTATAATCGAGTGTTCATATATTTTCACATAACCAAGTTTATTGTTAAAGAGAACATAATGCATTCCTTACTTTAGTGTCTGAGATGTTTGACAAGTATACAAGTATGTATTCTTTAACCCAGTGTGTGTGATGTCAGATAAGTGTGATATACTTCTATGTTTTTATTCTTAGTTTGTGTACAGAGGTCAGATAAGCTTAGGTAATGTCTGGCCTTTTCCCTTTCGGTTAAAAGAGGAAGTACTATGTAACCCATTTTGCCTTATAAATAAAGCAACCAGCCTGCGCTGAGTGTGTGTGATTTTGCTGAGAGGCACACACCCATGCGCATGTCTTAATACTCTCTGAGTCGGTCTGCAGTGTCTTATTTCTCTTACTTGTGAACAAATGTCTTAACCCCTGACACATCATAAATCAAGTGAGGAGCTCTGTTATTTTCACACGGTCTTCTATACAATCTGACTTTGTGACAATGAGAGTCACCGTCAGCTGATCATTAGCATTAATGCCAACTCCCTTCTCTAAAGGTCTAACACTGTTCACAAAAATGTGACTTTTAAGGTGCAGAAACTAATTCATCACTTAAATTATCCCAGTTATCGTCTCAAGATGGCTGCTAGGGTGCAGACACACAGCTTGGCAGGTACTGTGCTTTTGCCAAAAAACCCACCTAAAAAAACATCTAAAAACCTGGATCTTGACATCAACTTGTCTTTTTGATTTTATACATTTTTATATTCTGTGGAGTTCAACATGTCCAAGAAAGCTGGATAATTATACCACTTTCCCAGCCAAATGAAGTCAACATCTTTTGTTCACAAGATTCTTGGATTTTGGTCATGCTAGACCACCCCCAGGTAAACATGAACAATCAAATATACCACAACTATCGCTGGAGATTCTGAAACTTGTTCTGGTGCTACTTTTGGCTGGTGATATAGAACTAAATCCTGGACTTAATTTAAACATCAGTGACTTGGACTGGCTACAACTAATTAGCCTAGTTAGCCTATGGGCACAGCTATCTCTGCATTGCTTTCCACCTCAACTAACTGTGCTACAACCACCGTCCCAGTTAGTAAGGCTACATCTTCAGCTAATAGTGTTTACGCCCCTGTTGTCCGGGCCTCCACTTCTGCTGTTTGGGTTACCACCTCAGCTGCTTGGGTCTCCACCTCAGCTGGCCTGGGCCTCCATTTCAGCTGCCTGGGCCTCTGCCTCAGTTGCCTGGGTTTCTGCCTCAGCTGCCTGGGCCTCCATCTCAGCTGTCTGGGTTTCCGCCTCAGTTGCCTGGGTTTCTGCCTCAGCTGCCTGGGCTTCCACCTCGGCTGCCTGGGCCTCCACCTCGGCTGCCTGGGCCTTCATTTCAGCTAGCTGGGCTTCCATCTCAACTGCTCAGTCCTCCACCTCGGCTGCCTGGGCCTCCACCTCGGTGGCCTTGGCCACCAACGCGGCTGACTTGGCCACCAACGCGGCTGCCTGGGCCCCCATCTCGGCTGCCTGGTCCTCCACCTTGGCTGCCTGGGCCTCCACCTGCTGTACCCAAACTACAGTCTCCGGACAACAGATGGAAATGCAAAGCCCTTGGCTATAATCTGGCCACCGTGGATCCAGCTGATATCCCCGAGGTGATGGAGGTGATGAGATGGATCCAGGAGAGGGGATTTTTGCTGTCAGGGGGCCTGCATGGTGGCACTGTGGTCGCCAGTTACCCTTTTGATGACTCAGCCTCCCATGAGCAAGAAGGTCACTACAGCCCGTCGGCGGATGATGGTCTGTTTCGCCACCTGGCCCTGGTACATTCCCAGAACCACCCTGTAATGAAGACCGCTTTTTGTCTACATGAGGTGCAGGAAATGTCTGTGGAGCAAGAGACACCATACTTCTTACTCCTCTCAAAGGGAAAGGGGTGGGATTTTACATCTTTTAGAAGTTTCTCAAACGTGATCATCAGCAGAGATCTCATTTCAACTGATTTACAGTGGGGCAAAAAAGTATTTAGTCAGCCACCGATTGTGCAAGTTCCCCCACTTAAAATGATGACAGAGGTCAGTAATTTGCACCAGAGGTACACTTCAACTGTGAGAGACAGAATGTGAAAAAAAAATCCATGAATTCACATGGTAGGATTTGTAAAGAATTTATTCGTAAATCAGGGTGGAAAATAAGTATTTGGTCACCTCAAACAAGGAAAATCTCTGGCTCTCACAGACCTGTAATGTCTTCTGTAAGAAGCTTTTCTGTCCCCCACTCGTTACCTGTATGAATGGCACCTGTTTGAACTCATCATCTGTATAAAAGACACCTGTCCACAGCCTCAAACAGTCAGACTCCAAACTCCGCCATGGCCAAGACCAAAGAGCTTTCGAAGGACACCAGGAAAAGTATTGTAGACCTGCACCAGACTGGGAAGAGTGCATCTACAATAGGCAAGCAGCTTGGTGTGAAAAAATCAACTGTGGGAGCAATCATCAGAAAATGGAAGACATACAAGACCACTGATAATCTCCCTCGATCTGGGGCTCCACGCAAGATCTCATCCCGTGGGGTCAAAATGATCATGAGAACGGTGAGCAAAGATCCCAGAACCACACGGGGGGACCTGGTGAATGACCTGCAGAGAGCTGGGACCAAAGTAACAAAGGTCACCATCAGTAACACACTACAACGGCAGGGAATCAAATCCCGCAGTGCCAGACGTGTTCCGCTGCTGAAGCCAGTGCATGTCCAGGCCCGTCTGAAGTTTGCCAGAGAGCACATGGATGATACAGCAGAGGATTGGGAGAATGTCATGTGGTCAGATGAAACCAAAGTAGAACTTTTTGGTATAAACTCAACTCGTCGTGTTTGGAGGAAGAAGAATACTGAGTTGCATCCCAAGAACACCATACCTACTGTGAAGCATGGGGGTGGAAACATCATGCTATGGGGCTGTTTTTCTGCCAAGGGGACAGGACGACTGATCCGTGTTAAGGACAGAATGAATGGGGCCATGTATCGTGAGATTTTGAGCCAAAACCTCCTTCCATCAGTGAGAACTTTGAAGATGAAACGAGGCTGGGTCTTCCAACATGACAATGATCCAAAACACACCGCCCGGGCAACAAAGGAGTGGCTCCGTAAGAAGCATTTGAAAGTCCTGGAGTGGCCTAGCCAGTCTCCAGACCTCAACCCCATAGAAAATCTGTGGCGGGAGTTGAAAGTCCGTGTTGCTTGGCAACAGCCCCAAAACATCACTGCTCTCGAGAAGATCTGCATGGAGGAATGGGCCGAAATACCAGCTACTGTGTGTGCAAACCTGGTAAAGACCTATAGTAAACGTTTGACCTCTGTTATTGCCAACAAAGGTTATGTTACAAAGTATTGAGTTGTATTTTTGTTATTGACCAAATACTTATTTTCCACCCTGATTTACGAATAAATTCTTTACAAATCCTACCATGTGGATTCATGGATTTTTTTTTTCACATTCTGTCTCTCACAGTTGAAGTGTACCTCTGGTGCAAATTACTGACCTCTGTCATCATTTTAGGTGGGGGAACTTGCACAATCGGTGGCTGACTAAATACTTTTTTGCCCCACTGTAACTGATTTATTCATTCCATATTACTGGTTTATTTTCCAATCTTCTCACCCCCCAAAGAGATTGGGCACTAAGAGAAATCAGTCTGTAATCCTACAAAAAAAATCTGTGAAAAGAAAATGTTTTATTGTTCTTCTGCTTCTTTTATCTGGAAATGTGCAACCTAATCCCGGTCCAGACTGCAAATGCTTAAGTACTCCTTGTGATTTCAAAACTCGAACAGGTCTTGGTATCACTCATTTAAATGTCAGAAGTCTTCTTCCCAAACTTGATTTTGTGAAAATTTGGATGAAAGAGTTAGATACTGATATTCTTATATTATCAGAAACCTGGCTTACTAAATCAATTACTGACAAAGACATTGCAATAACGGGCTATAATCTTTTCCGTTGCGACCGCCCCAGAAAGGGTGGCGGTGTTGCAATTTATGTAAAAAGCAAATTCCATGTTACTGTCGATTCATCGGTATCTGTTTGTAAACAGTTTGAACTTCTTGCCCTCAAGCTCCAACTTTTCAAGGGCTATTTTATTACCATTGTGGGCTGTTAAAGACCCCCCCCTCAGCTAGTAGTGAGGCTTTAGTTTCACTTAGTGAAAAACTATCTACTTGTGAATGAAATTGTGCTGGCCGGAGATTTCAACTGGGACTGGTTGTCCTCTGCCTCAGACAGTTTTAAATCCATGTGTGATTCATATAATCTCACACAACTAATTTACAGCACAACTCGTCCAAATCTTAAATGCCCAGAAAAGTCATCACTTATTGATTTATTTTTAACTAATATGCCGTATAAAAATTCTCACACTGGGGTTTTTGCAAATGATATCAGTGACCACTGTGTGGTAGCTGTAGTGAGACAATCAAAGCTCCCAAAATCAAGGCCACAGATAGCTTTTAACCCTCCTGCCATCCTTTAAAAAATTCACACCCATCACCCTAGGGACCATTCTCAGCCACGCCATAAAAAGACCATATATCCATATTTTATTCCACTTTAAATTAGCCAACCTTGTAAAACTACTTCTCCCTGAAATATTCATGTAAAGTTTTAATTATATTTTCGTTGTTTTAACCCTTCAAATCCCAGTGTTATTACATGAGCGCCCTGTGTTATAAGCCCCAAAAACCAAAAAACGAAACTAAATATTTCCACAAAAAACCAGTTGAAGTAATATGTGATTGTCATTATAAGTAGGCCTTTAGATGGACCAAAGATTGGCACCAACATACATTTTGACCTGCCATTATTTTTTTTGCATTTTTTTTGCAATTTAAAAATTAAAACTTCAAGGCCCTGAGTCTTCATTGACATCCAAGAAAAGAAGAAAAAATAAAATCATATGATGATAATTTGGGGTTGAAAAATAGCGTTTATAATGGAAGTCAATGGGCAGAAAATGGTCCCCAGGGTGATGGGTGTGGGGATTTCTGCTGCTCAGCCATTTTAGGCTGATTTAAGGAATTCACACTGGAATATTAACATTGACAGGTAAAAACTATCCTGTGGCAAGTTTGGTTATATTCCACTGAACACAGTGGAAATGGCAGCCATTTAACACATAGCAGTGGCACAAAAAGGTCCCAAGAAGGCAGGAGGGTTAAATGAGATTTTAAGCATTTCTGTGAGCAAGCTTTCTTTCATGATTTATGGGACTATAACTGGAGTAGAATCTACCTGATAACTGATCTTGAGCTGGCATGGAATTATTTTTATGATACTTTTATCAAAATTATAAATAAACATGCCCCTATCCGCAAATTTAGAGTAAAATGCAGAAACAACCCTTGGTTTTCTCTTCAGCTCTCTAGTCTACTCAAAAAAAGGGATGCTGCCTGGGCTAAGGCCAGAAAAACTAAATCCGAAGCGGATTGGCTGATTTTTAGACAGCTCAGAAACTGTTCAACTTCCTTAATTAAAAAGGCCAAATCAGAATTCTATCTTTCAAATACTACTAAACATTTGAACGATCCTAAAAAATTCTGGAAAATAATAAAATCTTCTTATGGGGACATAACTACAAATGAGATGCCAACTTTTGTTGTAAAAGACTCCTGCACTTTAACAGAGAAATGCGACATTCAAAACTGCTTTAATGAGCATTTTGTTTCTTCAGGATCTCTATTTGAATCTTTATATCCAGATTTAAAACAGCTTAATCAACAAGAGGCTCTCTCTGCAACCGCTCAAACTGAATCTGTGGTCCAACCCTTCAGTTTTTCTCCGCTAAATGTTTTTGAGGTCCACAGGGCTTTAAATCTGTTGGATCTAAATAAATCTGCGGGACCAGATCAACTTGATCCCTATTTTCTTAAGTTGGCTGCAGATTTTATAGCAGAACCAGTAACTTACATTTTTAATCTTAGCCTCTCGAACAGTGAGATCCCTGTAATATGGAAATCTGCCTATGTTCTCACTTTGCTGAAAGGAGGTGATCCTTCAGATGTTAATAATTACAGGCCCATATCTAAATTGTGTGTTCTAGCAAAAGTTCTAGAAAAGTTCATTAATGAACAACTGAAAGACTTTTTGGACAAAAATTCAGTTCTTTCCCAACATCATTCAGGATTCAGAAAACAACACAGCACAATAACTGCTGCTATTAAAGTGGTTAATGACATTGTTGATTCAATGGACTGCAAAAAATACTGTGCTGCTCTTTTTCTTGACTTGTCAAAGGCTTTTGATACAGTTGACCATGCTAATTTATTAAATAGACTAAACAATATTGGTCTATCTGTAAATGCTGTAAGTTGGTTTTCAAATTACTTGTCAGCAAGAAAACAGTGTGTTCATGCTGCTGGGTCTTCTTCCTCTTTTCTCCCAGTATCCAAAGGAGTTCCGCAGGGTTCCATATTAGGACCATTGCTATTTTCTCTTTACATAAACAACCTTTGTGATAATTTGTCAAATGCAGCATTTCATCTTTATGCAGATGATACAATTATTTATTGTTCATCCCCTTCAGTAGCACAAACCCTGCAATTTCTGCAGTCTGCCTTTGATGTCGTTCAGTCCCATTTAACTCAACTTAAGTTGGTGTTAAATCCAGAGAAATCCAAGTTCGTGTTATTCTCAAATGGCAAAGAGTTGTTAGCTACGTCTCCTAAGATTAAAACAATTCAAGGATCTGAAATTGAAATGGTCACATCTTACAAGTATCTAGGGATCATTATAGATCAGAATTTGTCATTTAAGACTCACATTCAAAGGCTTGTGTCGAAGTTAAAACTAAAACTAGGTTACTTTTTTAGAAACCAATCCTGTTTCTCCCTCCAAGTGAGAAAACATTTGATTCGTGCAACCTTTTTACCTTTATTGGATTATGGTGAGCTGCTTTTTATGAATGCACCTGCCCACTACCTAAAGAGGTTGGATACTGTGTACCATTGTGCTTTACGTTTTATTACTGGCTGTTAGGATGCCTGGGTCGTTGACCCAGGGTTTTTGAGTGTATGATATTATTTATATTTTCTAGTTTTTTGGTTTCTTTGAGTTCTGTCTCATGGTTTATGTCTCTGTCTTCTTTAGTTGCTCTGTCTCCCCTATCACCTGCATCCCCTTGTCTAGTTCGCGTCTATGTGTATCCTTAGTTCCTATATCCCCGTGTCCACTCAGTGTTTGTGTCTGCCCTGGTCCCACGTCTCTGTTCCCTCTGTAGTGCCTACATGTGAGGCTGTGTCTTTGTTCAGTCTGTGTTATGTGTTTCCTGTTTTACTTTGAAGGTCTCTGTCTTTTCTCAGTGTGTTCAGTTTACGCTTCTTTGGTCTCGTCAGTTCTGATTTGTCCCAGCTGTGTTTCCCTCCTGTTACTCATTCCCTGATTGCTCCCTCTGTGTATTTAAGCCCTGTGTTTCTCTGTGTCCGTGTCGCGATCTACCGTTTATTTTGCTGTGTGTTTTGCCTGTCCACCGGTGTAAGTTTATTTTGAGTTTTTCTAGTTATGTCATGTTGCGTTCCGCATTAAAGCCTTTTTGAGTTCACGTCTGTCTCCGGAGTCTGCACCTTGGGTCCTATTCCTGACTGCACACAGCCTCACCTAACAGAAGATCGCGACCAGAACATGGACCCTGCAGACTCTTCAGCTTTTGGATTCGATGCTGAGATGGAGCAGATGATTAGGCTCCTTGACCGCATTGCTCAGGCCAATGATTTGAGGACCATGGCAGTTGGGCTAAGTGCTGTGGATGCCATCATTCGGAGCAACCCTCGGCTTACTCAGTTTTCTATCGACACTGTGCTGGGCAGCTCCATAGCTGCCTGGAGGGAGCAAGTCAGGGCTGGCGAGCTTGCTCTCTCTACCTTCACTTCCACTTCTTCACCGCCGCCCCAGGACAACACACACTCACCACCTGCCTCGTCTCTACCTCTGACTGCCTCTCCTTCCTCACACCAGCCAGGACCTTGTTCGCCTGCCCATTCGCCTGCCTTTTTCCTGGCGGCCATGTGGTCGGATGAGGAGGAGGTCTCCGTATCTCCCCCAGTTTCAGTTCCCTCATCTAGAAGGAAGCGACGCCATCGTCACTCCTCTCTTCTGTCATCCGTCCAGCAATCTGCCTCCGCTGGAGGGTCCGAGGGACTGCTTCAGCCGTCTGTTCCCGCTGGAGGGTCCGAGGGGCCCGTTCAGCCTCCTGTCTCCGCTGGAGGGTCCGAGGGGGGGCCCGTTCAGCCACCTGTCTCCGCTGGAGGGTCCGAGGGGCCCGTTCAGCCACCTGTTTCCGCTGGAGGCTCCGAGGGGGGGCCCGTTCAGCCACCTGTTTCCGCTGGAGGCTCCGAGGGGCCCGTTCAGCCACCTGTCTCCGCTGGAGGGCCCGAGGAGCCCGTTCAGCCACCTGTCTCGTCAGCTGGAGGGCCCGAGGAGCCCGTTCAGCCACCTGTCTCGTCAGCTGGAGGGCCCGAGGAGCCCGTTCAGCCTTCTGCCACGTCAGCTGGAGGGCCCGAGGAGCCCGTTCAGCCTTCTGCCACGTCAGCTGGAGGGCCCGAGGAGCCCGGTCAGCCTTCTGCCACGTCAGCTGGAGGGCCCGAGGAGCCCGGTCAGCCTTCTGCCTCTGCTACGCCTGGTTCAGCTTCTGCCTCTGCTACGCCTGGTCCAGCTTCTGCCTCTGCAACGCCTGGTCCAGCTTCTGCTTCTGCTCCGCCTGGTCCGGCCTCCGAGTCTGCAGCTCCGCCTGGTCCGGCCTCCGAGTCTGCAGCTTCGCCTGGTCCGGCCTCAGCCTCTGCAGCAGCCTCTGTTCCTGCTTCGCCTCAGCCTGGTCCGGCTTCGGCCTCTGCAGCTCCGCCTGGTCCAGCCTCCGAGTGTTCAGCTTCGTCTGCTCCAGAGGTCTCCATGCTGTCTGTTCCTGCACATCCTGTCCGGCCTGCTCGTCCTGTCCGGCCTGTCCGGCCTGCTCGTCCTGTCCGGCCTGCACGTCCTGCACATCTTGTCCGGCCTGCTCGTCCTGCACGTCCTGCTCGTCCCGTCCGGCCTGCTCGTTCTGCATGTCCTCTCCGGCCGATGACTGGACGTCATTGCTGTCATGGACAGCCCCCTGAACTACGTCGCCGTCGGTGTCTCCCGCCCGGCCGGCCTCCTGATCTGCTCCGTCGCCACCGGTGCCTCCCGCCTGGCCGGCCTCCTGAACTGTTTTCTGGGCTCTTGGGCCGTCAGCCTCCGGGCCGCCCCCCTGAACTGCCCGGGTTTGGACTATTGTGCTGTCAGCCTCCGGGCCGGCCCCCTGAACTTTTTGTGAACTGTTTTTCCTGGCTGCCTGCGCCTGTCATGAGCCTGTTTTTTGTTCTGTTGCTTTCCGGGCTCCAGTGTTTGCACTTTTTTGTTTCTGGCTCAATGTGTTTCATTTGTTTCGAGCCCTCCATCCTGTTTCCCCCGCCGCCCACCCTGGTTGGGTTGTTTTTGTTTTTTTTGATTTTGAGGTTTTGGTTTGGGCTGTCTGGAAGCCAGCCCTTAAGGGGGGGTACTGTTAGGATGCCTGGGTCGTTGACCCAGGGTTTTTGAGTGTATGATATTATTTATATTTTCTAGTTTTTTGGTTTCTTTGAGTTCTGTCTCATGGTTTATGTCTCTGTCTTCTTTAGTTGCTCTGTCTCCCCTATCACCTGCATCCCCTTGTCTAGTTCGCGTCTATGTGTATCCTTAGTTCCTATATCCCCGTGTCCACTCAGTGTTTGTGTCTGCCCTGGTCCCACGTCTCTGTTCCCTCTGTAGTGCCTACATGTGAGGCTGTGTCTTTGTTCAGTCTGTGTTATGTGTTTCCTGTTTTACTTTGAAGGTCTGTGTCTTTTCTCAGTGTGTTCAGTTTACGCTTCTTTGGTCTCGTCAGTTCTGATTTGTCCCAGCTGTGTTTCCCTCCTGTTACTCATTCCCTGATTGCTCCCTCTGTGTATTTAAGCCCTGTGTTTCTCTGTGTCCGTGTCGCGATCTACCGTTTATTTTGCTGTGTGTTTGCCTGTCCACCGGTGTAAGTTTATTTTGAGTTTTTCTAGTTATGTCATGTTGCGTTCCGCATTAAAGCCTTTTTGAGTTCACGTCTGTCTCCGGAGTCTGCACCTTGGGTCCTATTCCTGACTGCACACAGCCTCACCTAACACTGGCTATGAAAATCATGTACAGTACATCATTGTTCTTTGTATGCTGCTGCTAAATGTCCATCTTTGCATATTCTCAGACTCTCCCATTGGTTGATCTTTATCTATAAATCTCTCCTTGGGCTGGTTCCATCTTATTTATGTGTTTATATGTGTAAAAACCACAACCAATACAACCTTCGTTTGAACAAAATCATACAATTGATTGTCCCAAAAATCAGAACAGAATTGGGGAAAAGGGCTTTTAAATACTATGCCCCTGCTTCCTGGAATAATCTGCAGAAGGAACTTAAATTATCAGAATTGGTTACCTTGGGAGAGTTTAAGTCTGTCTTAAAGGAACGATTTTGCGTGATCGTGGATCGTTCGGTTCCCCGAAGCTCATCCGGGACTTGCTGTCATAGCAACAGAGCCGTAAGTGTAAACCTGCTCGGGAGCAGGTTTACTTTATGTAAACAGGATTAGATCGCGGCCACGCAGGTGTGTCCGCTTCATTTATACGAAAGCAACAGCGATATTCCACCACTGTTTCACCATAAATAAATAACATCAATGTAACTGAAGATAATGCAGCACTTGATCCTTTTATTGATTTCACACAGATACATACAGGTCATTTCCTAAAAAAGGGAAATGTACTATTAACATTCTATTACATGTATGTGATTATTACAGATGTAATTCATATTTCAGAGTAGTAATTGTAAATTACTTCGTGTAATCAAGATGAGAGACCACGGCTATAAAAGCGAAGGTGGATTTGGGAAGCCTGTCGCAGCCATGTCCTGTCCGTATACGCGAGCAACCCATTGCGGAAGGTGCAAGATTGATAAGGAGAGTCCTCAGAATCCAGCGTATATTGCGGGATAGACAGGATCCTTTAGCTCAGCGTGACAGTGTGCTCATTGAGAGATATCGATTTTCCCGTGAGGGTATTACACTCAACAAAAATATAAACGCAACACCTTTGTTACTGCTCCCATTCCCCATGGGATGGACGTAGAGACCTAAAATTCATTCCAGATACACAATATAACCATCCCTCCCAAACAGTGGTCACAAATCAGTCCAAATGTGTGGTAGTGGGCACATCTGCCATATTGAGATAATCCATCCCACTTCACAGGTGTGCCACATCAGGATGCTGATCTGACATCATGAGTAGTGCACAGGTGTACCTCAGACTGCCCACAACAAAAGGCCACCCTGGAATGTGCAGTTTTGTCTCACAGAAAAATGCCACAGATGCCACAAGCAATGAGGGAGCGTGCAACTGGCATGCTGACAGCAGGAATGTCAACCAGATCTGTCGCCCGTGCATTGAATGTTCATTTCTCAACCATAAGCCGTCTCCACAGGCGTTTCAGAGAATATGGCAGCACATCCAACCGGCCTCACAACTGCAGAGCTCGTGTAACCACACCAGCCCAGGACCTCCACATCCAGCAGGTTCACCTCCAAGATCGTCTGAGACCAGCCACCCAGACAGCTGCTGGAACAATTGGTTTGCACAACCAAACAATTTCTGCACAAACTGTCAGAAACCGTCTTAGGGACGCTCAACTGCATGCCCGTCGTCCTCATCGGGGTCTTGACCTGACTCCAGCTCGTCGCCGTAACAGACTTGTGTGGGCAAATGCTCACATTCGATGGCGTCTGGCACGTTGGAGAGGTGTTCTCTTCACGGATGAATCATGGTTCACATTGTTCAGGGCAGATGGCAGCTGAGAATGTCCCAGTTCTTGCATGGCCAGCATACTCACCGGACATGTCACCCATTGAGCATGTTCGGGATGTGCTTGACCGGCGTATACGACAGCGTGTACCAGTTCCCACGAATATCCAACAACCTCGCACAGCCATTGAAGTGGAGTGGACCAACATTCCACAGGCCACAACTGACAATCTGATAGACTCCATGCGACGATGTGTTGCACTGCATGAGGCAAATGGTGGTCACACCAGATACTGACCGGTTCTGGGTCCCCAGACCCCCAATAGCGCAAAAAACTGCACATTCCAGGGTGGCCTTTTGTTGTGGGCAGTCTGAGGTACACCTGTGCACTACTCATGATGTCAGATCAGCATCCTGATGTGGCACACCTGTGAGGTGGGATGGATATATCAATATGGCAGATGTGCCCACTACCACACATTTGGACTGATTTGTGACCACTGTTTGGGAGGGATGGTTATATTGTCTATCTGGAATGAATTTTAGGTCTCTACGTCCATCCCATGGGGAATGGGAGCAGTAACAAAGGTGTTGCGTTTATATTTTTGTTGAGTGTATTTACTTAACCAACTTATTGACGAGGGGGTGCAGGACCACCACCTGTCTTTTTTTGCTCTGCCCTTTTCTTGGTTGCTGTTATGAACAAACAAACAGAGTATTCCAGGGTCTTTTTCCAAAAGACGAAAAGCAATATAAGTGATAAATATTACCATTCTGTAGAATATCCTTATATTTCACTTTTACTTGTTCCCATGTTCTAGTGGGTCCTGTTTTGGCTCTAATGTGAAAGGGGATATAATATAACATATTATAATATAATATAATGCAATATAATATTGGATAATATAGTGTGATATGATAAATCTACCCTACCGCCTACTGGTGTTGGCCAGAGGGGCCGATGGCGCGATATGGCAGCCTGGCTTCTGTCAGTCTGCCCCAGGGCAGCTGTGGCTACAACCGTAGCTGCCTCCACCAGTGTGTGAATGTGAGAGTGACTGAATAGTGGCATTGTCATGCACTTTGGGTGCCTTGAAAAGCGCTATATAAATCCACTCCATTATTATTGTTATTATTAAATTACTTACGAGTTTAATTTGTCAGCAACTTTCTGCCAGCCCTCTCTCCTTGCTTTTGCAGCCTTTGCAGTGTTCCCTTGCGTTCTGATTAAACTCTGAAACTCCTGAAATCCCTCACTCAAGAGTTCTTGCTCTGCTGCTGAAAAATACCGAGCGCGCTCCTTCAACATTTTCGCCGACCAATCGGAGGGTTGCCGATCAATGTTTCTACTATCGACGCATAGCCCCTTTTACGACACCCAGTGATCTCACATTACTTCATCAAGTATTTCAAGTATTTCAAGTATTTATTTATTTATTGTCATTGTCAAAGAACAATGAAATTGCGTTTGGGGCTTCCGTACAACCCGTAAAAAAGAAAAACAAACATCCAGCTGTACTAATCGTCAACAGCAGGTGTGTTCGGAGAACCGGATTAGCGAGCTCACGGTTAGCACGATGATTTGGTCTTGGATGTGTCATTTGATCTTGGATGTAGTAAGCGGATGTAGTAAGCGACGTACGAAGAACGGGCCCCAGCTCTTTTACTCAGTGTGATTGTTTTTAATGTACTCTTAATTTGATCTGTTATTGTATATTTTACACATGTTTGTATGGGATATTGTATTTGTTTTAAATGTTATATACCTATGTGGTATGTGACTTTTGTTGCTATGATGCCAGGTCTCTCTTGGAAATGAGATTTTTAATCTCAATGAGATTTTTTACCTGGATAAATAAAGGATTAATAAAAATTGTGCTCACTAACACCAAAAATGACAGGTTTATCACTCATGGCTACTTAAATTTCACTGAATCATTTAAAAATATTACTTGCCTAGGATGTTAAATTGACTGATAGTCACAGTTGGCAACCTTTCAAATCATTGAGTGCAGCACTCTAAAATCAGGGTGAGTTATCAACAAGGTTGATTTCTGTTTTACAGAAGAAACTGGGAAAATACAGAATAAAAATATAGTTAATAAAACATTTGTATGCATTTATAAATTCATTGCGTTTTTAAAGAAGACAGGCAGAAATTAAGTTTGACTCAAAATGTCCTGTCTCAGACTGGTGGAATAACAAGCAGTGGGTTTAGAAAGTAGAAGGCATCTCTTACTCTTGATTCTTGTCAAGGTGCTGGGAGTGCTGAAAGGTTTATACTGGGCTCCGCCACTTTCCTGTTGCCAGTGGTTATTTTGGTAATTAGCTTACAGTGTGTGCATAGCTTTAGAATAAGTAGGGCAGACATTCTGTCTATAACAGATCAACTTTTATTCCTTTTGTCTAAAAGACAGTCACATCTCACTTACCCTTATTTTTCTTTATTACTGAGCTGCAGACCAAGCATCATATTTCTCACTCACTATGTGTTGATAGACCCCTCATATCTGTTATTAACCTCTGTCTCTCTTCCACAGCATGTCTTTTATCCTGTCTTCCTTCTCTCACCCCAACCGGTCGCAGCAGATGGCCGCCCCTCCCTGAGCCTGGTTCTGCCGGAGGTTTCTTCCTGTTAAAAGGGAGTTTTTCCTTCCCACTTTCGCCAAAGTGCTTGCTCATAGGGGGTCATATGATTGTTGGGTCTGTATCTATGAAGCACCTTGAGGCTACTTTTGTTGTGATTTGGCGCTATATAAATAAAATTGAATTGAATTGAATTAAATATACTCATAATAATAGAACCTGCAGAACCATTATGTATGCTTGGGTTGTATTAAAGGCACAAAAGGAAAATTAGACTGAAACCCTAAACTATTTAAATGACACACATAGCCAGGGTGATCGTGGTCTATTTTGAAACAATAAATTGGCTAAATAGATAAATAAATGCCAAGACATATTGATCATATTTTCTCATATTATTAATGAATAACGTATATGTTGTGTAAACATTTTTAATGTGCGTGTGAAGGTTCTCAGTCATCCAGCCTCACATGCCTACATGTGAGGCTGTGTCTTTGTTCAGTCTGTGTTATGTGTTTCCTGTTTTACTTTGAAGGTCTGTGTCTTTTCTCAGTGTGTTCAGTTTACGCTTCTTTGGTCTCGTCAGTTCTGATTTGTCCCAGCTGTGTTTCCCTCCTGTTACTCATTCCCTGATTGCTCCCTCTGTGTATTTAAGCCCTGTGTTTCTCTGTGTCCGTGTCGCGATCTACCGTTTATTTTGCTGTGTGTTTGCCTGTCCACCGGTGTAAGTTTATTTTGAGTTTTTCTAGTTATGTCATGTTGCGTTCCGCATTAAAGCCTTTTTGAGTTCACGTCTGTCTCCGGAGTCTGCACCTTGGGTCCTATTCCTGACTGCACACAGCCTCACCTAACACTGGCTATGAAAATCATGTACAGTACATCATTGTTCTTTGTATGCTGCTGCTAAATGTCCATCTTTGCATATTCTCAGACTCTCCCATTGGTTGATCTTTATCTATAAATCTCTCCTTGGGCTGGTTCCATCTTATTTATGTGTTTATATGTGTAAAAACCACAACCAATACAACCTTCGTTTGAACAAAATCATACAATTGATTGTCCCAAAAATCAGAACAGAATTGGGGAAAAGGGCTTTTAAATACTATGCCCCTGCTTCCTGGAATAATCTGCAGAAGGAACTTAAATTATCAGAATTGGTTACCTTGGGAGAGTTTAAGTCTGTCTTAAAGGAACGATTTTGCGTGATCGTGGATCGTTCGGTTCCCCGAAGCTCATCCGGGACTTGCTGTCATAGCAACAGAGCCGTAAGTGTAAACCTGCTCGGGAGCAGGTTTACTTTATGTAAACAGGATTAGATCGCGGCCACGCAGGTGTGTCCGCTTCATTTATACGAAAGCAACAGCGATATTCCACCACTGTTTCACCATAAATAAATAACATCAATGTAACTGAAGATAATGCAGCACTTGATCCTTTTATTGATTTCACACAGATACATACAGGTCATTTCCTAAAAAAGGGAAATGTACTATTAACATTCTATTACATGTATGTGATTATTACAGATGTAATTCATATTTCAGAGTAGTAATTGTAAATTACTTCGTGTAATCAAGATGAGAGACCACGGCTATAAAAGCGAAGGTGGATTTGGGAAGCCTGTCGCAGCCATGTCCTGTCCGTATACGCGAGCAACCCATTGCGGAAGGTGCAAGATTGATAAGGAGAGTCCTCAGAATCCAGCGTATATTGCGGGATAGACAGGATCCTTTAGCTCAGCGTGACAGTGTGCTCATTGAGAGATATCGATTTTCCCGTGAGGGTATTACACTCAACAAAAATATAAACGCAACACCTTTGTTACTGCTCCCATTCCCCATGGGATGGACGTAGAGACCTAAAATTCATTCCAGATACACAATATAACCATCCCTCCCAAACAGTGGTCACAAATCAGTCCAAATGTGTGGTAGTGGGCACATCTGCCATATTGAGATAATCCATCCCACTTCACAGGTGTGCCACATCAGGATGCTGATCTGACATCATGAGTAGTGCACAGGTGTACCTCAGACTGCCCACAACAAAAGGCCACCCTGGAATGTGCAGTTTTGTCTCACAGAAAAATGCCACAGATGCCACAAGCAATGAGGGAGCGTGCAACTGGCATGCTGACAGCAGGAATGTCAACCAGATCTGTCGCCCGTGCATTGAATGTTCATTTCTCAACCATAAGCCGTCTCCACAGGCGTTTCAGAGAATATGGCAGCACATCCAACCGGCCTCACAACTGCAGAGCTCGTGTAACCACACCAGCCCAGGACCTCCACATCCAGCAGGTTCACCTCCAAGATCGTCTGAGACCAGCCACCCAGACAGCTGCTGGAACAATTGGTTTGCACAACCAAACAATTTCTGCACAAACTGTCAGAAACCGTCTTAGGGACGCTCAACTGCATGCCCGTCGTCCTCATCGGGGTCTTGACCTGACTCCAGCTCGTCGCCGTAACAGACTTGTGTGGGCAAATGCTCACATTCGATGGCGTCTGGCACGTTGGAGAGGTGTTCTCTTCACGGATGAATCATGGTTCACATTGTTCAGGGCAGATGGCAGCTGAGAATGTCCCAGTTCTTGCATGGCCAGCATACTCACCGGACATGTCACCCATTGAGCATGTTCGGGATGTGCTTGACCGGCGTATACGACAGCGTGTACCAGTTCCCACGAATATCCAACAACCTCGCACAGCCATTGAAGTGGAGTGGACCAACATTCCACAGGCCACAACTGACAATCTGATAGACTCCATGCGACGATGTGTTGCACTGCATGAGGCAAATGGTGGTCACACCAGATACTGACCGGTTCTGGGTCCCCAGACCCCCAATAGCGCAAAAAACTGCACATTCCAGGGTGGCCTTTTGTTGTGGGCAGTCTGAGGTACACCTGTGCACTACTCATGATGTCAGATCAGCATCCTGATGTGGCACACCTGTGAGGTGGGATGGATATATCAATATGGCAGATGTGCCCACTACCACACATTTGGACTGATTTGTGACCACTGTTTGGGAGGGATGGTTATATTGTCTATCTGGAATGAATTTTAGGTCTCTACGTCCATCCCATGGGGAATGGGAGCAGTAACAAAGGTGTTGCGTTTATATTTTTGTTGAGTGTATTTACTTAACCAACTTATTGACGAGGGGGTGCAGGACCACCACCTGTCTTTTTTTGCTCTGCCCTTTTCTTGGTTGCTGTTATGAACAAACAAACAGAGTATTCCAGGGTCTTTTTCCAAAAGACGAAAAGCAATATAAGTGATAAATATTACCATTCTGTAGAATATCCTTATATTTCACTTTTACTTGTTCCCATGTTCTAGTGGGTCCTGTTTTGGCTCTAATGTGAAAGGGGATATAATATAACATATTATAATATAATATAATGCAATATAATATTGGATAATATAGTGTGATATGATAAATCTACCCTACCGCCTACTGGTGTTGGCCAGAGGGGCCGATGGCGCGATATGGCAGCCTGGCTTCTGTCAGTCTGCCCCAGGGCAGCTGTGGCTACAACCGTAGCTGCCTCCACCAGTGTGTGAATGTGAGAGTGACTGAATAGTGGCATTGTCATGCACTTTGGGTGCCTTGAAAAGCGCTATATAAATCCACTCCATTATTATTGTTATTATTAAATTACTTACGAGTTTAATTTGTCAGCAACTTTCTGCCAGCCCTCTCTCCTTGCTTTTGCAGCCTTTGCAGTGTTCCCTTGCGTTCTGATTAAACTCTGAAACTCCTGAAATCCCTCACTCAAGAGTTCTTGCTCTGCTGCTGAAAAATACCGAGCGCGCTCCTTCAACATTTTCGCCGACCAATCGGAGGGTTGCCGATCAATGTTTCTACTATCGACGCATAGCCCCTTTTACGACACCCAGTGATCTCACATTACTTCATCAAGTATTTCAAGTATTTCAAGTATTTATTTATTTATTGTCATTGTCAAAGAACAATGAAATTGCGTTTGGGGCTTCCGTACAACCCGTAAAAAAGAAAAACAAACATCCAGCTGTACTAATCGTCAACAGCAGGTGTGTTCGGAGAACCGGATTAGCGAGCTCACGGTTAGCACGATGATTTGGTCTTGGATGTGTCATTTGATCTTGGATGTAGTAAGCGGATGTAGTAAGCGACGTACGAAGAACGGGCCCCAGCTCTTTTACTCAGTGTGATTGTTTTTAATGTACTCTTAATTTGATCTGTTATTGTATATTTTACACATGTTTGTATGGGATATTGTATTTGTTTTAAATGTTATATACCTATGTGGTATGTGACTTTTGTTGCTATGATGCCAGGTCTCTCTTGGAAATGAGATTTTTAATCTCAATGAGATTTTTTACCTGGATAAATAAAGGATTAATAAAAATTGTGCTCACTAACACCAAAAATGACAGGTTTATCACTCATGGCTACTTAAATTTCACTGAATCATTTAAAAATATTACTTGCCTAGGATGTTAAATTGACTGATAGTCACAGTTGGCAACCTTTCAAATCATTGAGTGCAGCACTCTAAAATCAGGGTGAGTTATCAACAAGGTTGATTTCTGTTTTACAGAAGAAACTGGGAAAATACAGAATAAAAATATAGTTAATAAAACATTTGTATGCATTTATAAATTCATTGCGTTTTTAAAGAAGACAGGCAGAAATTAAGTTTGACTCAAAATGTCCTGTCTCAGACTGGTGGAATAACAAGCAGTGGGTTTAGAAAGTAGAAGGCATCTCTTACTCTTGATTCTTGTCAAGGTGCTGGGAGTGCTGAAAGGTTTATACTGGGCTCCGCCACTTTCCTGTTGCCAGTGGTTATTTTGGTAATTAGCTTACAGTGTGTGCATAGCTTTAGAATAAGTAGGGCAGACATTCTGTCTATAACAGATCAACTTTTATTCCTTTTGTCTAAAAGACAGTCACATCTCACTTACCCTTATTTTTCTTTATTACTGAGCTGCAGACCAAGCATCATATTTCTCACTCACTATGTGTTGATAGACCCCTCATATCTGTTATTAACCTCTGTCTCTCTTCCACAGCATGTCTTTTATCCTGTCTTCCTTCTCTCACCCCAACCGGTCGCAGCAGATGGCCGCCCCTCCCTGAGCCTGGTTCTGCCGGAGGTTTCTTCCTGTTAAAAGGGAGTTTTTCCTTCCCACTTTCGCCAAAGTGCTTGCTCATAGGGGGTCATATGATTGTTGGGTCTGTATCTATGAAGCACCTTGAGGCTACTTTTGTTGTGATTTGGCGCTATATAAATAAAATTGAATTGAATTGAATTAAATATACTCATAATAATAGAACCTGCAGAACCATTATGTATGCTTGGGTTGTATTAAAGGCACAAAAGGAAAATTAGACTGAAACCCTAAACTATTTAAATGACACACATAGCCAGGGTGATCGTGGTCTATTTTGAAACAATAAATTGGCTAAATAGATAAATAAATGCCAAGACATATTGATCATATTTTCTCATATTATTAATGAATAACGTATATGTTGTGTAAACATTTTTAATGTGCGTGTGAAGGTTCTCAGTCATCCAAGTCATCGTAGTCTAAGGAGCTTGGAAAGAAAAAAAAAGCATCTGGACTTCTTTGAGTTGCTTGAAGACGTTTCACCTCTCATCCGTGGTGAAACGAGGGCGATCGTGGCTCAAGAGTTGGGAGTTTAGGCCTTGTAATCAGAAGGTTGCTGGTTCGAGCCCTGGCTTGGACAGTCTCGGTCGTTGTGTCCTTGGGCAAGACACTTCACCCGTTGCCTACTGGTGGTGGTCAGAGGGCCCGGTGGCGCAAGTGTCCGGCAGCCTCGCCTCTGTCAGTGCGCCCCAGGGTGGCTGTGGCTACTATGTAGCTTGCCATCACCAGTGTGTTAATGTGTGCGTGAATGGGTGGATGACTGGATATGTAAAGCGCTTTGGGGTCCTTAGGGACTAGTAAAGCGCTATATAAATACAGGCCATTTACCATTTACCATCCGAGAAGCTTCTTCAGTACTAAGGGTCAAATGGTGAGATCCCTTCCAAGACGCCTTAATGCCCACTCACATCCTGGGCCATCTGACCTCAGGAAATCACATGATAGGGTGGGGCCAGGTTTCACAATGAGCTCACCCGAAACCCTGGCTGATTGTGACCCACACCCGGTTTCACACCTTGGCTCATTTGATTAGGTAGAGGATCATCATCATTTGTCCCTCTTTGGGGGGAAACTCCCACTGGGTTTAAATCTGGGACTCTCCACCATTTGACCCTTAGATCTGAAGAAGCTTCTCGAATGAGAGGTGAAACGTCTTCAAGCAACTCAAAGAAGTCCAGACGCTTTTTCTTTCCAAGCTCCTTAGATTTTTAATGTGCATTTTAACTTCAGCATAATGATGCTGTATAATGCCTAGGTAGTGACTTTTGGTTATACGCTATTTTCCTGAGGCATTGTGGGAAACTGATTGGAACCAATTACCATTATAACTCCTGTTCAGGAGGAATGAACATGCCCTTTATCTGCAGTGCATACAGTTCTCAAAGGGTTACAATAAACCAGTGTGATTTTTAATCCGTCCTTGAGGTCTTAAACCAGCCACTTGAGGAAGCAGGAGAGTGTACAGTAGAGTTTTCAGTGATACTCACTGCACATTTGGATAACATTACAAATTGTGCTATAAAGTCTATAGTGAGTAATTTTTAATAAGAGCTCATTACATTCTGCTCCATTGCTGTGACTGCTTTATTTATTCATTTACATTATTTCAAATATACTGTGAAAATTTTGAAAAATTCCTCATCACATATTACATAACAAACCGAAACGTATGCATGTAAGCCAAATTTCCTATCATGGGAAAAAAAAAATTAAAAAAGGGAAAAAAACAAACAACAACAACAACAATTTAAAAAAGTATCTCAAAAGTGAAGCGACTGAGAAAAACAGACAGATGGGATGTTGGGGGAAAAGTAGGTAGAAATGGGTAAATGTGAGAAATCACGTCTCTGCTGTTGTTTTTCCTCTTTGGCATTCCTTCCAGGCCCCAACTACATTGCACTGGATTAAGGATGACTCTGGCCTATATTGTCCAAGTGTCACCACATATCACAGGGGTTGATGTAGAAATGCACTTTAAGAAGTGTCACTTTTTTTTTCTCCAGCAGCATCTGGCCATTTCTAAATGTCAACATGTTTCTAGAAGTGTACAACTTTACCATCAAACCACAAAGAGCAAACAAAGATGCACTCTTTTCATGCAAAATGAGGAGCTTTTGTAAATCTCTCTCTTAAATATTTAATGGATTCTGTAAAAAACAAAAAACAAAACTGTTCCTTATCTGACTACCAACACAGATGATGAAGATCATAGCTGTTGAATGATTTATGAAGTTTATATGAGGAAATTTTGTGACATCAGGAGTATTTAAGAATTCTAAACTAATATTGCAATTTTGTGATAGTAATTACAAGCAATATGTAATTTTCTTCTCCAAAGAAAGTGTTGCAGCTAAAGAGCATCTGACAACTGTTTTTTTTTCTTTTTGGACGGGGGGGTGTTGCTAATCATGTTTTTTTTTTAAATTGAGATTATAGTAACAGCCTATGCTCCCCCATTCTCCAACTAGCAAGGACAACCCACAGCTGCTGCAAGGGTTCATATGATGTATCTAAATGTACTTAAAAAAAAAAAATACTAGTCTACTTTTTCACCTTTGGCCTTCTACTATCTACTAGAGATTTCAGCTGTGTTGAGAGTGACTGATGATTGACAACTGCATATAAGGCAGATCAGTAACAGGGATTTATCAGATTTCATTTATTGAGCTGTATTGTGTATCTGACTTTCTAGCATTTGTTTTACTACATAGTCTGACACAGAACAGAACAAATCAGATTTTTAGTTTAGCATTTATCAACATTAAAAGGAAAAAAATACCCCCAGCCTGTGAATATGTCTTTTTAGTATACTGAGACTTTGTTGGCAAGACTTTATCCATATTATATAGTAGTGGCATGTAGTTTGTTAAAACAACATGCAAACACCAGAAAATGTTTCAAAAGAAAGTCATTTAAGACTTTTGTTGTCGATGGATTCCACTTCATGTAAGGTTGCAGCATAAAGGGAAGCATGAAGTCTGCTGTAGAAGAGCTTGATGAACAAATCAATGATGATAAATCTGCTTGGTTAGATTTAGGAAAACATTAGGGTTCATGTGAGTAAGTGCATGTAAAATCTTTGACCTGTAAGATTTTTGTGTGGTCACCATCTCTTGGGATGGTAATGGTAGATGTAACATCCAAGCCTGAAAACTGAAGCCAGTGTCTCTTAAATCTGCATAATGAGAAAGAAACCCAGATCTTGGCATCTCTGCTCTGTGATCTCTGTAAACATTTTCTGATAACATTATGGGCTCAGTTTCTAGTCACAGTTTATAAGGAATAAAGGACATGCCTAATTTTTGTATACTCTGGTCATTTTAAGACTCTGGAAGGAGGAGGTTATTTTATCAGTTAATAACTTGTCTATCAGCTCAGCTCAGTAAGAACGAACCCTTGGTCAATGCAAAAGATATGAACAAAATTTATAAAATGTAAAATTTATAAAAACACTTGAGAATAATTGAAATAGATGAAATACATGTTCAGAAATAAAACTGTGATCACATTTGTGCATTTGTGCATGTAGAGGCACCGTCTCTGAGTATGTGGAGTCAAGCAATCACCTTGCCAAAAGGCAGGTTAAAGACACCATCTGATTAGATCTGACTAGACTGCTTCACTTCACACACACACACACACACACACACACACACACACACACACACACACACACACACACACACACACACACACACACACACACACACACACACAGCAAAAGCCAACTGCATCCATATTACACAGAGCAAGAGGGTGCTTCTGATGTGAATAAAATAAATAATAGAAAAGAACAGAATTTATACTGAAGCTGCTTTATTTATGCGGTTGAAATACACCTTTATTTATTGTAATTTGGTAAGTGAATGAACTTTGACAAATGTTGGCATTTTCAGAGTGTGTGTGTGTGCGTGTGTGTGTGTGTGTGTGTGTGTGTGTGTTATCTCAAGCAATTTGCAAATTGGTTCCAATCAGGCAAATTGCAGAAGGCAGGTGGTCAGCTGAAGACAATCTGTTAACACAGAAACCACTGCACTGTTACTGCTGGGAGACATTTTGTCCAGAACGTATAACAACACATAAAACGTTATCACCAAGACAACCGTGGTTCTGAAATGTAAATCTGGGAGCTCATTACACAGCAACCTATGTATTAACCTCGCAGCAGTGTGTACATATCTGTGCACAAAATAACAACCTCTATTAAAGACAAAACAGAGCTGACACGGACATCCAATCATACCCATGTTAAAAGGTCCCTGCTGCAGGGATCTGCAGGATGTGTGCATGTTGTGTATGTGTTGATGTGTAGCAGGCTGCTTTTTTTGCTTTTTCAATGCTGTTACTGTAAGTTGGACATTTAAAAACAGGAGGCCTCGAGGATTAAGGGGTGTCCAGAAGTTTTGTTTATGGTCCCTGTATTGCATTTCTGAATATATTGTTTTTGGTAATATATATTCAACATAACACTGATTACATTTTCACCATGCAGAGAGCCAATTTTCTGGCATATCTGTAGATAACACGAGTCAGGAGAGCTATTGGGACATATTTGAATACAACACTTTCAAGGCTAAAAATGACCTGCCTTTTTCAATGTGTAGTCTTTTTTCGATGCACTCTATTCTGGGTGGTAGAGTGGTGCAATGGTTAGCAGTGCTACCCTAGAGCAAGATAATTGTTAATGTGGGTTGTGGTGAACATAAAACACTACATGTATAAAGTCTAATTTACACCACAGAATGTGAGGTCAATAGGTTGGTTGGTTGTGGCCAAAAGACTTACATTAGTTTACATTATTTAAATAGTTACAGAATCGATAACTCTTAGGAAAACAAGGGGACTAAAACTAAAAATCAGTCTAAGGGGAAGTCACTTTGGTACTTCCTCCAGCTGCAACAATGAGTTTTAAGAAATCAAGGATATATTGGCTACTTTCACAATGGCCCTCATTGTTTGGCAAGCTGAAACATAAAAAAACATAAAAAAAAAAGCAGCTGGATTAGTTTGTAAGAAGTGATGAAAAGCGAACCCCAAATTTAGGTGAAGAAGACTGTAACATGGAGGGTTTTTTTTTTCCTGCATGCATGCTGATAGATATTAGAATTCCTGATTGTGTTTTGGTAAAAAACATAGTTATATTTGTTTTGTGATGTGCATGCAAATCCTTTCATGAGCATGTGAAAACACAGATAATGAGCAGTCTCAAGGTATTCTTGAATTCCCAGAAAAAGTTCCTGAGACTAAAGGTTTCAGTTACTTGAGCTGAAAATACAGTTCTTGTGGTGGTAACAAGCAGTTATATAATCATAGAAACAATTATTTCACCCTCTGTTCTGCAATGATTATGAGGTAAACAGTACAATTATTGCTTCATTAATTTACATTCATTATTTAAACAGTGATGAGAACTCCTGCTGGGCTTTCTAAGATGGAAATGCATTTTAATACCCTGATGCTGTACAGGGAGTGCAGAATTATTAGGCAAATGAGTATTTTGTCCACATCATCCTCTTCATGCATGTTGTCTTACTCCAAGCTGTATAGGCTCGAAAGCCTACTACCAATTAAGCATATTAGGTGATGTGCATCTCTGTAATGAGAAGGGGTGTGGCCTAATGACATCAACACCCTATATCAGGTGTGCATAATTATTAGGCAACGTCCTTTCCTTTGGCAAAATGGGTCAAAAGGAGGACTTGACAGGCTCAGAAAAGTCAAAAATAGTGAGATATCTTGCAGAGGGATGCAGCAGTCTCAAAAATGCAAAGCTTCTGAAGTGTGATCATCGAACAATCAAGCGTTTCATTCAAAATAGTCGACAGGGTCGCAAGAAGCATGTGGAAAAACCAAGGTGCAAAATAACTGCCCATGAATTGAGAAAAGTAAAGCGTGCAGCTGCCAAGATGCCACTTGCCACCAGTTTGGCCATATTTCAGAGCTGCAACATCACTGGATTGCCCAAAAGCACAAGGTGTGCAATACTCAGAGACATGGCCAAGGTAAGAAAGGCTGAAAGACGACCACCACTGAACAAGACGCACAAGCTGAAACGTCAAGACTGGGCCAAGAAATATCTCAAGACTGGTTTTCTAAGGTATTAGTCAAGCTCAACTCCCAGTCCTACTGCCAGTTTCTGGAAGACACCTTCAAGCAATGGTACAGGAAGAAGTCTGCATCCTTCAAGAAAAACATGATTTTCATGCAGGACAATGCTCCATCACACGCGTCCAAGTACTCCACAGTGTGGCTGGCAAGAAAGGGTATAAAAGAAGAAAAACTAATGACATGGCCACCTTGTTCACCTGATCTGAACCCCATTGAGAACCTGTGGTCCATCATCAAATGTGAGATTTACAAGGAGGGAAAACAGTACACCTCTCTGAAGAACAGTGTCTGGGAGGCTGTGGTTGCTGCTGCACCAACACGTTCTCACTCCCAACTCGTCAAACGTGTGACGCATGGTCAGGCTCCCTCTGCTGCACTTATGGACGTGCAGGGTACCCCTCTCGCGTCGGGAATTGACGTGAAGGGTCCTCCGATTGAAGAGATTGCTGCGGAAGTGCCTGTTGTCGGTATATTTAGACATTTTCCAAATCACATTGTAGTGACGTATACAGAACACAATAAATTATATAATGTAAACAACTACCTGAAAAACAGGTAGAACAATACTTTTGTATCGTTTGTTGCATTTACGCAGGGAGTGATGTATGCTGGGTAATGGCACAGCTAGCTACTGGGTGACTTTATTCACCCGCTTCGGCTGTTATCAGTCCATACAATGGGCGTTATTAGCACAAATCAGTCCCATAGATATGGGCCATCTCCTGCTAGATTGTTCAGAAGGTTGTTCTCATCCATCCAGATGGAGGATCACTAACAGGAGCGTGGGAAGACTCCAGAATCCACTCTGGCTGGAATCCGGTGGATATGCAGTGTGTACAGGTAAGACCATTTAAACAGACAGCATTTATAGAATGACTATTAAAAGTCAGCGAGTGTCAGTAATGTTAATGTGGTTATCTTAGTAATACACAGAGTGCTAATATAACAGCTTTAAGATGCATTTGTAGATATTATTACGTGTTTTACCGTCTTTATGGTGCTAGCTTAAAGTTACGGTGTAAACGTTAGCTTATATTGGAGTAAAGCTGTTACTGGTTAAACGATGTTAGCACAGAAATATTAGCTTCTGTCATGACTGATGAAGTTACTAGTTAATAAAGTTTCCAGTAAAGTGTTTAATCGCAGCCACAGATTGACAGCAAATATCTCGATTAGCTTCAGTGCATCTATAATAAATATGTGCAAGTTTCAGTGCTTCGTTTAAACTGTATGATACTTATACTGACCCAGGGTCAGTGTAAAATACAATCCTAGCTGTGTGAACAAAGCCTGGCTCCTTTAATCCTGCATGACAAACCTCAGGATGCAGGTTATTATTACTCTTTCCTGCTGGCACACCTGTCACACCTGAGAGTCAGCTAGAAACTTACAGTGACGTGGACATCATGCAAAGACTGCCAGACTCTGTAATACTGCAAATGATCAGTGACTCAGGTTATCACTAAACTTTAAATAGTACCTCTGTGTCTCTGTGTGCTGAACATTTAGGATTGAGTCAGGCTGCATCAGCTGAAGCTGTTACTTGTATATTCAGGTGTGGGGAAAATACGTAAGACTGCAGTGAAGCAATGCACCAGATTAATCCCTGGCCAAAGGTATCATACTTAAATCAGACTACTGATCCAGCCACATCAGCCTTTTGTGAGGTCTGTTTAAAGTTGACTAAAAGTGAACTGCAGGTTCCTGAGAGGTGGACTGTGAGCACAGAAACACATGTTCATACATACAGCTGCAGCAAACTTACATTAATTTTAAATAGATTTGTTACTCTGATGTCTGTCTCTGTGTTAGTCCTCTGACAGACTGGTGACCTGTCCAGGTGTGCTCTACCTATGACTACTGGGACAGGCTCAAGCCTCTGTAATAGAAATTTTCTGTTATTCTCATTTAAAGCATTTAAGTGCTTATGCATATGCTTAGTTGTGACACTGTTATAGACTGTTCAGTGAAAGTTTCTAAAACTAGATGAACTTACTTCAGCGTCAGCAGTTTGAGAAAACAACTCCCTTTACAGGTGCTGATAAGGCCAAGGGCACAAAACAGCATAACCATTGATCCGTTAGGTTTCATAGCGAGACACGTGAAGTGTGGTAGGATCAGTTTGTAACTTCCTCCCTCTTCCTTGGAATGCATAAAGGAGTAGGAGCACCACTTCTGTGGCAGCGCTGACATGACTGAACTGTGATGTTTGATGTGTGTTGGCGCAGTAATAAATAGCTTGATCACAGCTCTTTCTGTGTTGCAGACTTTATTTAAAAAATTCCACGACACCCCCCCACCCTCCCACTGTGAACATGAATTGAATATTCAGAAGACATTTGTTTAAATAGTTCTACAAATCTGAGCTGTTGGTGTGTCCTTGGATTGTGTGGTAATAATATTAGAGCTAGCAATCTTTCTTACTGAATCTCTACTATGAGTCATGTTACCTGAGATTAATTCGATGTTTACCTGTCAGCCTGGACGAATGTGCTGTGTGAAGGAAATTAAATTAAATCAGATCTGAACTGCGTACATTTAAGGAACCTGTTCATATTTAATTGAAATATGAACCAGTGATTTTTTTGATTGCTGATTCCAAGAGAGTCTTTGTGGAAATCCTGTTTGGCTTTTTGTTATTTTAATTCTCTTTTCTGTTTTCCAGAACAGTTCTCCACAGTCACTGTCCACATGGGTCAGTGGGACCAAGAAGCACTCTGTTAATGTGGGACTCTGACCAGCAACATCCAGCAAGACCCAGACAGCGTTTTCTATCTCCCAGCTGCAGTTTTTGTTTGTCTGTGACTGGAGAGTCAGATTTTTGTTGAGCTTCACACTTGCAGAGGTAAGTCAGTTTGCAGAGATCCCTCCCACCCTGGCTTTTATGTGCTAGATTTCTTGTCTGAAACAGTAATATTTCAGTGACTGCTGCTTATACCACAGGTTAATACACTCTACTGATCCCTGATGGGAGAATCATCAATTTTGGCAACAAAGAAGCCTGGTGGATGTTTGTTTACAGTCTGATGATGGGACATCTTGCTCTGCATCTTTAAAGTTTGTCTCTTGATTATTATTCATACCCAGTAATGTCAAGTATGCTCATATCTACTATAACTGAACCAACCTGGTGCTCTTCATTTATGGAGGCTGTTGAGTCTGAATGTTGGATGTTGTGTATCTCGTGTTCTCTGGGCTTTGTTGTCCTCAGTCTTTTTGCAGGATCACAAAACAAAACCAGGAGGCGCGTAAATGTTTCTTCTCCATGATGTTTCTTCAAATGTTTCTTCTGGATGATGATAAGACTGTGACACGGGATGCCACCTTTGGTCTTGTGATGAAGCAAAGCTCAGGAAGAAGTGTGATTAAATGGTACCCACATGTGTGCTGCTGAGAAGGATGTACAAGGGCACCTGCAGCCAAATCCAAGCCTCAGGTTAGTTGTAGTTGCAGAACGCTATAGACTGAGACAGCTGAGGCATCAAATGTTTGATTAAACGGATGAAAAAGAGAAGTTTCTTCCCTATAATTATCACTTCTTAAAATCTGTAGCAACTTCAAGTCTGTCAGCGTGCTGAGCATGCTCAGAATGTGACAATATATTTTTGTTCAATATTTAATTTCTTTCAGTTGCAATTGTTAAATGAAAAAAATATATATTCTTATAATTTAGCAAACTAATTTATCAAAAAAAAAAATACATATATCTGTATTAGTTTTAATAAATTAATTTGACACCTGTATTGAAAATACCATATTGTATTCATACAGAATCAGTTTGGTATCATTGTTTGTCTGCTCACTGATTGTTGAAGCTAAGAGCTGCTTTGATCTGTTTAGATCTAAAGTATCCAAAGTTGAGCTCTAATGTTTCTTCACCCCTGTGTGTGATATGTGATTCCTACATGCTGGCAGAGCAGCGCGGCAGTTTGTGCTCACAGATGGTGACGGTGTGGAGAGACGGTGGTGTTTCCTCAGAAGAACCAGCAGAGTCACTTGCTGACTGATGTTCGTCTGCACTGCACAGAGGAAATCAACTGACCGAGGTTTGTCCAGTGACGTGTTATAAAATGTATATTTGTTTTATGCTTACAGATATGTTTTTCTTGACAGAGGCTCTGCAGAGGTTAGACAAAGCAGAGAAAACATGTGCTTTACATTTTACTGTGATTTATTGAGATATTTGTTGCCTGATGTTCAGCAGGAATGGAGAAATAGAATCAAAGGGAGATATTTTTGATGCTTTGTAATGATGTAAGTAAATCTTCAATATTATTTATTTGCTTGGTTATATTAGGAGTGTTTCTGAGTGAGGGGGAGAGGAGTCATCATCCAGGTAAAGTGACGTGGATCAGTGGATACACTTGTCTCCCCTTTAAAGGAGACAATCCAAGTCATCCTTTTTTTTTTTTTTTCTTTTTTCCTTTTTTGGCCTGTCCCGTTTGGCTCTTTTGCCATCAGAATTGTTGTCTAAAGGCAAAGAAAGATGCCCAACGGATTTACTTTACCAAATTGACCATCCCAGCCTTGCCGTAATGGTCCATTTGATTCACCTTTTATTGTTCATTTTATTTTCACTTACTGAATACGTCCCGTAGACTTGACTGGGGGAAAGAAGGGGAGAAAGAAAGAGGGAAAGAGAAACAGCTGAGAAGAGGGACGGGGGAGAAGGGCAAAAGACAAAAACCAACAGAATGAGCAGAAAAAAAGAAGAAGAAAAAAAATGCATATATCAATCACCTGAGTCACCTGCTGAGAAAGAAAAAAGAAAACAAGCAGAAGAGAACAAGAGTAATAGAATAAACAACATCACAATGATATATGGGAATATGACAGTAAATACTAAATGTTAAACATTATTGTGCAGCACATAAGATCAACAGAACACAGTGTGCTTTGAGGTAGGAGCCAAAAAGGGTGTAGTTTGTGGGTGTGATCACCCGTGTGTACACCTGTGAGCATGGACGCGCTTGTTTTTTTTTTTTTTTTTTTAAAGGTTCCTTCATGTAATGATCTGCTAGAGGGTGTGGGGGGGCACAGCCCCGTCCTCCAGGGCATGAAGCAGGTATGGAGGAGATCAAAACTCCAGACATCCAGAGGCCCCCAGAACACAAGAGATCAAGGAAGACCAACAGAGGGGCAGCCGCGCCACTGTCCCAGAAAGAGCTGAGGAGAGTCCCAGATGAGGGCTCACTCATCAGCCGCGGAGCAGAAGCCAGGGGGAGTTGCAGTGACGCGCCCGTGAGCTCCTCCGGCAGCCAGCCGTGCCTGAGTGACCGAGCCCCAGGCCGAGAGGCCGGGGGCACCCCACCTCCGAAGTGGCCCGAGCGAGCCCCAGGCTCCAGGCCCCGATAAGCGGCCGCCAAGGAGTGAGCCGGTGTGTACCTGGACGCCCATCCCCGGACACAAAGAACCACCAACGCACCGATGTCTGAGGGAGTCCGCCACTGGCAGGGAAGTGGTGGTAGGGGGAGATAGGCCTCCAAACCTTGGAGGGCCTAAGATGTCCCCAGAGAGGTGGCGCCTGACACCCAACCTGACATATAGACACAGAAATATAGGCACACACATATACAAACATCCATTCCCACCCTCATGCTCTCATATGCACTTACTCCACACTCAACCAACGTGGAGACAGACATAAAGAGACGCTGTACACACGATCACACTCCCCAAGCGTACTCTACACACCGGGTCTAGATACCCTTGCCCCTGGAGGGGGAAACTGCACCCAGACCCAGGTGGTGTTACCCTTTTCCCTGCGGTGGGGGGAGGCAGACCGCCCCGACTCCGCAGCAGCAGGAAGGCCCCACACTCCAGACCGCAGCCGGACGGCCAACTCCTCCTCCTAGCCCCCCCGCTCCAGCAGGTCGCAGAGAACAGGGGTGAGAGAAGACTCCAAACCTCCCTCCACCCCCTCATTGTAGTGTTGATGCATGTGTGTTCTAAGGTGCATTTAAAAAAAAAAAAAAAAAGGGCTTGGAGCTACCTGCCAGAGAGCAGCAGGTAAGCGCATGGTCCCTCCTGCTAGCCCTCAATGTCTACGTGTATTTAACATTGAGAGGTGGGCAACGACGCCAGGGGTGGGGTGTACACCCTGATGGTACTTTGGATTCCGTGTATCGTGCCCACCCCCAAGATCCTATATGTATGTGTAATGAGAGTGTGAGTAATGTGAATGTCTAAGTTGTGGGATAAAATTGAGGCAGAGGCAGCCAGAAGGGGACGGGGGGGGGGGGGGGGGGGTAGCCTCCTCTGCACCCTGGTGACATACCCCTACTCCAAGGTCCTGCATGTGTGGGTGGTTGTGGTGGAGCGGGAAGAGGGAGGCAGCTGGAGATGGGGAGGGAAGGAAGGGAGGGGCAAGTGACCCCTCCCTGGGGCCAGCTCCCCCGCTGACCCCAGTAGGCACCCCCATACTCCGCGACCCGCCAGGGAAAGGGGGCCCAGGCCCATCCAGACCGGGGCCCAGCACAGCAGCGCCTCCCGGCCCCACAGAGCCCGGGACAGTCCACCCAACCCCACCACAGAGAAAACTGCACCCACCCCACCATCCACTCTTCTTCCAGACTACATAAGACAATAAACACCCAGGCTGAGATCTTCTTCCACCTCTCCTGTATCTCCCCCTCCTGCAGAGAGAGCCCCTGAGGAGAGGAAAGCTCCTGCAAGATGTGACAATCTTCCCCACCAGTTGAAGAGCCCCCCAGGTGGCTCCATGCACCGGCGGCACCCCGCTCCAGGGCTGGGCCCCCATGCACCCACCCGCCCACAACCCCGGCAACACACCAACCAGGACCCAAGCCCCCGAGGCCCGGCCCGGGCCCCAGCCCAGAGACGGAGCGCCCCCAGAACCTCACGCCCATCCCGGACCCACCCAGGGGCAGCCAGGCTACCAGGTCAGTAACCCACGTCCATCAGCACAGACCCTCCCCTAGCCCCGCTGCACGCAGCCGCGAGGAAACAGTCACCTGAGAGCCAACAGAGCCCCTAACCGGACATGACCGCTACCCCGGGTTGAGCCCCCCAAGGAAGATGCCTCCGGGGAACCCCCCGACGCCCTAAGCCTGTCCCTACCCCCACACCAATCACAACAGTGAAGGCGGGACCAAACTATGACCCCCCCACCCCCACTAGGTGATGGAGCTGATCAAAGGAGCCCAGAGCAATTGATCTGATGTGGTGGCAGAAGCTGTATCAAGACTATCCATCCATCCATCCATTTTCATCCGCTTTGTCCGGAGCCGGGTCGCGGGGGCAGCAGCCTAAGCAAACCCGGCACACAATGCACCCGACCCCTATGGCGCCTCCTGCGGGTGGTGGGCCTGCGGGAGGATGGGCCCATGTCTCCTCTTCGGGCTGTGCCCGGCCGGGCCCCATGGACTAAGGCCCGGCCACCAGACGCTCGCCCTCGGGCACCCTCCCCGGGCCTGGCTCCAGGGCGGGGCCCCGGTAACCCTATCCCGGGCAGGGTAAACTGTTCCCTCGATGTCCTTTTCATAAGGGTCTTCTGTATCAAGACTAATGTAATCTAATAGATAATTTCTATATTGGTTAGAATTAAGATTATTTTTATTTTTCCAGTTCATGAGGACTGTTTTCTTGGCTATGCATAGGGCAGTGAAAACCATATGGGCTATATTCTTTTCTGAAGTGACATTATCTAAGCTGCCCAACAAACACACTAAGGGGGAAGTTGGAATGTTACATTTCAGACACTTCGATAAGTCTTCACATATCTCGCGCCAAAACTTCTGAACTGGTGGACAGAACCAAAGAGCGTGGATATAATTGTCCGGTGAATTGGTTTGGCAGTGTGAGCAGTTGTTGGTAGACGTAAAGCCCATCTTGAACATCCGATGACCTGTATAGTGCACTCTATGTAATATTTTGTATTGAATTAATTGAAGACTGGGATTTCTAATTAGATGAAAGGTTTTTAAGCAAATCTGAGACCAGAAGTTTAGGTCTAAGTTAACTGATAAATCCACTTCCCATTTTGCAATAGGAAGTGATATTGATTCATCTGTTTTAGAAAGCATTCTGTATATTTTGGATAGTAATTTGGGGGTTTTAAGAGTAAGAAATTGAACCACACTTGGTGGTGTTTGTAGTTCAACTTGACCCAGTTTAAATTTCTTTTTTACTATGGATTTAATTTGTTGATATTCTAAAAATCTTTTCTTGTTGATCCCATATTGTGTAACTAGTCCGTCAAATGAAATAAATTCTGTTCCTTCTAGTATATGTTCTAAATATTTGATTCCTTTACCACTCCAATCTGAAAAGTTTATCATATTATTGTTTTGTAATATGTCAGGGTTGTTCCAGATAGGTGTACGTTTGCATGGGATTAATGAAGACGCCGTCAATTTTAGAAACTCCCACCATGCTGTCAGAGAAGAGCTGATGTTGATGCTTTTAAAGCATTCATGTCGTTGGATGTTTGAGCTGATAAATGGTAGATCTGAGATCTCTAGATTATTGCAAAGTGCTTGTTCTACATCTAGCCAAGGTTCATCTAAGAGGGTATGTTTTAGCCATCCTGAGATAAACTGAAGCCTGTTGGCTAAGAAGTAGTGCTGAAAGTTAGGCAGTTCTAGTCCTCCTTTATCCTTGGTCTTTTGTAGTGTTTTTAAGCTTATACGTGGGGGTTTATTTTTCCAAAGGAATTTGGACATACATGAATCTAGAGATCTGAACCAATCTTGTGGCGGTTTAGTTGGGATCATTGAGAATAAATAATTTATTTTTGGTAAGACCATCATTTTTATAGCGGCAACCCTTCCCATGAGTGATATGGGTAGACATTTCCATCTAGCCAGATCATCTTCTACCTTCTTTAAAAGTGGGATATGGTTTAATTTAGTTAGATCTGCAAGCTTGGGAGAAACATTAATACCTAAATATTTTATATTTCCCGATTGCAGTGGTGTAGAAGAGGAATTATGGAGGGAGCAATTAATCGGTAGAACTGTAGATTTTGACCAGTTAATTGAGTAATCTGATATTCTTGCAAAAGAGTTTATCAATTCAATCACCCCAGAGATATTGGTTTGTGAATTTTGGAGAAAGAGTAACACATCATCCGCATAAAGGCTGATTTTATGTTCCACGTTCTTGCATTCTATGCCCTTAATTACTGAATTCTGTCTAATTGCTGCTGCTAGTGGTTCAATAAAAATTGCAAACAGTGAAGGGGAGAGTGGGCATCCCTGCCTGGTGCCCCTCAAGAGACAGAAGCTGGAGGATGTCTGGTCATTTGTTCTAACACAAGCTGTTGGGGAATTATATAATATTTTTAACCAGTTTATGAAAGAGGATCCAAAACCAAATTTGTGTAAAGTTGCAAATAGAAATTTCCAGTTAACTCTGTCAAATGCTTTTTCTGCGTCTAAAGAGAATATTGTAGTTTCTAGGTTTTTACTGTATGAGTAGTCTATCAAATTAAGTAATCTACGTGTATTTGTTGATGAGTGCCTACCTTTTATGAAACCAGTTTGGTCAGGATGAATTAAGAGGGGGGTTATTTTCTCCAGTCTCTTTGAGAGAGCTTTGCAGATTATTTTAAGGTCTACGTTTATAAGGGATATTGGACGATAGCTTGAGGGATATACAGGGTCTTTGCCTGGTTTTAGCAGGAGATTAATGTTTGCAGAATTCATATTTGATGGAAGTCTGCCCTTTTCTTTAATTTCCAACAACGTTCTGTAGAAAACTGGTGCTAGAATCGACCAGAATTCTTTGTAGAATTCTGCAGGAACCTGGACCTGGAGCCTTATTATTGGGCATACTTATCAGGGCTTCCTGGAGTTCACCTGGTGTCAGTGGTGAATCCAGTGCCATTGCTTGAGTGTCCAATAATTTTGGAAGAGTTATGTTGTCCAAAAACTGATCAATTTCTTTTTTAGATGGGTTTATTTGTGGTGAATACAACGTTTTATAGAAATCCCTGAAAATGTTGTTTATTTGTATCGGATCATATATTGTGTTCCCAGATGAATCTTGAACAGCACATATAGTTGTTTTTTCTTTATTTATTTTTAGCTGGTTTGCTAGAAATTGACCGGATTTATTACCATGTTCATAATTTTGTAGGCGTAGTCTTTGTACTAAGAATTTTGTTTTTTTATCAATTATCTCATTTAATTCTAGTTTTGTTTTGCGTATTTTGTTCAATGTTTCCTGATCTTGGTGGGACGCGTAGGCTTCTTCTAGTGATTTGATGTTTTTTTCTAATTCCTGAATATTTTTGTTTTCTTTTTTCTTTTTATGTGATGAGAAAGAAATTATTTTACCTCTCATCACAGCTTTCCCTGCTTCCCATAGAACAGAAGCTGATGTTTCGGGAGTGTCATTATAGTCCAAATATGAAGTCCACTCTTTTTTAAAATATTTAATAAAGTCTTCATCTTTAAGTAGTGATATATTAAATCTCCAGTTTTTTCTTGGCGTAGTATTATTCTTGTGCATTAGTGTTAAAGATACAGGAGCATGATCGCTGACAGCTATAGGATCAATCTCAGTGTCTGAAATGTCACCCAGTAGTGAGCTGCTGACCAAAAAATAATCCAGACGAGAGTAGGAGTGATGGACATGTGAGAAAAAAGTATATTCCTTACTGGTGGGGTGAAGGGAGCGCCATGCATCGCAAAGACCAAAGTCGCTCATATACTGTTTGATTATATTTATGGACTGCCAATTACGCTGAGTTCCCGCTGTATTGAGCCTATCCATGTCTTCATTTAGTCCAAGGTTGAGGTCGCCTCCAAGAACAAGTGTGCCATCTAAGTGTTCAGAGAGTGCACTGAAAAAACCGTGAAAGAATGAGGGATCATCAACATTTGGACCATATACACTTGCAATACATAGCTTTTTATCAAGTATAGATATTTTAATGATTAAGAATCTGCCCTCTGGATCTATAACTGTATCGAGTACTGTGAAATTAATATTTTTATGTATTAAAATTGCTACTCCCCTTTGTCTAGAATTATAACAAGCTGAGAACACATTAGGAAACTCAGGTGTTTTAAATTCATTCGAACCTCTAAGAGGTCTGTGGGTCTCTTGTAAAAGGACAACATCTGCCTGTAGTTTTTTGAGTTGGTTAAATATTTTTAACCTCTTTACTCTGGAGCCAGCTCCATTTATATTCCATGTAATGAACCTCAGTGTACCCATAGATGTTTGTGTATAACTAGGGATGTATGCTGTGTGCGTCGCTTAGACAGGTGGAGAGAATACGTCACTTGTTCATAAATAAAGAGAAGGAGAGAGAGAAAAAATGTGTGGCAAGATGCTCCCTGAGTCTGACTTTGTGTATGCATAGTTACTAATACGAGTAGGCTTGGCTTAAGTGTGTGTATCCTAAACGACTGTGTGCGCTGTCTGACTGAAGTAAAATGTGCTGCCGTTGAGCGCATGGTGCGTATGTGTCGAAATAAAGGATGTTTGCGGATGAGTGTCGAAGCAGGTGATCGAGGCAGTGAAAGGAATAAAGAAAGAAACCAAGGACAGGGGTGAGCAGCATAAAACCAAGAGGGGGAAAAGAGAGGGGGGGAAAAAAAAAACGAGAAGAAAAAAAACAGAACAAAACGTAAACATTCCAATTAAATCACTGACGGAGAGTGACGGTGTTAATTCTGCTATGAAATCACACTTTAAGATGTGATTTGATACTGGTAAGTTAAACAGATGTTAATGCAAGTTAGTGTGAGTGGATAAGGAAAGGGTGCAGCTGATTCTTATCTGGTGTGAGGTTAATACAGCCACGGAGTGATGTTGGGGTTGCAGTGGAGCTGTCCGTCCATGTACAGCCGGTCCACAGCGATGACAGCGCGGGAGCCCTTCTGGATGAAGCCGCGTCGGATTGGGAAGAGGACCCTGCGTCGTTCCAAGATCTCTTTGGGGAACTGGTCGTTCACGCTGAAGTCCGTTCCTTTTAATTCCCTGCCGCGGCTTTTCACATGTTGCTTTTGTTTGAAGTGGCCGAATTTGGCCACGATAGGACGTGGTCTCCCGGCCGTAGCCCGAATGGGGCCGAGGCGATGTACCCGATCGAAGACGATGTTCTTCACAGTGTCCTCCGGCAGCTTCAGGTGGGTTTTGATGAAGCTTTTTACCGTGGTCTCCGCGTCCTCTCCAGCGGCTTCTGGAATACCAGAAAATACCAGATTATCACGCATGCTACGAGCTTGTAGATTGATAACTGTTTCTTTTATTTTTTTATTTTCTCTATTGAGCTGGGTAACATTATCTGTGAGACATTTCACCGACTCCCTTAGCGTGGCATTTTCAGCAGCAAGCGTTTCCACCTGCTGCTGGCTGTACTCCAGGGATTCTCGCAAGCATTTAAATTCTCGGTGAAGAATCTCCACCAAGGACAGCCTTGCGTCGAAACTGGACAATCGCTTGTCGATTGACTCCAGTATGTCGGCAATATCTTTGCCGGCTGGCGATGTTGAGCCGGGGGAATCTGCCGGGCGTTGTCTTTTCGACGACGGCGTCTCAGGTTTGGCCGGGGGAGCTGCACACTGGGTCTTCTTCATCACGAGATCCTGAAAGCACTGATCAATATAATCTTGGAGAGTCTCTAAACTCTCCTCGTTGTTCTCCAGGGTGTTGGAGATCATTTAGACAAATAGTGTTAGTTATAAGACAATTGATAAGTGTATTTGGTAATACTGAAGCTTAAATGAATTTGTTCAGATCTAAACTACCTTTTGCTTTAATTTTCCGCCAAAATCTCCGGCGTCTGACGTCAGTTACAACATGAGTCGCTTACCTTGTCCGTCACTTCCGTCACTTACCTCCTCACTTCCCCTCCGCCTCCAGGAGGCGCGTAAATGTTTCTTCTCCATGATGTTTCTTCAAATGTTTCTTCTGGATGATGATAAGACTGTGACACGGGATGCCACCTTTGGTCTTGTGATGAAGCAAAGCTCAGGAAGAAGTGTGATTAAATGGTACCCACATGTGTGCTGCTGAGAAGGATGTACAAGGGCACCTGCAGCCAAATCCAAGCCTCAGGTTAGTTGTAGTTGCAGAACGCTATAGACTGAGACAGCTGAGGCATCAAATGTTTAATTAAACAGATGAAAAAGAGAAGTTTCTTCCCTATAATTATCACTTCTTAAAATCTGTAGCAACTTCAAGTCTGTCAGCGTGCTGAGCATGCTCAGAATGTGACAATATATTTTTGTTCAATATTTAATTTCTTTCAGTTGCAATTGTTAAATGAAAAAAAATATATATATATTCTTATAATTTAGCAAACTAATTTATCAAAAAAAAGTACATATATCTGTATTAGTTTTAATAAATTAATTTGACACCTGTATTGAAAATACCATATTGTATTCATACAGAATCAGTTTGGTATCATTGTTTGTCTGCTCACTGATTGTTGAAGCTAAGAGCTGCTTTGATCTGTTTAGATCTAAAGTATCCAAAGTTGAGCTCTAATGTTTCTTCACCCCTGTGTGTGATATGTGATTCCTACATGCTGGCAGAGCAGCGCGGCAGTTTGTGCTCACAGATGGTGACGGTGTGGAGAGACGGTGGTGTTTCCTCAGAAGAACCAGCAGAGTCACTTGCTGACTGATGTTCGTCTGCACTGCACAGAGGAAATCAACTGACCGAGGTTTGTCCAGTGACGTGTTATAAAATGTATATTTGTTTTATGCTTACAGATATGTTTTTCTTGACAGAGGCTCTGCAGAGGTTAGACAAAGCAGAGAAAACATGTGCTTTACATTTTACTGTGATTTATTGAGATATTTGTTGCCTGATGTTCAGCAGGAATGGAGAAATAGAATCAAAGGGAGATATTTTTGATGCTTTTGTAATGATGTAAGTAAATCTTCAATATTATTTATTTGCTTGGTTATATTAGGAGTGTTTCTGAGTGAGGGGGAGAGGAGTCATCATCCAGGTAAAGTGACGTGGATCAGTGGATACACTTGTCTCCCCTTTAAAGGAGACAATCCAAGTCATCCTTAAATGTTAGTGCTTTCAAATACACAAACATTTTTAAAGGACAAAAATGAACATCCAACTTTGACTGTAATACAAAATAAATCTTTTCATGTATGTTTTCAAACTCTCAGATGGGCAGCATATCAGTCTTGGACTGTCTAACCTGCCGGAGCAGCACTGAATGACCACCACACATGAGCATGTTCCTGCAACATTCAGCATCTGATCCTTCATCTGTGTGCTTCTGCTTTTGGTAAGTAGAGTTACCCAACTCCAGTAACTCTAAACACATGCCATCCATTTCTAACGGCCTGGTTACTTCCTGTCAGTTACTTTAGAAACCATGTGGTCACCTGACCTAACACTGTTTCTTCTTCTTCCCCTTAATGTTCAAGTGTCACATGTCAAACAGCTGGAGAGGAAACTACACCAGTGTACTGAGATGTTTCACCAACACGTGCCAGATGCTGTTCCTTCATGGTGACATCACCAGAGACAGCCCCACCCACCTCAGGACCTCGCCATTGATCATGATGATTATAATGATGACAGCGAGCGTAACTAAGACTGTAAAAATCCACGACCAGAATGTTTCTTTCTAATTATTAATGAATACTGAGAGCCTCGTTCTGTGTTTTGTCTGTTTTGGTTGTGTTTGTTTTACCTCATTTGTTACTAACAAAGTTCACAAACTCACACAGTTTACATTCTGTATGTTTCCATCTTTACCAGCCACACTCTAACTGCATTTAAGAAAATAATCCTTAGAAATCGTCGTTTTTCTCTTTTGTAATTGATGATAATTCAGTGAATATACTGTGCTGCTTCCTTTTATTGCGTCACACATTGCTTTATGTTTTTCAGTGTCCAGTTATTTTTTACTGCTGTTTGAATTCTCTGTATGTTTGACCCTGTAGACTGTTTGATGGACTGCTTGTCTTCCTGTTTGTAACTGCCGCCTGTTTTTTAATAAAGATTTGGATTTCTGACTTCAACACAGCCTCTGCGTGTCCTCCCTTTGTGTCCTCTTCCTCTGTGAATGTGTTGCATGTGTCACAGATTCATTTTATTAACAGCTTTCCCACAGTGAGTTGCATCAGCATTCATTCACAGCACATTTCAGAAGGATTCAGATTAATACAGTGATCTTACAGTCAGAATGATCCTGACAGAGTGCCACTGTAAATGATCTTTCATCAGGTCAATTTTAAAGTTCAGTATTTCAAAGCAGGAGTTATGAAGAATCATACTGGCATTAGGACTAATAATATGTACTTACAAAGTCAAAGTTTTTTAATTATGCTAGAATATTGGAAGACAATCAACTTTTAGTGTTTTCCGCATATTAATTATTCTGAAATAGAGACGGTGACCCTAACTGTACAGAAGCACTAAACAACTGACAATCTAACAAACATCATTGGCCTGAGCCGTCATGCACAGTGAGTCTGATCCTTTGCTGTGAGAGTCTGACAAGCATGTTTCTGGTCAGTTTGGAAGAAATAATATCACAATGTTGATCTTTTTTTCAATATTCCTTCTCTTTTACAACATAAACTGTGATCAAAGCTACTTATGTTCACAGCATGTAATAATACTGACAGTCCAGGGCATTGTGGTCTGTTGAGCTAGGGTTAGGGTTAGCAATTCAGAAATATGTAATCAATATTAAACGTCTCTGACGTGGGCCACTGTCCGCAGTGTTGGGAAATCCATACCAGGCTGGAACGAGTCAAGGTAGGTGAGCATCTACGAGAAGACACAGCAGATGCATCCTACTAATACTGACAGGACCAGGAGACTCCAGAAACCGAGCATCTTCTCTTCAGTGCCATCCTCTCCTGTCACCCTCTCTACCCGCAGCTCTTTGAGTATGGGGTAGATAAGGGCGCAGAGAAACCCTTATTACTAATTTGTATTATAATTCAATTTTCATGAAATATTCATATTCAGTATTGGTCATTTTATATTAATAACCACGTATCCACCCAGGCTCATGGTGGGGCAGGGCTCTGTCCTGGGATGCTTGAGTACAAGGTAATGTACACCCTGACTAGGTATCCAGTCTGTCAGAATTGTTTTCAATATTTGGTTCAAAAACATGAGTGACAACAAAAATCCAACTAGGATTCTTGCATATGATGAATGAAGTCTGACTTTGACTGTATTGTCCAGCTGATCCATCAAACCCCCAGCAGGTGAACCTTATTCATGACATAACACGGCAACAATGTAAAAAATTAAACAGCAACAGTCTAAATGTAAAGTGCATTCTAAACCCCTCTTCAATAAATCATATGCAAAGAGTCATTAAGGACTGTAAAACGTGAACTACAGAACCCAGAGTCTTCATCATTAAATCTCTGGTTGCTTCATTTTTCTATCCTATATCAGATACTTTAAGGTTAGGTTAGGTAAACTTGCATTCTCATGGTGAGGCAAAGTGCTTTATGTGTGTGTGTGCGTGTCATGAAAGATGGCGGCGTGTGAACAACGCGAGGCTCAGTGTCTCTCCAGAATCTGCTATTTAGCGGTTTTTTATCTACTTTTAACCGGATTATTCGTCCAGAATTGCTGTGCGTTGCTGACCTACAGCAGACAAGAGCTTCTGGACATCTGGACTCACAACTCCAACAGTTTTATCGCCGATCTCCGACTCATCCCAGAGATCTCCAGAACACCGGAGGCTGCCCACTCTCCCCGGCTGGGCGGAAGTGCACGCAGACGGCGCCGAGATCGTAAACAAAGGCGAGGTAGGCGCGGAGGGCTACGGGCTAAGCTAAAGCTAACACCACACCGGCTGCCTTTACCCAGTATTTTTCTCGCCAATGTCCGTTCTCTGGCAAACAAAATGGATGAGATACGGCTCTCCATCACTAACAACAGATGGATTATGGACTCAAATGTCATGTTTTTCACCGAAACATGGCTGAACAACAGCTGCCCGGACAATGCTATCGAGTTAGCAGGACGCCACACACACCGAGCCGACAGGCTAGCAGATGACTCCGGCAAGACCAGAGGTGGAGGTTTGTGCATTTATATTAACAATGCTTGGTGCATGAACTCCACTACTACTGAGAGTCACTGCTCACCTAATGCGGAGTTTTTAATGGTCAAATGCAGACCTTATTATCTCCCCAGAGAATTCACTTCGATCATACTCACTGCCGTGTATATACCCCCCGACGCTAATGCTAGGTTGGCCATGAAAGAACTTTCTGCAGCCATTAACAAACACCAGAATAAACACCCCGAGGCTGCTTTTATTGTTGCTGGCGACTTCAACCACACCAACTTAAAGACAGTCCTCCCCAGATTCCACCAACATGTCTCCTGCCACACCAGAGGAGACAAGACTTTAGACCATGTGTTGGAATACACATGGTCTAAAGTCTTGTCTCCTCTGGCTCCTGGCTGGAGCCTACAAAGCCACACCCCTCCCCCACATTGGACAATCGGACCATCTCTCCCTGTTCCTCACACCTCGGTATTCACCACTCATCCAACGTGTGAAACCTGCTGTGAGGACAATTAAAGTGTGGCCAGAGGGGACAGACGCAGTGCTCCAGGACAGATTTAAAAACACAGACTGGAATATGTTCACCCACACAGACCTGGACCAGTACGCCTCATCTGTACTGGATTACATCTCCAAAACCACAGACAGTGTCACCACCCAGAAACGGATCACCATGTACCCCAACCAGAAGCCTTGGATGAACCGGGATGTTCGTCTCCTCCTGAAGGCCCGCAACACTGCCTTTAGGTCAGGAGATGCACACGCCTACAGTACAGCCAGGGCTAATCTAAAGAAGGGCATCAAAAAAGCCAAACACCATTACAAAAAGAAGGTAGAAGAACACTTCTCCAACTCCAACCCCCGACGCATGTGGCAAGGACTCCAGACCATCACAGACTACAGGACCACCAAACCCTCCCCCGCATCCTCTGATGTCTCCTTCCTCAACGAGCTCAACAACTTTTATGCTCGTTTTGAGCGAGGGAACCCCACAACCACAACCAAAGCAGACATGACGCCAGACCACCAACCTATGACTCTCTCCCCCACCGATGTAGGAGCGGTGCTGAGCAGGATCAATGTCCACAAGGCTGCAGGCCCTGATGGCATCCCCGGGCGTGTTCTCAGAGCGTGTTCTGGGGAGCTTGCAGGAGTGCTCACAGACATATTCAATCTGTCCTTGGCCCACGCTGTGGTACCGGCCTGCTTCAAATCCACCTCCATCGTCCCGATACCCAAAAACTCCAACCCATCTTGCCTCAATGATTACCACCCAGTAGCACTCACCCCCATCATCACTAAGTGCTTAGAGCGACTGGTCCTAGCACACTTCAAATCCTGTCTCCCCCCCACCCTGGACCCCCACCAATTCGCATACCGCCGGAACAGGAGCACAGAGGATGCAGTCTCCATCGCAATGCACTCTGTCCTCTCACACCTGGACAACAACAACACCTACGCCAGAATGCTGTTTATAGACTTCAGTTCAGCATTCAATACAATCCACCCCTCACAACTCATCAGGAAACTGACAGACCTGGGTATCAGTTCCCTCATCTGCAAATGGTTACTGGACTTCCTGACCAACCGCCCCCAACATGTCCGGCTGGATAACCGCTGCTCATCTACCATCACAATGAACACCGGTGTACCACAAGGCTGTGTGATGAGCCCTTTCCTCTACTCCCTCTTCACCCACAACTGCAGACCTGCTGATGGTTCCAACACCATCATTAAGTTTGCAGATGACACCACGGTGATTGGCCTCATCAGTGACAACGATGAGGCCGCCTACAGGGAGGAGGTGGATCGTCTGGCTGAGTGGTGCGACAGAAACAACCTGCTGCTTAACACCGAGAAGACCAAGGAGCTCATCGTGGACTACAGGAGGAATGCTGACCCACATCCACCCATCCACATTAAGGGGACGGCTGTGGAGCGTGTGAGCAGCTTCAAGTTCCTGGGAGTCCACATCTCCGAGGATCTCACCTGGACGACCAACTGCTCCAAGCTGGTCAAGAAGGCTCACCAGCGCCTCTTCTTCTTGAGGACTCTGAGGAAGAACCACCTGTCCTCAGACATCCTGGTGAACTTCTATCGCTGCACCATCGAGAGCATCCTGACCAACTGTATAACAGTCTGGTACGGGAACTGCTCTGCCTCGGACCGGAAGGCGTTGCAGAGGGTCGTGAAAACTGCCCAGCGCATCGCCGGAGCACCACTTCCTGCCATAAAAGACATCTACAGGAAGCGGTGTCTGAAAAGGGCTGGGAAAATCATCAAAGACCCCAGTCACCCATCACATGGACTCTTCACCCTCCTGCCCTCTGGGAGGCGCCACAGGAGCCTCCGGACTAAGACCACCAGGTACCGGAACAGCTTCTTCCCCACAGCTGTCAGACTCCTGAACTCTGCCTCCTGACATCTGACCCACGTTAAACTCATGGACTGAACATACACACACCCACAATGGACAACTGTACCCTCAATCACAATAATAACATGGACTGAACCACCACTCACAACCACTAGCACTTTATATAGCCTCTGTAGGAATTATATCTCACTTATCTTAACTGCACTACTGTATAGCTCTGTGTAAATAATCATTCTGTACATTCGATAATCTTTAATCCTACAACTGTTTACAACTTGCATAGTTCCCATTTCTGTATAGCTGTATATCCCAGATTCTGTAAAGTTATTTATTTCATATTCTGTATAGTTTTTCATATTTATATCCTGTTCATATCCTGTACATAGCTTGTACTCACTACAGCCTGTACATACTTATAGTTATAGAATATTCACAACATACTTCATACCGTGTACATTATAACATACCATAATAGACCCATTTCTGTAATATACTCACATATCTATATTATTGCTAATATATATTGTAATATATCTATATCACTAAAGCACTTCTGGATGGATGCAAACTGCATTTCGTTGCCCTGTACCTGTGCATGTGCAATGACAATAAAGTTGAATTCTATTCTATTCTATAAAAGGCCTATAATTAAAGAACAAAGCAGGGTTTGAGTTCGAGTTGCGGCAGACGGTCACTACTTGTAAATGGAACGCAGCCTCCCTACGGCGGACAGCTAATAACAGGAATCGGACGCGGTCCACCCAAGTCCACACCAACCACCATAGCAACCGCCTAGCATGACCTTAGAAACATATTCTGTCTTCATAACTATCAAAAACATGGAATGATTTGCAAAGTGTGAAAGTGTTACAGCTGCAGAGAGCTATGGCGGCATTTTTGGAATATGATAACAGACTTACATCATTAAAACATAAAGGACAGGAGATATTTAGATATTTTTATATTTATATTACATTTTATAGCTGACGGATATTACTAAATAGATAGAATTTACTAAATAGCTGGATGAACATGAAAAATATGTCTATAATAACAAATGACCATGAGAGCCAGTAGAATTAATTCAACTGGACACTCAAAAGACGTCCTTAAATGCTCTTTAAGTGGCAGAACAGATGAACAAACAGTTAATTGCTTACGTGAGATGAAATCTGCTCAGCTACTTTGAAAACAGCTTCTAACTGGTTCCTCCTTTAACAGGATGACTGCTCAGGGGTAAGGCCATCATGCAGTCCAGCAACCTTTATGGTTCTGCTTTGATTCACCAGGAACTATTAGGGAAACCTTCCAGCGCCTCCTGTGAAAGACACAGGCATAAACACACAAACATTTATTAACATGTTACACAGTCTTCCAGTTTGATTTTCTCATCCTGTGGACAACAACGTACATGGATGCAGGTTTATTGTTAACTTTTGTAAGGTTTATTTACTGAACATATCCAGCTGCAGCTCCACTGTGATCCTGAACTGGATAAGCACTTAAGAAAATGTGTCAATAAATGGACGTACATCAACTTACTATATTTATCCAAACAGACGGGACCAATAATGCTTCACTGAGTCAGACTTTTACAGTCTCTTCTATGTAAGAATGTCTCATGCTGATATACCTGCAAACTTGACAACAAAGGTTTTTCAGACTACATGTAGCTGTCCTCTATGTCAGCTAACACATTTACATTCATGTCACACTTATTTCTGCTTTCCCATTTTATAATTATTACTTACATTTTGATTAGATACCTTGAGTTTGTAAATGATCAGATTACATAATTGGAGTACAATGTATCCAATTCAGGGTTGCGGGAGGATGAAGCCTATCCCAGCTGATACAGGACAAAGACAGGCTGCCAGTTTATCGCAGGGCTAACACTTAAATGTTTGATATTTCTTATAATAATCATAATTATGACTATTATTTAAAGGTTTCTTTATAAATACATTTTGATTTTTTATAACCTCTAAAATATAAACCTGAGCTGTTTCAGATTCTGACCTCTGACCTCACTGCAGCTCCCTCTTGGAAGTACGTCTGCTTCTTGTCTTCCCCCAGTGTTGACCGCCTGCCCTTGATATCACGTACTGTACCTGAGGAACAAAAAAGGACAAACACTTGCCTTCATTTAAAAGTACATTCATACAGAGGAAATCTATGGAAACACACTAGTTCACCCTTTGGGAGAAATCAGTTCCTGTGAAACATTTCTGTATATGAACATCATGTGGAGAATGAATGAAATGAGTTCTTCAGGTGACTCAGCAGTCCCACACTGACAAATGAAATCTAGTTAAACTATTAAGCATATTTGCTCTTCTGAAATCTGTGTTAAACAACAACAAACATAAATTAGTAACAAAAATACAGCTGAGTAGAGGCTTTACAAACCACCAGCAGCCATAATGCTAAATTTGAATCTTCAAATGTTTCTGAGCCGTCTTCAACCTGCTTTTAACACATTAAAGTCCCACAGTCAATGCAGCCTGACTCAATCCTAAATGTTCAGCACACAGAGACACAGAGGTACTATTTAAAGTTTAGTGATAACCTGAGTCACTGATCATTTGCAGTATTACAGAGTCTGGCAGTCTTTGCATGATGTCCACGTCACTGTAAGTTTCTAGCTGACTCTCAGGTGTGACAGGTGTGCCAGCAGGAAAGAGTAATAATAACCTGCATCCTGAGGTTTGTCATGCAGGATTAAAGGAGCCAGGCTTTGTTCACACAGCTAGGATTGTATTTTACACTGACCCTGGGTCAGTATAAGTATCATACAGTTTAAACGAAGCACTGAAACTTGCACATATTTATTATAGATGCACTGAAGCTAATCGAGATATTTGCTGTCAATCTGTGGCTGCGATTAAACACTTTACTGGAAACTTTATTAACTAGTAACTTCATCAGTCATGACAGAAGCTAATATTTCTGTGCTAACATCGTTTAACCAGTAACAGCTTTACTCCAATATAAGCTAACGTTTACACCGTAACTTTAAGCTAGCACCATAAAGACGGTAAAACACGTAATAATATCTACAAATGCATCTTAAAGCTGTTATATTAGCACTCTGTGTATTACTAAGATAACCACATTAACATTACTGACACTCGCTGACTTTTAATAGTCATTCTATAAATGCTGTCCGTTTAAATGGTCTTACCTGTACACACTGCATATCCACCGGATTCCAGCCAGAGTGGATTCTGGAGTCTTCCCACGCTCCTGTTAGTGATCCTCCATCTGGATGGATGAGAACAACCTTCTGAACAATCTAGCAGGAGATGGCCCATATCTATGGGACTGATTTGTGCTAATAACGCCCATTGTATGGACTGATAACAGCCGAAGCAGGTGAATAAAGTCACCCAGTAGCTAGCTGTGCCATTACCCAGCATACATCACTCCCTCCGTAAATGCAATAAACGATACAAAAGTATTGTTCTACCTGTTTTTCAGGTAGTTGTTTACATTATATAATTTATTGTGTTCTGTATACGTCACTACAATGTGATTTGGAAAATGTCTAAATATACCGACAACAGGCACTTCCGCAGCAATCTCTTCAATCGGAGGACCCTTCACGTCAATTCCCGACGCGAGAGGGGTACCCTGCGCGTCCATAAGTGCAGCAGAGGGAGCCTGACCATGCGTCACACGTTTGACGAGTTGGGAGTGAGAACGTATTGGCTGCACGCAATGTTGATGGTGAACAGATCAAAACACTGACAGAATCCATGGATTACAGGCTTTTGAGTGTCCTTGCAAAGAAAGCTGGCTATATTGGTCGCTGATTTGTTTTTGTTTTGTTTTTGAATGTCAGAAATGTATATTTGTGAATGTGGAGATGTTATATTGGTTTCACTGGTAAAAAATAAATAATTGAAATGGGTATATATTTGTTTTTTGTTAAGTTGCCTAATAATTATGCACAGTAACAGTCACTTGCACACACAGATATCCCCCTAAATTAGCTAAAACTAAAAACAAACTAAAAACTACTTCCAAAAGCATTCAGCTTTGATATTAATGAGTATTTTGGGTTCATTGAGAACATGGTTGTTGTTGTTCAGTAATAAAATTATTCCTCAAAAATACAACTTGCCTAATAATTCTGCACTCCCTGTATAAATAGTGATTTTAAAGTATTGTGAAGGTCAAGAGCCCTGAACTAGAAAGAAGAAATCATGGAGATGATCAGATTGATGCCAGCATGGAAGTGTGTGTGTGTGTGTGTGTGTGTGTGTGTGTGTGTGTGTGTGTGTGTGTGTGTGTGTGTGTGTGTGTGTGTTTGTGTGTGTGTGTGTGTGTGTGTGTGTGTGTGCGTGTGTGTGCGCACCCAGTGTCCATCTGGACCATATGTGCAGTTCACAGAGCACACCTTCAGCAGCTTCAGCAGTGCATGTCTTGAATAGATTATAGCACAGTGCAGTCATGTGGAATACTTCACCCCAGAATTCAGCTATGTCTTCATTTGATGCCTTTCACTCTTTCTCCATCACACAGACACACTAAAAGAGAGTATGACAAAATCCTAGTAAGGAAGGAGGATGGAAGCAGTGTTTTACCATCCATATAATACTGAATCCCACACAGTACAGTACCTGTTACAGTTTTAATATGCAGCAATATATTTTATACTGAAATGGTATGACAACAGTTTGAATCCAGCAGACAGAGATGATTACCAGACTTTGCACGTCCACTGAAGAAAAAGGGCTTGGAGAAAATCAACAGATTTGAATGAAGTTTTTTAAAATTTGGATTCATGATTCCAAGACGATGAGCTAGGAAATTGGTTTGAATGACCTCATAAACTTTTTGGTGAGAATGTTTTTCAGTAATTTCACATGTAAATATAAAAATCTGAGATGCAGATTGGCATGTATGACTCCATGTACCCTGTGGCGCCACCCTCAGGTCAAACACAGGAGCATATTTGTTTGATTCAAGATCTTTTGATTTGTCTCTCTGTGTCCTCATGCTGTGTTGACAGCTGTGCTTGTCTGTTCATGCAGCCTGAGCACTGGCTGAATGAGGAATCATCTGCCAGTCCTCTGTGAGGAATACAAAATGAGTTGTGTGTGTGTGTGTTGTACTAGGGGATACAAGGAGTGCTTCACACAAACATTGTGGAATAAGACATTATATAAAGTCTGACTGTGTCTGTGAGAGGCACTATGTGTGTGTGTTGTTTTGGGGGACACGAGTGCTTCACACAAACACAGTGACATTGTATACATGTTATAAAATAATAATTGCAATTAGGTGCTTTAAAACTAAAATGATCTGACACTTAAACCATCTGATATACACAGCAAGAGAGGTACTGTCGATCGACTGTCAGCTGCTTTCTTTGTGGGCCACCACAGTGGAGCGATGTGTTGTTCACAAACGAGTCGGTTCGAAGAGCAGATTCTTTGTAGAGAACGAGAAGAGTGATTTCCGTTGGGAGAGCAGAATCTTCAGCTGCTGCTGTTCATGCAGGCAGGGACGATGAGCACGCTATATATACTCCAAAGACAGCAAGCGTAGTTGTACAGTCCAGCACAAAGCGACAGAGAGAAAAGGAGGCAAATTTGGCTGGATTTCAGTGATATTGGAGGCAATGAAAATATCCATTAGAGCAAGGTCAACAAAAAACCTGCACAGACACGGAGGACAGCTTACCCTCTCCCTTACACCCACTGATGCTGGAGAAGTGTCCTGTTTTGATCCAAGTATGTCAGCATCCACTGACTTAAAGGAAACTGCAGGTATACCAAAACAAGAACATTTCTTCCAAAACAAATGACCCCAGCCAAACAGCTGAATCCTGATCAGGCGATAGCTAAGATGATAGCGAATGATTTTTAAGCCATAGTAGTAGTAAATGTATAAAGCTTTTATTTTTTAAGGCTTTTTTAAAGGCTTTTATGAAAACACTAAATAAAAAGTGTGCTTAACAACACAAAAACATTCACATTTGCTAAATTAGGCTAAAATAGAAGGTCTCTTCATCATCTTCATAGCTTCCATCATGTCCTTCTTACCCCTCCTCCACACCTCTCTCTCTCTCTCTCTCTCTCTCTCTCTCTCTCTCTCTCTCTCTCTTCATTTATACGTTTCTCAAAGTACTTTTTCCAAGAGAGGAATTGTGTATATAAAATATTTTAACAAAAAACTAATTAAAATATCTATCAGCATATTGATATTAAAAGTCAAAACTGTAATTGGCAGCATGGCTCTCTTCTGGGAGCTTCCAGCCCTTTCATGTGCATGCATGGAAAGCTGGAGGTGGGAGGAGCAGCGGCAAGATCCCACAGAACAGAGCAAATGACAGTGATATGATTAAATAAGAAACAACATGAAAAGGAAGACATGGCGATATGCAGCTCCACTGTCAGGTTAAGGCAGCAAGTTTTTTACAGTGGGGCAAAAAAGTATTTAGTCAGCCACCGATTGTGCAAGTTCCCCCACTTAAAATGATGGCAGAGGTCAGTAATTTGCACCAGAGGTACACTTCAACTGTGAGAGACAGAATGTGAAAAAAAAATCCATGAATCCACATGGTAGGATTTGTAAAGAATTTATTCGTAAATCAGGGTGGAAAATAAGTATTTGGTCACCTCAAACAAGGAAAATCTCTGGCTCTCACAGACCTGTAACGTCTTCTGTAAGAAGCTTTTCTGTCCCCCACTCGTTACCTGTATGAATGGCACCTGTTTGAACTCATCATCTGTATAAAAGACACCTGTCCACAGCCTCAAACAGTCAGACTCCAAACTCCGCCATGGCCAAGACCAAAGAGCTTTCGAAGGACACCAGGAAAAGTATTGTAGACCTGCACCAGACTGGGAAGAGTGAATCTACAATAGGCAAGCAGCTTGGTGTGAAAAAATCAACTGTGGGAGCAATCATCAGAAAATGGAAGACATACAAGACCACTGATAATCTCCCTCGATCTGGGGCTCCACGGAAGATCTCATCCTGTGGGGTCAAAATGATCATGAGAACGGTGAACAAAGATCCCAGAACCACACTGGGGGACCTGGTGAATGACCTGCAGAGAGCTGGGACCAAAGTAACAAAGGTCACCATCAGTAACACACTACAACGGCAGGGAATCAAATCCCGCAGTGCCAGACGTGTTCCGCTGCTGAAGCCAGTGCATGTCCAGGCCCATCTGAAGTTTGCCAGAGAGCACATGGATGATACAGCAGAGGATTGGGAAAATGTCATGTGGTCAGATGAAACCAAAGTATAACTTTTTGGTATAAACTCAACTCGTCGTGTTTGGAGGAAGAAGAATACTGAGTTGCATCCCAAGAACACCATACCTACTGTGAAGCATGGGGGTGGAAACATCATGCTATGGGGCTGTTTTTCTGCCAAGGGGACAGGACAACTGATCAGTGTTAAGGACAGAATGAATGGGGCCATGTATCGTGAGATTTTGAGCCAAAACCTCCTTCCATCAGTGAGAACTTTGAAGATGAAACGAGGCTGGGTCTTCCAACATGACAATGATCCGAAACACACCGCCCGGGCAACAAAGGAGTGGCTCCGTAAGAAGCATTTGAAAGTCCTGGAGTGGCCTAGCCAGTCTCCAGACCTCAACCCCATAGAAAATCTGTGGCGGGAGTTGAAAGTCCGTGTTGCTCGGCGACAGCCCCAAAACATCACTGCTCTCGAGAAGATCTACATGGAGGAATGGGCCAAAATACCAGCTACTGTGTGTGCAAACCTGGTAAAGACCTATAGTAAACGTTTGACCTCTGTTATTGCCAACAAAGGTTATGTTACAAAGTATTGAGTTGTATTTTTGTTATTGACCAAATACTTATTTTCCACATGTATATGTGTGTGTGTGTATATATATATATATATATATATATATATTATGCACAAATGGAAGTTTTTTCAGGAATGTCAGAATTTGCAAACTTAAGAGGTAGTAGTGCAATGAGTCCTTTCACCCCCTCACAACACAATGAGTTCCATTGATATTGAGCTGTTTATTGTATAGTAGTATTACTGAATGGTTAGGAAATACATCTATTTTACTAAGTTTAGGCAATGAAATTACTTGTGAAATCTTGTGATGGAAAAATTTGCAACATTTTATTACGGTTCCATCCTCCTGTACCATGATTCCAGTGTAGAGCGAACAATGGCAGGTTAAAGCATGCTAGCTTGGTGAAAATTGGAAACTTTAAAGGTTGATTAATTAACTAGATATACATTAGAACAACATAGTTTGTTTTCTGTCATATATGTGGTAAAATCATTTTTGTGTACAGTGAGTTCAACTCTCATCACATATATGTTTTTATAAAATGTATGTTCTTATTGGCTATCAGCAGTCACTGAGTACATTTCATAATCTATATTAATAAGCAAAATGTAGTCATCTGTCACTTGTCAGGGGAGTCTATAGATATTATCTATTATGCAATTAACATGGACTTTGTTAATTTGGTTTTTGCATGGCACTTTGTCATTATTGGGGGGTTTTTTGGGTTTTTTTTTAATAATGCTGATGATGGCCTATTATTGAAGTGCCTATTAACAAACAACAAGAAGTATACTCACTACTCAAAAAAAATTATTTTCACATTTTTATTATTCATTTACGGCACAAACAAAAAACTTACAACATTTACCAAATCCTGACAGAGGATGATTATAATGATACAAGGATAGTAGAAGTGTTTACTCTTCACATCTCTTGCAGCTACACCATATGGTTGTTCTTCACATGGCACACATGACATGAAATTTTGACACTGCTTGTCACTCGCTGCATATGCTTCCTCCCACCTTCTCCACATTGTCTAGTTATTTCACTGGTGAAAGTATTTCAGGTAACAGTTCAGCTCCTAAAGTCAAATTTATGAACTTTCACTTCCTTATCCTATATCCTTCCTGGGATAGGCTTTGTTGCCAAATTGGATAAGTGGAAGAAAACAGAGGCATGGATAGATAGATGGTTTACTTTTGAACTGAACACCGATAACAAGTCAGAAGGGCTTCCTTTTCAGTTCATACGCAGTGTTTTATAATTATAGCAATTGCTTTGCATGCTTTCTCAGTCAATTTTAAATGAACTTAAGCCCAAGTACGTATATCTAGAACATACTGTGTATGATGAGATATTCAAAGTCTTCACAGTGTTATGTTGAAGGACATAATCTTTAGATTTTGTTTTACAATTTGTAAACAGTTTTTTGCTGATTGATAAACCTTTTCCCCTTTCTACTTCTGAGAACCTAAACCCTTTTAAGAAGCTGTTTTTATACCCTGTCCTGACCTGTTGCCAGTGTGTTGATGCCAACAAATTCAAAATGACCTAATTTTCAAAAAATGAAATAGTAAAATGTCTTATTTTAAACATTTCATGTGTTTTCAATGTTCTGTTGTGAATAAAATATGGGTCACTAGTTGTAACCCTGAAGGCATAATGACAAAGAGCATCTGAGCGCTTAAGAGTTGAGTCATAGTCATCTGGATAAATTATTACAGACCAGGACAGACAAGTTGGAGGAAAGTTGTTTTCTTATAACAGTTAACATATGAAATACACAAGCATAATTCGAGAGCGGTGGATAATATAAAATGGAGGTTTATATTTCAGTTATTCTATATATATTTTCATTATGGCAAGTTCACAGAATTGATGTGGATGTTTATTTCACATTTATGATTTTTCTTTCTTTAAAAAAACTAAATAAAAAAATACTAAATAAAGCATGGTGGCACGGTGGTTAGCACTGTTGCCGCACAGCAAGAAGGTCCTGAGTTCAATTCCACCATCAGGCCGGGGTCTTTCTGTGTGGAGTTTGCATGTTCTCCCTGTGGTTGTGTGGGTTCTCTCTGGGTACTCCGGCTTCCTCCCACTGTCCAAAGACATGCAGCTTGTGGGGATAGGTTAACTGGATAATTCAAATTGCCACTAGGTGTGAATGTGCGAGTGAATGTGAGTGTGAATGGTTGTCTGTCCTTATGCGTTAGCCCTGCGACAGACTGGCGACCTGTCCAGGTTGTACCCCGCCTTTCGCCCTATGACAGCTGGGATAGGCTCCAGCGCCCCCCGCGACCCTGAAAAGGATAAGCGGAAGCGAATGGATGGATAAACTAAATAAAAAATAAATAAATAAAAAATAAAAAAATAAATTTTTTTATATTATATATATATATGTGTGTGTGTGTGTGTGTGTGTGTGTGTGTGTATATATATATGTGTGTGTGTGTGTGTGTGTGTGTGTGTGTGTGTGTGTGTGTGTGTGTGTGTGTGTGTGTGTGGATCGACTCGGATGTCGCCTGGATTAACAAGGTCCATGTCAGGTGTTGAGAGGCCAGCACACACTGATGAGAAGTGGCCTACAGGAGCAAGAAGGCATGAGTGGAAAATGGCAAGTGATAAAAATAGGGCGCTGTTAGAATGCTACATGAATAGGATGAGGGACCTATGGAATCTTCCATACCCAGCATCTAGATTGATGGCGAAACAACTAGTAGCTCAGTCTTCTGACATTCAGAAGAAGGAACTGCTCTCACAGGTAGAGATTGACAATGTACAACATAAATGCTACGGGATGGGCTCCCAGGTTATCATCAACCCCACCCGAAATTTGCTGGCTCCAGGTGTAATGGAAGAAGGATCGTTGAATGGGAGAAGAATGGTGCTGAAAGATAGTATCCTGGTGAAGCTTGAAACCTCCTAGCCGGTTACCAAGACTAAGTAAAGTACCCTCTGGGGGATCTATTAGATGATGTGAATGCAGCACTGCGGACAATACCTACTGCGACCATTACTAGCTGATCTACACCACAGCAGCAGTGATCAATGAGATGCTAGACTACAAGTTGAACAGCCACAAAGAGCAGTACCCTCTATGGAGAAGGAAACTAGACACCAAGATCAAGGTAGCAACTATTGGAGCTGCAGAAAGGTGCAATGAAGAAAGTGCCTAGAAGTACAGCAAGCTGTCCACATCTGAGGCCTTGGAAACTGCCAAGCAAAGACTCACAGCCTTGGCCAGTTGCTTGATAGAAATAGAACGCAGGAGAAGCTGTTCTCCACACAACAATCCAAGGTGTACTCTCAGTGGCAGCAGAACAATATGAGAACAGCATCACGAAGGCTGAGCATTGACGTTATGTGTTGCGTCCTTCTCCCATATCATCTTCCAGTATTGCTCAGTGGCTAGTAGATCTAAGAGTAGACCACAGCAACCTCCCAGAGCAGGGTCCACCACGTATGGAGGGTTTCACCCCAAATCCATCACCCTTAGACTGTACACTAAGCTGAAGGAAGGAGGTTGAGGACTGGTGAGGGTTAGTACCACAGTCCAGGATGAGACAACGAACAACCACGTGTACATCAGAAAGATGGCCACCACCGACCGCGTGCTCAGACAGCAGAAACCCAAGAAAGAGGAGCAAGAAGAGGAACCATCATGGAACGACATGCCCCAGCATGGCATGTACCACTACCAAATAGAGGAAGTGACTGACATCCAGAAATCCTACCAGTGGCTGGACGAAGCTGGACTCAAAGACAGCACAGAAGCACTAATCATGGCAGCACAGGAACAAGCTCTAAGCATAATATCCATAGAGGCTGGGGTCTGTCACACCAGGTGTAGGCTGTGTAAAGATGCCCCTGAGACAATCCAGCACATAACAGTGGGATGCAAGATGCTAGCAGGCACGGCATACATAGAATGCCATAACCAAGTGGCCGGTATAGTATACAGAAACATCTGTGCTGAGTACGGTCTATGAAGTACCAAGGTCAAAATGGGAGACGCCCCCTAGAGTAGGGGAGAATGACCAAGCTAAGATTCTGTGAGACTTCCAGATACAGACGGACAAAATGATGGTAGCTAACCAACCGGACATAGTAATGGTTGACAAGCAGAGGAAGAGCGATAGATGTAGCGATATTGAATTACAGCAACATCAGGAAGAAGGAACACGAGAAACTGGAGAAGTACCAAGGGCTCAGAGGAGAGCTCCAGAAGATGTGGAGGGTGAAGTGGACCCAGTGGTTATTGGATGCAGTGACCCCCAAGCTAGGCGATTGGCTCCAGGAGATCCCAGGAACAAAATCCAAGATCTCTGTCTAAAAGAGCACAGTCCAAATTATATAGATGTTTGGAGTAATGTTGTAAATGCATGGTGTCTAAGACCTTTTTGGATAATGGAAACTACTCACTATTGGCTCAACTACAAAGAAGTTAGCATCTAACATTTAGGCCTAGAAGGTCACCGGAACCATTTATGGTTGGAGTCAGGGCTGGGTTGTAAACTGTATTTCACCAATATGCTAAACAAATACACTTTTTGAACCTAAAAGATGTTACCTTTTAAATCAAGTGTTCATTTGGGTATGCCAAAATGTTGAAAATGCTATATAAATTGTGATGTAAATGTAACCCTAACTGGTCATTGCTGAACTGGTGGATGTCAAGAGCTTAATCAAGAGCTTAATCAAGTGTATCCACTTGTTATTATATCACACACATGTATAAGCTGATTCAATGGTCAGTATGGTATTTATACTGACGCTGTGAAATCAGAATCAGAATCAGAATCAGAAAGGGTTTTATTGCCAAATGTTGAGCAGGTTTACAACATTAGGAAATTGCAGCGGTGCTTCAGTGCAAACATACTGTCATAAATTGCGCTTAAATAGACATGAAAAAATAAAAGTAAGAATAACAATTAAAAGTGCTACGTGGAAAGATATATACATGAGTGCAGGTGGTGATCAGTGCCAAAACATGGAATGATGCAGTGAACACAGCATAGGGTCATGTGTTAGTGGTGGGAACAGTCATACGGTTATTGTTCATGTGTCCAACAGCAGAGGGGAAGAAACTGTTCTTATGGCGAGAGGTTCTGGTGCGAATGGACCGGAGCCTCCTGCCTGAGGGGAGCAGGTCAAACAGACTGTATCCAGGGTGAGAAGGGTCAGCTGAGATCCGAGCTGCACGCCGCAGTGTCCTGGAGGTGTACAGGTCCTGCAGAGATGGGAGTCTACAGCCAATCACCTTCTCAGCAGAGCGCACAACACGCTGCAGTCTCTGTTTGTCCCTGATAGTGGCTCCAGCGTACCACACGGTGATGGAGGAGGTGAGGATGGACTCGATGATTGTGGTGTAGAATTGCATCATCGTCCGTGTTGGCAGGTTGAATTTCTTCAGCTGCCTCAGGAAGTACATCCTCTGCTGGGCTTTCTTGATGACGGAGGTGATGGTGGGCTCCCACTTCAGGTCCTGGGTGATGGTGGTACCCAGGAAGCGAAATGAGTCCACAGAGATGATGGGGGGGAGTGGGGCTGTGTGCTTCCTGAAGTCCACAATAATCTCCACTGTCTCCACTGAAATCTTCCTATATATAACAGCAAATTTCTGTGGTTGCTTTTATATGGATAGTCTTGTATACTACATCAACATTTTAAACTTTTTTGTATGTGTGGGTGTGTGCTCTCTTTAGTGTGTGTGCTGCTTCTCTTTAGTGTGCAGCTTGTATTGACCTGTTGACAGATCGTTTGCAACACAGAATACAATTGTTACACCCCGGCCTAGGCAACCGGCGTGCAACACAGGAAAAATAGAAATAAGGGAAATATGCCCCCACACTCACCGCTCTTGAGGAGGGCGAGCCAACAAAAAAGACTAACACGGGTCTCCAAAAAAATCCCAAAAAAACGAAAGTATTGACAAAGACTTTCATCAAAGCAAAATAGGCCATCTAATTACATCCAACACCAAACAAATACAACCGGGGGGAAGATCGACATGACAAACGGAAACACAGGGCTTAAATACCTAGAGGGAGCAATCAGGGAAATGGACAACAGGAGGAAAACACAGTTGGGGCAACTCAGAACTGACGAGACAGGGAAACGTAAACAGAACACACTGATATAAAACAGACTTTCAAAATAATGCAGGGAAACACATCACAGTCACGCCTAAAACAGTACACTGCCAACCCCGAATCGTAACACAATACTCGTGTGTTCTGAAGTGGGTTTAAAGGATTAAACAGAAACAAACAATCTGACTTCAGCAGTTTACATCAGTGGTGTACTGTGGAAAACAAATCTCTTCAATCTCTCGTGATCTTTTTCTAGCACTCCACTCCTTACACGATCATTTCATGGTCAGAGAGATACCGAAAACACTCTTTTTTGTAATGTTGCCATTCTCAGAATTTTGGATGGTTTATCTGCTGTAGGACCCACTATATGTAGTTTAGCATATGAGCCCACACACAAACATTAAGCAAAAAAGAAAGCTTTGACCTGATTTAAAGAAAACAAACATGAGATTCTGGAGCAGTGCACTTTAACTGCTGTTGCCTTTTGCTGATGTTATGTCCTCTCAGTGGTGGAGTGGCAGCGATGCTGCAGGTCTGAAGGGTTGCAAAGTGTAGAGAAATGTCAGAGTTGCTTTTTAAAAATTTTTTTCCTGTGTTCTGCTCTCTAGAAATCCTTCTCACGTTTTGAGCTACTGTGAATTTCAATGTTAGATAAACCACCTGAAAACCACACAGAAGTCTGGCATACATGTTCATTAACTTATTTTCAGTGGAGAAGTGGGAGAAAGCCTATGTGTACTCTCAAAAGAAGCCATTTTGTAGCCCTGTGTATGTGTGTGTGTCTGTTTTACGGACTCTTTATAAAAGATTGAAATAGCTTCCAGGTGTGAAGAGGCAAGTCGGTTTGGAAGTTCCTTAGAGCTGCATTCTTTCTTATGGTTAGCAGAGGGTGACTGGTTGCAAAAAGATGCTAGGTTGTGTGGAAGTTTATGGAAAAAATAACCCTCTACTCCCTTGATTTACAGTTCAGCATTTTCCCCATGAGTTTACGATCAAAGTTTTAGGTCTTTTTCAAAGCTGATGTAGCATGCACGATCCCCAAAAGTTGATTCTGTTCATCTGGAAGTAGCGTTTTCAGTGGGAGAAACGTTTCATCACTCATCCAAGTGACTTCTTCAGTCTCAGCTGACTGCAGGTTTCCCCAAGGAGACAAGGAGGTCATTTACGCGAAAAGGGAAAGGCCATCTCTGAATCGAGGATGGGGCCTAAGGGTATATCTGTCACCATCTTACAATGCTGTGATTGCAGCAATTCCCCAACTCTCTGTGAATGGTACTCATGGCCATTGATCAGTGGTCTTTGATCAGTGGTCTTTGATCAGTGGTTGTTGATCAATGGTCATGGGAATTTGCATAATTATGATGAAGAAACTGACCTCCCAGCCCATTGTTCCTTCAGTGGTGCTAGTTTCAGTCATTATGCAAATGTACTGTTTATAAGATTTGGAAAACCTGCAGTCAGCTCCCACTGAAAACGCTACATCCAGATGAACAGAATCAACTTTGGGGGATTTACTTACCTGGATGATTGAGCATTCATCAAGAAGATAGCATGCCCAATGTTTATCTTGTAAATTACAGCCCCAAAAGAATAAAAAAGGATGGTAACGCAATGTATAGGTTTGGTGGGCCTACCTCAAGAGTAACACACTAGCTCGGTTTGTCAGTCAGAATCCTTGCTTTGGTCATCATATCCAGTCACTCAGATCAAGGACAATCTCACTAATTGATGGGTGATGCCACAGTGGCTATATTATGCTTATGATGAGTCCAAGTATACATCCAGAATTACAAGACTGGGTTTGTGCTTCTGAGTATGTGTTGGTAAGCTGCAGGAAGGTTGGTGAGTTCTGTAGTATGGACCTGTAGAGTCCCACCTAAGTTAAGCAGAGCTAAACAGGATTATTGGTGTGTCTCTGTTTGCTCCCATGTTTGTGTGATAAATGGAATCAAAGTGCCATAAACATGGTTGTATAACTGTAAAATCTATTACAAATGCCTTCCACATAATTATTTTTATTGTAATGAAATTGATACTTATTGTCTTGGTGTTGATGGGAGGGGTCTTAGCCAGAATGAAAGTCAAAGCAGGAGGAAGAACATTAAACCCTCCACTCCATTTGCCATCATGGGGAATGTGACGTCTCTGGTTAATATGATTGATGAGCTGTGGAACCAAAGGGCCACATTGCCAGAGCTGTGGCTTAAGGGAGACCAACATAATTATTATACAGATGGTTTTAATGTTTTGGCTGATCAAACCTACTTTTGCTTTCCCTTTGCTGTGCAACAGTGTAGGATCTGTTCCCAAATATTTTGCATATCTAGTGCCACCTGCCAGCAACTTGTCTGGTCAAAGGTAAGTAGAGGAACTATGGACTGACTTCCTGATCAGATTTTTCAGATTGAGATTTAGAAAGTTACCCTTAGCATTTAATAAAGAATGAGACCAGCTCGTACAGCCTTGCCTTTGAATCTTGGTTGTAAGTGTCATTGCATTGTGAGCATTAATGTGCTCATTACATTGTGAATCCCTTTTCACATATCAGGCACACACAACACCTCCCATCCGGGCTGGGTTACTCCCAGTATGTTCAGCGTACTTCACTGTATATTCTCCCTTTTGGCTATCAGACACTCTCCCTTCAAGTTGAGTCTTCTGTGCTAGAGCCAACATGTAAGGCATACAACATCGAAGGTTTCCCCAAGGTCACATAGTGTTCAACTCTTAAGGTACAGGGGTTATACAGAGTTCGTTCACTATGGCATATAACAACTGTGGTTTTTCTAACCAAGAATTGCTCTCAGGACTGATTGAACTGATTTCAAATTCATAAAGATGACCTTCTTGGTGATAAAACTGTAAGCAGATGGACCTTGTAATTCCTCAGATAAAAAGTCGCCTGAGATGCAGATTTTGGGGACAGCATAATGTGGCAGCACAATAAGTGTAAAAAGTGATCTGTAATTTGGATTCAAAGGTGTCTACCAAGGGTGCAATGCCAAATGGCATGCAGACAAGTGCCAGGGTGCTCTGAGAGCAGTATGTACATTTATTTAATTTACTTAATTACAATTGATGCAGTTTGTCACCTAGGGTAGTGTGTTGTGTGTGTGTCCATTTTTAAAGAGAGAGAGAAAAAAAGGTTTCTGTAATTTTGATATGATTTTACTTGGTATTGTAAGTTTCAGAATATTCACAACTGTAGCTGAAATATTAAATTTAACAGGAGTTTAGACAATGACGTGATAGTTTTTTATTGCTGATTTTTATTTGCAAATATTCCAGAAATTAAGGATTTCCAGTGCCAATTTTGCATTAAATGTTCAGAATTAATGAAAGCATCATCCTTAAATGAATGCAGAAGAAGAGTGATACCTCTGTCTTTTCATTTTGTGAAACTGAATGCACTTTTGTTGATTATAGTGTTTTTGTTGTTCCAGATTGCTGACTGCAGTGTGATGTAACTGTTGAGTTGGTGATTTGAACTGCTTTTCTCCAAGGTGTCAGAGTTTATATGAACTGGGAACACTGATGTTTTTTGATTGACTAATACAAGACAGATCTGTTAACTGTATATCCTTTGAAAGAGCTGGTTCTGCAATTAACCAGGAGGTGACGGATTGAGAATGATTGAGCCATTTAGTTATGTATTTTGCAATATTTCAAGTTTAAAATTTTGAGGTATGTTTTTGACAGGGCAGAATTAAGGGATTTATACGAGGTCGTATTTGGAAAACTTGCCTCGGTGAAAAATAATTGATTTAGGGTAAGACAGATGATCTGATTACTACAATTCGTTTGTAAATTGATACAGGGAAGTTCAACCAAGTAATTAACTCATCTTGTACTGCTTTTAATATTGGAGTGAAATTTAGGCAAAATAACTATGACAGCTTGGATATTAATATTATTCCTGAGATATTTAATATTGTCTGTGTAATGGGGATAGTGTGATATCAGGTTGCATTAATAAGGAATTGAGAAACATTCTAAAAAGGACAGCTCTTGAAGTAAAAAAACATCATCTGCATAAAGGATGTTTTTGTGTTCTATTGTGTTTCTTTGAATACCTTTAATATTTTAATTATGAGGTCTTAAGATATTACATTTAAAATCATGGCACTTACACAAGGTTTGGCCTTTCACTTAATCGTTAATATTTCAAGATGCCAGTTAATAGAAGCATCGTGCTGTAGCTAGTTTTATTGTTCTCTTACTGTGTTGGTTTAATTATTTTTTGGATTAGATCTATTAACATTGTTTGCATTGTATTCAGTTATTGCATTTCAAGTTTGGAAATAATCTACCCAGGGGCCCTTTAGTGGTGGCTGTAATGCTGGGATTGTTCCTGCTGTTAAGTTGCCAGTGGTGGCTCTGCCTGCACAGAAGATAACATATGCCTGGTTAAAAAGAGGTCAAATAAATGAAATGAGGACAATGTTTTAAATTAAGCTTTGGATAGGTCTTTAAACTGAAGTGTATTGCTCAGGCACATAATATCACACTGCACCCAGCCTTTAATTTTCTATGACAGCGAAGGGACAAGAGCCCAGCAGTCAGTGTTTACAGCAGCAGTGCCAAATGCACCAGCTGAGCCAGGCATGTCCACATGGCCCATCAGCTTGACAAGCAACCCCTTGAGCAGGCCAGCAGAGATAGACAGGGCAGCAGATGCAGACAGACAGCAGCTAGCCCACACATGGCGGCAGCCGTGACTGCACGACAGGCAACACAGAGATAATGGCCCTTTCAGAGCTACTCTCTTTTTTCTGAAGGAACACTTTCCAGGGGCGATGAAGATGAGGACTCATCACTTAATGTAAACTCACGGGTCTGTGCTTCAAAAGTGGAAGATGACGGGATTAAGAAAGAGAAGGGAAAGAGTTGCTTCTGGCATGCATTGTTAAATGACAGAGCACTTTCATACTCACAAGAGACAGGCCAGGGTTGGTTTGTGTACAACAAAGGGCTGTGGTTTTTCTGCTTACCTTGCTGACAACACTCCAGCAAGATGATAGACAGAATTCTGTGAAACACAGACTGCACTCATTTGTCTTTTTATTCTACAGACACGTAAACAGACTGGAACATATATAGCACCTTTTATAGTTAATTCGACTTCTACTACAAGTCTCATTCACCTAAATTCATAAATTTGGCACATCAGGGTTCAGTATCTTGCATAGGCATAGTTTGAGGCATGTACTATGGGAGCTGGGGTTTGAGCCACAAACCTTACAATTTGTATACTGTCTTGTGATTTTGAACTGGAGAAAGATTCCCTCTTTGAGGAGATGGATCTACAACTTTCAAGCAATTATTATTCAGGAGGTGCAAAATGACACTGTTTCATCAAAGCCTGTATCAGTAACACACATGGTTTTAGTGGCAGTTAGAGTTAACAATAATTTCCTGGCTGATAAACCTGGAACTTGTGCCAATGTCTGCCCTCAAACAACAATTATGCAGACTTGGTTAGTGGCCTTGACACACCAGCTGTGGGTAAAAACCTGCAGACACCAGCTTGTCTGTAATTGTGAGACAGAGGTGGCAAGTTCTGATAAGACAACATTATAAGATGCCTGTGCATAAGAACATCTCAAAACTGTACAGCACAAGTACAATACTAAAAACAAAGGCCCTTATTTTGGGTCTGTGACTGCCAGATCCAAAAGCACCACAATTTTGCCAAAAGAGAACTATCAGAAAATGAGCAATTGAGCCTATCAGATGATATCACTAAACAACTTACTCTGTGGGTAATTTTCCTGATCCATTAATAAACAGGTCAACCATGAAAACCTTTCTCACTCACTATGTATTAATAGACCTCTCTGCATTGAATTATACGTGTTATTAATCTCTGGCCCTCTTCCACAGCATGTCTTTTGTCCTGTCTTCCTTCTCTCTCCCCATCTGGTCACGGCAGATGACCCCGCCCCTCCCTGAGCCTGGTTCTGCTGGAGGTTTCGTCCTGTCAAAAGGGAGTTTTTCCTTCCCACTGTCGCCAAAGTGCTTGCTTATAGGGGGTCATATGATTGTTGTGTTTTTCTCTGTATATATTATTGTCAGTGTTGGGGAGTAGTGGAATACATGTACCGGTGTTACGCATTTAAAATACAAAATACGAGTAACTTTATTTCATTACAGTTACTGTTTAAAAAGGTTGTATCCAGAATACAGTTAATTTGTTGAAATAAAGGGATTACACGGCAGTCTTTTCCTGTCTCATATGTTAGGCTATGCCCTCTCTTTTTTTGATAATTCCACGCCGGTGTAAACCCAAACAAAACACGCATTAAAAGGCTCTAATGTCTGTGTCTCAATCTCTTTTTAAAAATTATTGTTCAAAAAATTATTTAATATGAAGGTAATAGACAAAGTGTTACAGGCGTAGCCCTAAAGAATGTAGCCTCATGGGCAGTGTAGCTAAGTAAGTAAGCTATTAAGACTCGACTGTACACTGTGTTCGTGTTTTTCTCCAAAACTAGAGCAGCTTTTCAACGCTTCTTTCTGTCTCTCGCTAGCAAAGTTGACCCAGACAACAAAGTAAAGCTAGTTTTCGGCTACGAGCCCGACACAGAACCCAATGTATTAGCCAGAGGTCACTACGGTTGTCACGGCTGCTGAGGCGAGCTTTGTGGAGTTGGAAGAAGGACCCAAGATGCAGGCAGTGGATGAGATGCTGGTGAGGTTTATTTACAGAGGTGTAGTGGCAAACAAGCAGTGAGGCATAACAAATAATGGAAGACACCTAAACTGGGAGAACTAAAAAATAACAGACCTGGGAGCATACGACAATGGGATGAGAAGCAGAGAGACGCAGATGAGGAACAGGACACCGTGGAACACAGGGTAACACAGACTGACACGGAGTAATACAGACGAACCGGCAACAGGCAGGAAAACACACAGGGCTTAAATACACACACCAGTAATCAGGGGATGAGAGACAAGAGGGCAACACAGCTTGGAGAAATCAGAGCTGACGGGACAAGGGAAATGTAAACTGAACACACATCAGACAGAGACCTTCACAATAAAACAGGAAACTCAGACACGGGGAACCAAACAAGACAGATCTAAACAGACAGCTTCACAAACAGATGGGGTGACACCATAGACAGACAGAGACACAGACTCAAAGGCAGACCGAATATAACACATAGAACTCAAACAATAATAATCATCATCATAATAAACTAGAAAATGATAATAAACTAAAAGCGCTGGGTCACCGACCCAGGACCATGACAGTACCCCCCCCCCCTCAAGGGCTGGCACCAGACAGCCCAGCAGAAACACAAAAACCGACCAAAACAAAACAGAAAACGACCCGACCAGGGCGGGCGGAGGGGGCCCAGGACAGAGGGACAGAGTCCAAAAAGGCCCAGATGGTCAAGTTCAGGGGGCCGACCCGGAGGCCGACAGCGCAGGAGGCCAAAACAGTTCAGTTTCGGAGGCCGACCATGCGAATGGCAGCGGCAGCGGGGCAGGTCCGGGGGCCGGCCACGCAGAAGGCAGTGGTGCAGAAACAGTTCTGGGAGCCGACCGTGTGGACGGCAATGGCGGCAGCAATTCAAGTCCGGAGGCCGGCCACGCGGAAGGCAGTGGCGGCGTTCAGGAGGGCGTCCACTGTGGCGAAGATGCCCAACAAGCGGCCTCCCAGATGACCGACGATGTGGAGCTGGTAGTAGGGGACCTGAAGGCTGCGTGGCCCCTGCAGCACCAGGCGAAGCGAAGGTTGGACCAGACGAGGCAGAGGCTGAAGCCGAAGCTGGGCCAGGCGACGCTGAAGCGAATGCGGAGGCTGAATCAGGCGAGGCTGAAGCTGGACCAGGCGAAGATGAAGCTGATGCAGAGGCTGGGCCAAACGAAGCTGGTGAAGCTGAAGAGGAGGCCACTGCAGGCGACGCTGTAGGTGATGCGGGAGCTGGACCAGACGAGGATGAAGACGCAGGAGCTGGACCAGACGAGGATGAAGCGGAGGCTGGACCAGACGAGAGTGAAGCAGTGGCTGGACCAGGCGAGGCTGAAGCGGATGCGGAGGCAGGACCAGGCGAGGCTGAAGCGGATGCGGAGGCAGGACCAGGCGAAGCGGATGAAGCTGAAGCAGAGGCTGGACCAGGCGAAGCTGAAGCTGAGGCAGAGGCTGGACCAGGCGAAGCTGAAGCTGAGGCAGAGGCTGGACCAGGCGAAGCTGAGGCAGAGGCTGGACCAGGCGACGTTGATGATGCTGATGAAGAGACTGCTGCAGGCGACGCTGATGATGCTGAATCTGGACCAGGCGACGCTGAGGATGCTGAATCTGGACCAGGCGACGGCGTGGGTGATGCTGAAGCTGGACCAGGCGAGGATGAAGCTGGAGCCGGACCAGGCGTGGGTGATGCTGAGGCTGGACCAGGCGACGGCGTGTAGGATGCAGCAGAGGCCGGGCCAGGCGACGAGGATGCAGCTGACGAGGATGAAGACACGGAGGCTGCAGCTGGCGGCGGCATGGAAGCTGGAGACGGTGGCACTGCAGCAGGCGGCGGCATGGATGAAACTGCTGCTGCAAGCGTGAATGAGGCTGCTGGTGGAGCAGCTGGTGGCTGGACGGGCTCCTCGGGCCCCCCAGCTGATGAGGCAGGAGGCTGGACGGGCTCCTCAGGCCCCCCAGCTGACGAGGAAGGAGGCTGGACGGGCTCCTCGGGCCCTCCAGCTGACGATGCAAAAGGCTAGACGGGCTCCTCGGGCCCTCCAGCGAGAACAGTCTCAGGACCAGTGGGCACAGGGGCCCCTGGAACACACAGGACAAAACCAGCAGGTGCGGGGACCTCTGGCAGGAACAGATCAGAACCAGCAGGCACACGGGCCTCTGGCAGGGACAGATCAGAACCAGCAGGCACGGTGGCCTCTGGCAGGAACAGATCAGAACCAGCAGGCATGGTGGCTTCTGGCAAACACATAGCAGGCTGCAGCTGCACAGAGCATCGACTCTGCTCAGGCAGCGACAGCCGGGTGCGGTCCTCAGCTGGCTTCTTAACCTCCAGGGGTCCAGAGTCTGCTGGGGGCTGAAACCCAGCCGCTGGGGGGGCCCTGGAGTGCATCACAGTCTCAGAACTGGTCAGCTGTTGAGGGATGATTACATTATTATTAGATTTGTCTCTCTGCTTGGAATGGATGGGCGAGGAACAGTGTCTTTCGGGTTGAATTGACTTGTATTGTTTTACAGGTGGAGCAACTGACACAGGATGCAGGGCTAGTGGCTGCTGAACAGGAGGCTGAACTGAGGGTGACTGACATAATCGTTGTGATGACAACGGTGGTGGAGTGGGAGACTGACCGGATGATAAGGCTGATGATTCTTCTGCCAACTGGGCTATTGACTGGGCTATGGATTGCAACATAGTCTGCAGTAAGTCTGGCTGTGACTGTAACTGAGCTTCTGGCCGGGCGGCTAACTGAGCTTCCAGTAGATAGTGTTCCTTATTTTCAACTTTCAGATTAAAAGCCCTGGTTAGCATAACACAGGACTTGGAAGAGGCAGAATGAAAGCAGTCCTTTAAATCCTCAGAGCAGGTGTTAACGGACCTTGGAGTATCTGACAAAGAATTAACTGTTTCTGAATTACTCTTTTCACATTTGAATAACCCTGAGTTAACTGGCATTGAATTACTAGACTCAGGAATAACTGACAGTGTTCATGAATGCAGGCTCAGATGGAGCAGAAAAAACACTGCGTTCCTGACTCACAGAATCTGCCGGTAACTGACGGCCGCGTGGACGTTGCTTCCGCCTGGGAGAAGGGGCGAGAGCGGCAGGGGAAGCGGGCGGTGATATGAGGCAGCTCTGAAGTGGCTGCTCCTGCTGTGGGGTGGATGGGCTGGGTGGAATGAGGATGATTCCCAGTGCTTTGTAAAAAGCCTGGGCTGGTGTGAGCTGGCCACTGGGGGGCTGCATGTACATGAAACAGTCACTCTCACTGACCCCAAGAGCTTGCTTGGCGAGCGAAGGATGGCGGCGGCGTGACCGCCGTTTAGCCCGGAAGGAGGGAGAAGCCAACTGATCGGGCAGCATTTTGTCCGACTGAGAGTCCTCTGGTGGACTGGGGAGAGAATCTTCCGGTAAGCCAGACAGGTCAGCTGTCCCAGTTGGGGGGTTAAGGTGAAGCGTGTTGAGGATGAAGTCCTGTAGGAGTGGGTGAAGTGAATCCAGCAGCCAATTTTTTTTTTATATTTTATTCCTTCGTAGTTAAATTTACCCTTTTTAATTTTTCATATTTATTTCCTATCTTATTCATAGCCTTTTCCTTTTTTTTTCTTTAGGTCACGATCAGTTGTCTAAGCATATCACTGCATATCGTACTGTGTATGACTGTGTACGTGACAAATAAATTTGAATTTGAAGCTTGATAATATATTAAGTTGGTCAGAAGGTTCCTTTGTAAGTGCGCATGCGCCATTAGCGTGCTGCCTGCTGTAACCCTAATTTCCTTTGGGATTAATAAAGTATTCTGATTCTGTTTCTGAAGTAATCCAAAGTATTCAGAATAGTTTACTCTTATTGAGTAACTTAACGGAATACGTCACAAAATACATTTTGGGGCATGTATTCTGTAATCTGTAGTGGAATACATTTTAAAAGTAACCTTCCCAACACTGATTATGTAGGGTCTACCTTACAATATAACGCACCTTAAGGTGACTGTTGTTGTGATTTGGTGCTGTATAAATAAAGTTGAACTGAATTGAATTGAAAAGACAGCAATAATGCCTCTGGTTGGTTTATAGAAGTCATGTACCCACTTTTCTGGAAGTTTCAAGTGGTGCTACTGAGAGGGTGTGTTGCCCTAAAGCAAAAGTTGAAACCCAAAAGCAGGGGTGTCGAATTCCAGGCCTCGAGGGCCAGTGTCCTGCAGGTTTTAGATGACACCCTGGGTCAACACACCTGAATCAAATAATTAGTATATTACCAGGCCTCTGGAGAACTTCAAGACATGTTGAGGATGTCATTTAGCCATTTAAATCAGCTGTGTTGGATCAAGGACACATTTAAAACCAGCAGAACAGTGGCCCTCGAGGCCTGTAGTTCGACACCTGTGCCCTAAAGCAACATATGACCAGTGTTGGTCAAGTTACTTGAAAAAAGTAATCAGTAACTAATTACTGATTACTTCCCCCCAAAAGTAATCCAGTTACTTTACTGATTACTTATTTTCAAAAGTAATTAATTACTTAGTTACTTAGTTACTTTTGAAAAACACGATTTACAACCTGAATAGGTGATAAAGCGATAGATCTTTCAGCCCAGTTCAATTCCACCATCAGGCCGGGGTCTTTCTGTGTGGAGTTTGCATGTTCTCCCCGTGTTTGCGTGGGTTCTCTCCGGGTACTCCGGCTTCCTCCCACCGTCCAAAGACATGCAACTTGTGGGGATAGGTTAATTGGATAATCCAAATTGCCACTAGGTGTGAATGTGCGAGTGAATGTGAGAGCGAATGGTTGTCTGTCCCTGTGTGTTGGCCCTGCGACAGACTGGCGACCTGTCCAGGGTGTACCCCGCCTCTCGCCCCATGACAGCTGGGATAGGCTCCAGCGCCCCCCGCGACCCTGGAAAGGATAAGCAGAAGCGAATGGATGGATGGAAAAAGAAGTTTTCTTCCCACGCACAGCGGACGCTAATGTTTTTGTCACTTTTTATGGAATCAAACTCAAAGTAAGGTCAGTACTTCCACGCTTTAAACGCTGCACGCTCATACTATGTGAGTGAAGTTGGCCCCCCCACCTTCTTCAAATCCAACAAAAGTGGTATCAAACGTTTGTGCTACGTTTGTGCTGGTTTGTGCTGCAAAAATTTTCGTTTGTGCTACTATCATTTTAAAGATATTAATAAAAATTTCTAGAGGTCATCAGAGGTCAACCAGCCCCCCCACATTAATTAAATCAAACTAACTGGGTGTCAATCAACTGTGCTACGTTTGTGCTGGTTTGTGCTGCTAAAATTTTCGTTTGTGCTACTTCTGTTTTAAAGATATTAATGAAAATGTAAAGGTCAAAAGGTCAACCAGCCCCCCCACATTACCCAAATCAAACAAAATTGATGTCAAACGTTTGTGCTACGTTTGTGCTGGTTTGTGCTGCCAAAATTTTCGTTTGTGCTGCTATCATTTTAAAGATATTAATAAAAATTTCTAGAGGTCATCAGAGGTCAACCAGCCCCCCCACATTACCCAAATCCAACAAAAGTGGTATCAAACGTTTGTGCTACGTTTGTGCTGGTTTGTGCTGCAGAAATTTTTGTTTGTGCCGCTATTATTTTAAAATTTTTAATAAAATAACGTCTTGATGCGTGCTTAATCATCCAGGTAAGTAAATCCCAAAAGGTTGATTCTGTTCATCTGGACATTTTCAGTTGGAGAAATGTTTCGTCACTCATCCAAGTGACTTCTTCAGTCTCAGCTGACTGCAGGTTTCCCCAACCTTATAAACAGTACATTTGCATAGTGAAGGAAACTAGTGCCACTGAATGAACAATGTGCTGGGGGGTTAGTTCCATGATTGTTAGTATGCAAATTCTTATGACCATTGATCAATGACAACTAATCAAAGCCTACTGATCAATGGCCATTCACAGAAAGTGGGGAATGGCTACAATCACAGCATTGTAAGATGGCAAAAGATGTACCCTTGGGCCCCCCTTCTCGATTCAGAGATGGTCAGCATCCTGACAGCCCAATGGACGAAGCTGTCTCTCAGTCTGCTGGTTCTGGCCCGGAGGCTCTTCAGTATCCTTCCTGATGGCAGCAAACTGAAAACGCTGTTGAAGGGATGAGTGGAGTCACCTGTAATAGAGAGGACCTTCCAGATGAGGCAGGTGCAGTAGATCTCCTGGGGAGGGAGGCAAGAGAGGTCCCCACAATGCTCTCGGCTGCTCTCACTACCCGTTGTCATTTTTTCCTGCAGAACCCAATGCAGGAGTCATACCACACAGTGATGCAGCTGGTGAGGATACTCTCAACTGTTCCTCTGTAAAAGGTGCTCATAATGGGGGTTGAATCTCTTGTGCTTCTCAGTTTGCAGAGGAAGTAGAGTCGCTGTTGGTCTTCTCCACATTCAGGGACAGGTTGTTGTTGCTGTACCACTCTGGCAGATGGTTAACTTCACCCCTGTAGTAGATCTCGTCGTGGGTCAGCAGAGTGAAGAGAAGGGAGCTCAACACACATCCTTGGGGAGCCCCCGTATTCCGTGCTGTCGACCCGTACTGTCTGCTGTCTTCCTGTCAAGAAATCTAGCAGCCCGTTATACAGCAAGGTGCTGATCACCAGCAGATCCAGTTTGTGAATGAGTTGCTGGGGAATGATGGTGTTGAATGCTGAACTGAAGTCTATGAACAGCACTCTGACATATGAGTCTCTAGTGTTCAGATGTGTGAGGGCTGAGTGAGGGGCAGTTGAAATTCCATCATCGGTTGAGCGTTTTGACCGGTATGCGAACTGAAATGGATCCAGGTTGGGGGAAAGCGATAATTTGATTTGATGCATGACTAACCGTTCAAAGCACTTAACTTAATAATGATGGAGGTGAGTTTGACAGGACGGTAGTCCTTAAAGCAGGAGATAGATGACTTCTTGGGTACAGTAATGATGAGGCTTTGAGGCATGTGGGAACGACGGCCTGACCCTAGTGATGTGTTAAAGATGTCTGTGAAGACATTTGTGAGTTCCACAGGATAGTCCGTCAGTGCTTGTCCAAGGATGTTATCAGGACCTGGAGCTTTGCGTGTACTGATTTTGGAAAGGGATCTCCACACACTGTCTGGGGATTGTGTCACCACGGTCTGTAGAGTGGGCTTGTAGTCTGTGATGGTTTGTATTCCTTGCCACTGCCTCCAAGTATTTCTGCTGTCGCTGAAGCTTTGCTGTAGCTGATGCCACGTGACAGGTTTGCCCTTGCTGTTCTTAGACTCACCTAATTCCCGGCTCTGAAGGCTTGCATTTTTCAACCTCAGGAGCATTTAAACCTGACCTGTGAGCCATGGTTTCTGATTGGCCCGGACAGTGATAGTCCTGGTCTCTGTGACATCATCGATGCATTTTGGGATGTAGGCAGTGACAGTTTCTGTATATTCCTGAAAGTCTGTGGTGTTGTCGTGTGTGGCAGCCTGTGGTGGAAAAGCAGTGCCTCTGAGGACCCTTCTGGCCACACCTGTACCTGCTTACGAACTGGTTTGGTGACTTTGAGCAGGGGCCTGTGGGAACCCATGGCACACCTAGATTTCTGCCTGTACTGACCCTTATGCAAAATAGGTGGAATTAAGACACAGTTCCAAAAGCAAACACAACTGATCAGTGCTGAGAGTGGTCCTGTTGCTGAGGTTGGGATGATCCTGTAATCTCTTATGAACGACCTCCAACGCTTCTATGACTGGGATGCAAGTGAAGACAGATGTAACATCTCTCTCTCACTGTACATGTATTGTTTACAAAATTAGGGAAACATAACCTGCACAAACAAAATAATTTGCAGGACAAATGTTTGACATCAATTTTGTTCGATTTGAAGAAGGTAGGGGGGCCAATTTCACTCACATGTGTTTATAAGGTTGGGGAAACCTGCAGTCAGTTGAGACTGAAGAAGTCACTTGGATGAGTGACGAAACATTTCTCCAACTGAAAATGTCCAGATGAACAGAATCAACCTTTTGGGATTTATTTACCTGGATGATTAAGCACGCATCAAGACGTTATTTTATTAAAAATTTTAAAATGTTAGCAGCACAAACAAACATTTTTGCAGCACAAACCAGCACAAACGTTTGACATCAATTTTGTTTGATTCCATTAATATGGGGGGGCTGGTTGACCTCTAGAAATTTTTGTTAATATCTTTAAAATAATAGCGGCACAAACAAAAATTTCTGCAGCACAAACCAGCTCAAACGTATCACAAACGTTTAACATCAATTTTGTTGGATTTGGGTAATGTGGGGGGGGCTGGTTGACCTTTTGACTTTTACCTTTTCATTAATATCTTTAAAACAGAGGCAGCACAAACGAAAATTTTAGCAGCACAAACCAGCACAAACGTAGCACAGTTGATTGACACCCAGTTAGTTTGATTTGGGTAATGTGGGGGGGAGCTGGTTGACCTCTGATGACCTCTAGAAATTTTTATTAATATCTTTAAAATGATAGCAGCACAAACGAAAATTTTTGCAGCACAAACCAGCACAAACGTAGCACAAACGTTTGATACCACTTTTGTTGGATTTGGGTAATGTGGGGGGGCTGGTTGACCTCTGATGACCTCTAGAAATTTTTATTAATATCTTTAAAATGATAGCAGCACAAACGAAAATTTTTGCAGCACAAACCAGCACAAACGTAGCACAAACGTTTGACATCAATTTTGTTTGATTTGGGTAATGTGGGGGGGCTGGTTGACCTTTTGACCTTTACATTTTCATTAATATCTTTAAAACAGAAGCAGCACAAACGAAAATTTTAGCAGCACAAACCAGCGTAGCACAGTTGATTGACACCCATTTAGTTTGATTTAATTAATGTGGGGGGGCTGGTTGACCTCTGATGACCTCTAGAAATTTTTATTAATATCTTTAAAATGATAGTAGCACAAACGAAAATTTTTGCAGCACAAACCAGCACAAACGTAGCACAAACGTTTGATACCACTTTTGTTGGATTTGGGTAATGTGGGGGGGCTGGTTGACCTCTGATGACCTCTAGAAATTTTTATTAATATCTTTAAAATGATAGTAGCACAAACGAAAATTTTTGCAGCACAAACCAGCACAAACGTAGCACAAACGTTTGATACCACTTTTGTTGGATTTGAAGAAGGTGGGGGGGCCAACTTCACTCACATGCTTACGTCACTGTCGTGAGACATTTTCGCAAAAAAATCACGGTTTTAGTAACGCAGTAACGCAGCGTTCCTACGGGAAAGTAACGGTAATCTAATTACCGTTTTTGCAATAGTAATCTCTTACTTTACTCATTACTTGAAAAAAGTAATCAGATTACAGTAATGCGTTACAAGTAACGCGTTACAAGTAACGCGTTACTGCCCATCTCTGGTTTACACTCAGTCTTTCAAATAGATGCAAGTAAAACACAGCGGAAAATAAATAAAGTCAAAGACTAGCGGTCCTTTTGCTCTATTTTCACCTGTAAAGCAGGAGCGGGGTAGGCGGAGGTTTATCCTGGTGCAGGTGTGCCGCAGCAGTCAGTTGAAGAATCCGCGAGTTTCTCTGTGAGTTTCCCATTACGTGGTAGCGAACTCGGTGCTTGCTTGGACGTTTAGGGGGGTTTTTTCACAGTAAAAATAAGTTTTCTTCCCACGCACAATGCTAATGGACGCTAATGTTTTTGTCACTTTTTATGGAATCAAACTCAAAGTAAGGTGAGTACTTCCACACTTTAAACGCTGCACGCTCATAGTGCCCGCACTCGATATATGATCCACTGTTGATCTGCACACAGCTGTTGTCACGAACGTCGCACTTGCTTACATCACTGTCATGAGACATTCTCGCAAAAAAATCATGGTTTTAGTAACGCAGTAACGCAGCGTTCCTATGGCAAAGTAACGGTAATCTAATTACCATTTTTGCAATAGTAATCCCTTACTTTACTCGTTACTTGAAAAAAGTAATCGGATTACAGTAACGCGAGATCACAAGTAACGCGTTACTGCCCATCTCTGCATATGACCTGTCCTGTATCAAAACACCGGCAACCTCACTTTTCTGTTTAAATTCATGATACCCTCATCATACCATCACCATATCCTAATCAGTTCTCTCATGCTATCAGAATTTGCCATTTAACTGCCGTTGTTCTCCTAAGTTTTGTAAGGAAGGGACAAAAATATTTTTACACAAATAAAAAAATACTTCCAAAAAAAGAGCCCATTTTGCTTGTTAGCAGGGTAAGCGTTTGGGGTTAAGGTCATCACTGGTGACAACTCAAATGATACTTCTTCCTTTTTTATCTATCAAAGCATTAGGGACAGCTGTGGGATGTGCTGTGATCATGTTATTGCAAGATAGAAAAAATAATAAAAGGTTCTTTCATGTCCAAATCTTTTTGCTGCTTTCAGTCTGCACCCAGCATAGCTACCATAGCTATCATTTCAGCGAGGATGATTAGATAATGTATCTGTGTGTGATAATGTGTCTATCGAGCGAAATGTTCTCCCAATAACATTTTTGTTCAACTTATTTCCTGGATTGTATTCCTTGTTTGAGTTGTGGCTCCACCCACATTTCTTTCCCAGCTTTGATAGAAGCAACAAGTGAAGTACGTAAAGATGTCCTTTGGCTAAACAGATTTACATAATGAATTCATTGAAAGCAGTCAGACAGACTGCGACTGGGAATCTGACAAACCCAACTCATTCATCACTCCCACTATTTTCGCTGAAGAGAGGCATAGCAATGACTGTCACGACTTCAGCTGAAACTAGCACTTTTACCAGACCTCTGCCTGGCATAAGCTGTCTTCTGTGCTAAGCACAAGCTAGTAAAGGAAACCTATTTTCCTCCACTCAGTGGGTCAGTGTAAGTGTTGAAGCATTGCCATTCCTCAATATCCTCACATCATCAGTATCAACAATGTGTAGTATCCTACCACTGAATCATGAGTTGGTAGACCAACAAATGAACAAATTAACTTTCCCTGGGAGATGAAATAAAAAAAAAGAAATGCGCCACTTACATTAACGCACATTAACGCTTTATGCTGCCTGCAATTTGTTCTATTTAGTATTTATTCTTGAAAGCTGTTCTGAGCCTAGTGATCTTTAAAATCAACAAAATACACTGCATGTTTGAAAATTTCATGCTTAGAAATGGCAAAGTTGACCTTAGAAAAATACAAGCTGTTGTGACCAGTGGAGTGAAATTAATTCCTCAGTACAAGTTCTTATCTTTGCTTCATCCAACCAAAGCGATAGGGAGTGAACCCAGCTGAACTGTAATGTAGAAGTCCTTAAAGCTGCAGGAAGCAGAGATGTAGAAATGGCTTTTTGCTCTTCAGACTACTTTACCCACCCATCTGGGCTGACGTTTTATATTTGTACAAATATTTTTATATGGTGGATATGAGTTTGCTTGTTCTCCTGTAGTACAAGGTTATGCTCTTGCTTGATGGTGTAATATAGATTGTCTTAAAAAAATCTAAAACAAATACTAAAGAGAGAAGGAAAATGGGAGATGCTTTCTGTCATGACATATATTGTTTTATTGCAACCAAATTCACAAAATAGGTATTATGTCTTCCATATTTTTATATTTCTTACATTACAGTACAGCAGTAATATAACTAGCACTCAACCTAACTGTTGTGTTGTACTGTATTTTTGTAAATGTTCAGAACAGTAACAATGGCAAAGGCAGTTTTATTTATTAGTTATAAAAACAACTGTCATTGTCACGTTAAGTACACTAACTAAAAAAAACAAACCCAACTGAAATCAAAATCCGTGCTATGACTTATTGTTCCTCTTGTTGTCCAAAATATTGTAATAAAGCTTTTATATTAACATTATATCATTTATATCAAACTGTAAACTGTTATATAAACAAATATTTATTCATTATGTAAAATATTTGTACATAATTCCTAAAAAGTTTCAGATAATTTTTTAGTTGGATTTTTAAAAAAATAAATAAATAAATTCATAATCTCTCAAATAATGAATTCATTTAAAGTAAGTTTTAGAATATATCAAAAGCTGTGCATTCACATTTTCTTTACACCATCCGAGTTTTTCAAACTGAATTTCCTCCTCATTAGAAGACACTTTCTGTTGTGTGTGTGCGTGCGTGTGTGTGTGTGTGCGTGTGTGTGTGAGTGAGTGAGTGGGAGTGAGTGAACGTGCACATCAGCCCAGACCCGTGCTCTTATGTAATCAGTTCAAAGCCTTCCTCTTCCTCCCTCTGAATTTGTGCCAAGGAAGGCATTTCTGAAGGAAATGGGCATTTAGCACTGCCAAGTGGAAGAGAGAAGTTGCTTGGCGTGGAAACAGTGTTAAAAAGAAAGGAGTATTGATGCATGGAGCCACTGGTTGTTGCTGGAAGTGTGGGGAAGGGCACCTAGTTCCATGATTTACCTGATTTTTAGGATATTTATTTATTCAGCCCACATTTAGGGGGGTGCTTGCAAGTTTGGGGTGAGAAAATTGAATATGCATTTAGTTGTACTTGTCTTCAAATGCAAAGAAACTGTGCTAGTTAACCTGTTTGTATGCCTTGACTGTAATCAATGAGGACATACAATAGCACTCATTGGCAGAGTGTTGACTTTGTACATATTTAACCACGATCTCTGTGAAATATCACACCACATGACATCATGTTAAAGAATAATTCCAGTTCGCTTCACTTTAATACTACTACTACCACTAATAATAATAAAAATAACTTAACAGTAAGATAACAATTACTTTGATTTGTATAATGTCTTTCAAGAAACCAGAGGATGCTTTACAGAAGAGTACCAAAAAAAGGTTAAAGGCTAAAGGTTTTGTTGAGGAGGTGAGTTTTGAGAAGTTGTTTCAAAGACTCAAGTGATCAGGCATTGCAAAGCTCATACAGAAGAGAGTGGGGACCAGAGGGTGGGGGCCGCCACACTTAAGACTGTTTACCTAAAGGTATGAAGGTTTTTGCGAGGGATAGGAAGAAGACCGGTGATTGAGGACTGTAGCACCCGAAACTGTGTGTATAGCAGGTCAGAGAGATTCAAATTCAAATTCAAATTCAGATTCAAATTCAAATTTTATTTGTCACACACACACAACCATACACAGTATGACATGGGGGTGAAATGCTTGTAGCTGTACAATGCCTGACCATTAAATGACAGAAAAAAGTTTTACAGTATTTACAATTTACAGGTTACTACAAAATTTACAAATTAACTTAGGAATTTACAGTAAAAAATGTGCAAACAGCAGAAAGAGATTATAAAAATTATAAATTATAGGAAATGTGTGGTGGTGCGTGTGGTGATGTGATGTGTGTGAGAGTCCAGTCTTACACCTGGTTCAGGGCCCGAATAGCCTGGGGGAAGAAGCTCCTCCTCATTCTCTCTGTTTTGGCCTTAAGGGAGCGGAAGCGCTTCCCAGACCTCAACAGTGAGAAGAGTCCATTGTTGGGATGGGAGAGGTCCATCATAACCTTCCTAGCTTTGGACTTGCACTGCTTGGTGTAGATGGACAGCAGGTCAGGGAGCTCTGATTGAATGATGCGTTCGGCTGAGCGCACCACTCTTTGCAGATCTTGTCTGTCCTGTTTGGTGCTGTTCCCAAACCAGGTGCAAATGTTTGCCGTCAGGACACTCTCGATGGTGCAGGAGTAGAAGTTCTTGAGAACCTTCAGTGGCAGATGGAAGTCTCTAAGTCTTCTGAGGAAGAAGAGACGCTGACGAGCTTTCTTAAGGGTGTTGATGTGACAGGACCATGACAGATCCTGAGTGATGTGGACACCCAGGTATCAGAAACTGTCCACGCTCTCCACTGGCGTGCCACTGATGATGAGGGGTTTGTAATTCCTCGCCTGCTTTGTAGTGAAGTTCACGATCAGCTCCTTAGTCTTGCTGATGTTTAGGAGGAGGTTATTCTCCTGGCACCAGGTCTCCAGGTTCCTAATCTCCTCCAGGTAGGCCGTCTCGATGTTGTCGGAGATCAGGCCTACAACAACAGTGTCGTCAGAAAACTTGACAATGGAGGTGGTGTCTGATGTGGCTACACATAAAGTGTACAGTGAGTACAGTGAGTACAGCAGGGGGCTTAAAACCCTCCATCTCACTCAGAGATGGAGGAGGAGACTTGTTTTCCCACCCTCACTGATTGGGGTCTGTCTGTGAGGAAGTTGAGGATCCACTGACACAGTGATGAGCTGAGTCCTAGATCCGTCAACTTGGTGAAAAGCTTAGAGGGAATTATTGTGTTGAATGCTGAACTGTAGTCCACGAACAACATCCTAACATAATTCCCTCTGCCAGTGTCCAGGTGACTCAGGGATGTGTGGAGCAGGTGAGATATGGCATCGTCTGTGGAACGATTAGTCCGGTAAACAAACTGAAGTGAGTTGATGGTGGCAGGAAGTGAAGAAGTGATGTGATCTCTCATCAGTCTTTCAAAACACCTCATTACAATTGAAGTCAGTGCTACTGGACAGTAGTCATTGTGGCAAGCGGGCTGTTGTTTCTTTGGAACAGGGACAATGATGGACTGTTTGAAGCATGTGGGAACCACTGCTTGGGCCAGGGAGAGGTTGAAGATCCCCGTGAACACCGGTGCTAGCTGGTCAGCGTAGGCTCTCAGGACCCGGCCAGGGATTGCATCTGGTCCTGCTGCCTTCCTGGTGTTCACCCTCCTGAAGGTGTTCCTCATGCCATGCTCTGTGATGATGAATGGATTTTCTTCACTGGTGCACTCCGAGCGCGCGCAGCCGTTTGTTGTTTTAATTGCTGCTGAGTCGAAGCGAGCATAAAACGTGTTCAGCTCATCAGCCAGTGAAGCATCGGCATTCATCATTGAAGAAGCTGGTCGTTTATAGTCCATTATAGTCCGCAGTCCTTTCCACAGGCTCCTAGAGTCACACTGTCATAGCTGTGACTCTAGTTTTTCCCCGTAGCTCCGCTTTGCCTTTCTGACTGCGCTGCGCACGTTGTAGGACGCAGCCTTGTATAGGTCCATATTACCGGAGACGAGCCCTTCATTGTAGACAGCGGTGCGTGATCTCAGAGCGTCGCGGATGTTTTTATCCACCCACGGCTTCTGGTTGGGAAATGTTCGGATGATTGTTCTTTCTGCTGTGTCGTCCGCTAGTTTCCAGATAAATCCCACAACCGCTTCCGTAAACATGTTGATGTCATCAGAGCTGCGCCAAAACATGTCCCAGTGACAAAACATGCCAAAACATCCAGTGCGTCCTGCAGCACAGCCACTGATTGGTCCGTCCAGCGAGCGACCTCCCTCCTGATTGGTGGTTGCTGCTTTAGCCTTTGTTTGTAAGCAGGCATGAGGAAGCTGGCGGCATGGTCCGATTTTCCAAATACCAGCAGGGGCTGAGCCTTGTAACAGTTCTTGAACGGGGTGTAGCAGTGGTCTAATGTCCTAGTGCCCCGGGTGGGGCAGTTGATGTGCTGGTGAAGGTTTTGAAATGTCCGTTTGAGATTCACTCTGTTAAAATCTCCCATAACAACGAGTGCGACATCTTGGTGAAGTGTTTGTTGATGTGTGAGAGCCTCATGTAACTCACATAAGGCTGTGTCCGAGTCCGCGTGAGGTGGAATGTAAACAGTGCAGGCAATGACCACAGTGAATTCCCGAGGGAGATAGAAAGGGCGACATTTAACGATCAAAAGTTCCAGATTGGGCGAGCAAGAGCGTGTCAGTGGGGAGATGTTTGTGCTGTCGCACCATCTGTTGTTCACCATCAAACACACTCCACCACCTCTTTTCTTCCCCGACTCCATTGTCCTGTCCATGTGGTAAACCACGGCGTGGTCTGGTATTGCTGGGTTCAGCCAAGTCTCGGTGAAGCAGAGATGTTGCAGTCCTGAAAGTCTCTCTGGAACTTGATTCTGGCTCTGAGGTCATCAAGCTTGTTCTCGATGGATTGAACGTTGGCTAGCAGGATACTGGGCATGGGTGCACGGTGTGCGCGGTGTGCGCGAGCCCGTAGCCTGTTCCTGATGCCGGCTCATTTCCCTCGAGGCCGCATCCTTTGTTCTCTCTCAGGATCTCCTTTGGCCAGGTTGGGTCCGGAGTTAAACATGGTGAAATGTTCGTGTATTGTAGACCAATAGAAACCAGAGTGTCTCTACTGTAGAGAATTTGTGTGTTTTGCATGATGCCCATGCAAGATTATGGCAGATATAGCAAAAAGTGATGAAAAACTGCAAAAAGTGGAGAAGTTGGGGCAGAGCATCCAGCACGGCAGTCGACCTCACCGGTGCCATTTCGTTATGTTGCTACTAAGATACTAAGAGGCTAGGGCATGGAGGGATTTGCAAGTGAGAAGAAGGATCTTGTAAGTAATGCATGACTTGACTGGGCACCAGTGGAGATTTATGAGGGGGGTGATATGTTCCCAGAGCTTAGTGCCTGTTAGAAGGCTGGCGACTGAGTTCTGGACATACTGGGCCTATCCAGGGCCTTAGTGGAAATCCCACAAAGGACCCCATTGGAGCGATCCAGTGGTGATAAATGTATGGATGAGAGTCTCTGCTGCAGAGTCAGTTAGTGATGGCCAAAGTTGAGAGATGTTCTTTAGATGAAAAAAAGTGTGTTTTGGTGACAAAATTTGACATGAGCAGAGAATGAAAGAATGGAGACAAAATGTCTGTGAAGGTTCTCAGTCATCCAGGTCATCGTAGTCAAAGGAGCTTGCTGCACTGTACAGCAATGTGGTGTATGCTGTACAGTGCAGCGAGGAATGCTCAGACCTCTACATTGGAGAGACCAAACAGCCACTTCACAAGTGCATGGCACAACACAGAACATTGGGGCACACTGTAGTTAACTGGAGCAGAGGTGGAGAAGGAGTGTCCCATGGTGACAAATCTCTGTTGGAGAGGTACGACTGAAACCAGGAGAGTACAGTACAAGTGAGGCCAAGATAGTTGGTTAGGCAGGAGAGAATGATGGTGTGAAAAACAGTGTCGAAGGTTGCAGAAAGGTCGAGGAGGATGAGGATACTGATGTGGCCAGAGTTAGCTGCAACTGCAGCTGCTGTTGGTGAACGAGGGAAGAGTAATAAGAAGCTTTGGCCTGAGAGAGAGCTTCTTTATGGGGTCTCACGTGATATTTATAAACCTTGTGGTTCTTATGTAGAGCCTCTAATGTCGGTGGCCACTCAACTTTAGGTCATGGAGATACATAGTAAACCATGGGGCAGGGCAGGTAAAAGAGGCAGTCCAAGTTTTGAGGGTGGGAGAGAGAGTAGAGGATGCTAGATATGGCTGCATTATAATAGTCAACAAGCATGTTAATCATGGTGTTGGATGGGTCTGAGGCAAAGTGGATTTCTATCACATTGTTCAGAGCCAATGTACTGAAAACAGAGCCTTGTTTCTGGTTCCTGTATGCAATGATATGTTTAGTGTGCAGCCTAGAAACAGGAACAGGAAAGCAGACAGTGAAATGGTCAGAAACAGGAAGGTCCAGGCACTTCATGGAGGGGTAGTGCCAGTGGAGAAAACCAGATCCAGCATGTGACCTCGGACATCGACAGACATTTAACATGGTGTGTGAAATTGAGACAGTCCGCTAGTGACAAGAATTCCGTGGCAAATGAAGACCTACTGGAGTTAGCATGAATATTAAAGTCACCAAGTTGGACTGTGGCTGGAAACAAGGAGCAAATGGAGGTGAGAAGCTCAGACAACTCTGACATGATGACACTATAGATTTTAGGGGTGTGGTAGATGAGGAAGACCTGGAGCTGTGTTGACCCAGCCAACGTTGCAGTAAGGCACTCAAAAGAGGGGAAACTGGGCACTGGCAGTACTTTGACCAGGATATCGGCTTGGTATAATTTAGCTAACCAAAACAAACAAATCCTGGGGGAGTGGCTTGATTAAGTGGCATAAAGTCCTGCGGATTTTGCCATACCTCTGTTCGGTAAAGAAAATTTATTTTCCTGTCAGTAATGATATTTTGGATTAGTATTGCTTTATTGCAAGCGAGCATTCAGTAGCATAAAAGATGCACTCTTGGTAGGTGAAGTTGAGGCATCGCGGCTGTACCTTATAGAACCGCAAACATGAGAAGAGTCGTATCAGTGCCGCTGTAAGTAGCAAGGCCAGGATGGGGAGACAGAACCAGAAGAATACAGCATGGACAAATCCTGGCATTGATATGTCCCACTGAAGGCCAGGAAGGATTGAGTGAAGTCAGATGGGAGAGCCAGAAAATTGTTTGCTAGCTGCACTAGGCTATCAACTGTTTGACAGACAGTCAACTGCTCAGTGGCATCCAGGTAACAGCTGATCGGCCAGGAAGGTGAGTGCACGAAGATACATGGAGGCAGGACAAACAGTCAAGAGATGGAGAGACAAGATAACCAGGTCCAATGTGCAGTGAAAATCAGGCTGATTCACACAGAAAGCAAAGTTTTATCACAAAATGAGAGGAGGCAACTTGCCAGCATGCTCTCAATCCAGAAGAGTAGATGTAACACTTTAGGCATGTAGTGCTCTGTAAAACTTTTCACACATTATTATGTGTGAAAATAAGAAGGAAAAAGTAATGTTCCACAGTATTATATATAATAGGGATGGGAATCGAGAACCATGTCTTGTAGAGAACCAGTTCCCAGTAGTCCAGTTTCTTGGAATTGTTATTCTGCCTGCCTATAAATCCCGCTTATCTGTTTTTGCACTCACTTTATAATTAACTGACTTCAGTTTGTGTAGTGGACGAGGAAAATAGTGGGACAATGTACAGTGTGGATCTCGACATGCTCTCATTATACAGGGAGTGCAGAATTCTGAATCAGAATCAGAATACTTTATTCATCCCGAGGGAAATTAGGGTTACAGCAGGCATCACGCTAATGGCGCATGCGCACTTACAAAGGAACCTTCTGACCAACTTTACACAAACATCACATTGGGCAGACATGTCAGAAGGTAGGCTGATAGGAAAAACAACGAAAATACACTACATGAGGTAAGAGGAGGAGAAAAAAAACTCCACTCAGACTGAGCTCCTAGTGGGAGAACAGTTTGATAACAGAAAAAACACCTCAGCACAAAAGCACATGACTATCAATACACCATACAAAGACAAGACAAGCAACAGGGGCGGGTAAAGGGTAAGAGAGAGCCGGTGTAGACAGCGCATCCGGTCCTGCAGTATATCTGCGCTGGTCCAGTTGACTGCTATCTTCCCCGGTAGGGCACAAGCATCGAAGGCGATGGAAAGGGAGGGGGGATGAGTGAATTATTAGGCAAATGAGTATTTTGTCCACATCATCCTCTTCATGCATGTTGTCTTACTCCAAGCTGTACAGGCTCGAAAGCCTACTACCAATTAAGCATATTAGGTGATATGCATCTCTGTAATGAGAAGGGGTGTGGTCTAATGACATCAACACCCTATATCAGGTGTGCATAATTATTAGGCAACGTCCTTTCCTTTGGCAAAATGGGTCAAAAGGAGGACTTGACAGGCGCAGAAAAGTCAAAAATAGTGAGATATCTTGCAGATGTCACGGCTGGCGGAGGGAGCCGTGTGGTGTGGAGGAAAAGGAGGACCCAAGATGCAGCAAACTGATGATACGAGTGATGTTTTATTTACAAAGGTGGTGGTGACAAAAACAGGCAACGAGGTATGAGTACTTTACAAACGGAAACCTAAACTGGGAGAAACTAAGTGACAAACCTGAGACCATACAAAAGGGGTGCGGGGCAGAGAGACGCAGAGACAGGAACACCATAGAACGCAGAGGTAGACGGATGAATGCAGACGAGCCGACAACAGGCAGGAGAACACACAGGGCTTAAATACACACCAGTAATCAGGGGATGAGGGACAGGAGGGCAACACAGCTGGGAGAAATCAGAACTGACGGGACAGGGGAAATGTAAACTGAACACACTCACATCAGACAGAGACCTTCACAATAAAACAGGAAACTCAGACACGGGGAACCAAACAAGACACAGATCTAAACAGACAGCTTCACAAACAGATGGGGTGACACCATAGACAGACAGATACCGACGCAGACTCAGAGGCAGACCGAATATAACACAGAACTAAAACAATCATCATCATCATCTGGAAAATGATAACAAACTAAAAGCGCTGGGTCACCGACCCAGGACCATGACAGTACCCCCCCCCCCGCAAGGGCTGGCCCCAGACAGCCCAAAACAAAAACAGACGACCAACCCAGGGCGGGCGGCGGGGGACCAGGACGGAGGGACCAACACCAAACAAAAAAAACTCCAGTGACCCAAAAGAATTGACCAAAACACAACACACACTGGAGTCCCCGAACAGGGTCCCAAAATATAGTTCAGGAGGCCGGCCCGGAGGCTGACAACTCAGGAGCCTAGAATAGTTCATCTCCGGGGGCCGACCATGCGGAAGGCAGTGGCGGCGACGGGGAAACCGTTCAGGCGGCCGACCGTGCGGACAGCAACGGCGGCGACGGGGAAACAGTTCAGGCGGCCGACCGTGCGGACAGCAACGGCGGCGACGGGGAAACAGTTCAGGCGGCCGACCGTGCGGACAGCAACGGCGGCGACGGGGAAACAGTTCAGGGGGCCGACTGTGCGGACGGCAACGGCGGCGCGAATGCAGGTCCGGGGGCCGACCGTGCAGACGGCAACGGCGGCGTGTAGGAGGTCGTCCACGCAGCAGGCGGGGGTGGCAACAGAAGTCCGGAGGGCGGCCACGGTGGTGATGATGCCCAACAAGCGGCCTGGCAGACGACCGACGATGTGAAGGTGGTAGTAGGGGAACCGAAGGCTGCGTGGCCCCTGCAGCCCCAGGCGAAGCGGAGGTTGGACCAGACGAGGCTGAAGCCGATGCGGAGGCTGGTCCAGGCGAGGCTGAAGCCGATGCGGAGGCTGGTCCAGGCGACGGCGTAGGTGAAGCAGTAGCTGGACCAGGCGATGCTGATGCTGGACCAGGCGATGCTGATGCTGGACCAGACGAGACTGCGGTTGAAGCGGAGGCCGGACCAGACGAGACTGAGGTTGAAGCGGAGGCCGGACCAGACGAGACTGAGGTGGAGGCTGGACCAGGCGAGGATGAAGACACGGAGGCCGGACCAGGCGTGGATGACGGCAGCGGGACGGCTGCAAAACCTGACGGCAGCGATGCTGCAGGAGGTGATGTGGAGATGTGCTGGCTGGGTCCTCCAGGACCGTCAGCAGGTGTGAGGATGTGCTGGCTGGGTCCTCCAGGACCGTCAGCTAACGAGGCGTGGTGCTGGGTGGGCTCCTCGGGCCCTCCAGCAGACGGCACTTGAGGCTGGCTGGGTTCTCCAGAACTCCCAGCAGAAGACACTTGAGGCTGGCCGGGCTCCTCGGGCCCCCCAGCTGACGAGGAAGCGGAAGGAGGCTGGACGGGCTCCTCGGGCCCTCCAGCTGACGAGGCGGGAGGCTGGACGGGCTCTTCGGGCCCTCCAGCTGACGAGGCGGGAGGCTGGACGGGCTCCTCGGGCCCTCCAGCGAGAACAGTCTCAGGACCAGTGGGCACAGGGGCCCCTGGAACACACGGGACAAAACCAGCAGGCGCACGGGCCTCTGGCAGGCACAGGACAGAACCAGCAGGCGTACGGGCCTCTGGCACAGACAGGACAGAACCAGCAGGCGCGGGGACCTCTGGCACAGACAGAACAGAACCAGCAGGTGCGGGGACCTCTGGCACAGACAGAACAGAACCAGCAGGCACACGGGCCTCTGGCAGGAACGCAACAGAACCAGCAGGCACACGGGCCTCTGGCAGGAACAGGTCAGAACCCGCAGGCGCACGGGCCTCTGGCAGGAACAAGACAGAACCAGCAGGCACGGGGACCTCTGGCAGAGACAGAGCAGAACCAGCAGGCGCACGGGCCTCTGGCGAACACAAAGCGGACTGCGGCTGCACAGAGCAGTGACTCAGCTCAGGCAGCGACAGCCGGATGCAGTCCTCAGCTGGCTTCTTGACCTCCAGGGGTCCAGAGTCGGCTGGGGGCTGGAACCCAGCCTCTGGGGAGGCCCTGGAGTGCGTCACAGTCTCTGTACTGGCCAGCTGTTGGGGACTGATTACTGCGTTATGTGGCGTGTCTCTCTGCTGGACATGAACAGGTGAAAAACAGTGCTTTTTGGGTTGGATGGACTCTACCAACTGAGCTATTGACTGGGCTATGGACTGTAACATAGTGTCTAATGAATCTGACTGTGACTGTAACTGGGCTATGGGTAGTGAGGCTGAATGTGATGGAGGTGGCGACTGAGCGGCTAACTGAGCTAGTGGCTGCTGGGCAGCTAACTGAGCTACCGGCGGGGCAGCTGACTCAAAAAACACAGCCCCGGAACAAACAGTCACACAGTCCAAAACAGAAAAAGGGTCCTTCTCACTCACCACAGCCGGCAGTTCCGAAGTCCTAATCTCCGGCTGTGGGGTGACGCGCCGACGGCGTGATCGTCGCTCCCTCCCGGGCAAAACCTCCGGCGGGCCGGGCAAAACCTCCGGCGGGCCGGGCAAAACCTCCGGCGGGCCGGGCAAAACCTTCACCGCCGGGCTGGGTTGGGAAGCGGTAGCGGCTGGTGGGTGAAGGTGCAGCTCGTGAAGAAGGAAGTCTTGTGCTAGCGGGTGAAGCGAGTCCAGCAGCCAGGAGTGGGCAGAGATTAGCTGCTGTAGCCTGGCTTCTACCGCGCGGTGAAACCCTTCCCCCTCGTGCTCGAGCCACAAGTTGACCAACCTTGAAACAGTGTCAATTAATTCCTCCCGAAACTCCTGGGAAGGTGCGGATGCTGCTGGGTCCATGTTGGTCGGCTCGTACTGTCACGGCTGGCGGAGGGAGCCGTGTGGTGTGGAGGAAAAGGAGGACCCAAGATGCAGCAAACTGATGATACGAGTGATGTTTTATTTACAAAGGTGGTGGTGACAAAAACAGGCAACGAGGTATGAGTACTTTACAAACGGAAACCTAAACTGGGAGAAACTAAGTGACAAACCTGAGACCATACAAAAGGGGTGCGGGGCAGAGAGACGCAGAGACAGGAACACCATAGAACGCAGAGGTAGACGGATGAATGCAGACGAGCCGACAACAGGCAGGAGAACACACAGGGCTTAAATACACACCAGTAATCAGGGGATGAGGGACAGGAGGGCAACACAGCTGGGAGAAATCAGAACTGACGGGACAGGGGAAATGTAAACTGAACACACTCACATCAGACAGAGACCTTCACAATAAAACAGGAAACTCAGACACGGGGAACCAAACAAGACACAGATCTAAACAGACAGCTTCACAAACAGATGGGGTGACACCATAGACAGACAGATACCGACGCAGACTCAGAGGCAGACCGAATATAACACAGAACTAAAACAATCATCATCATCATCTGGAAAATGATAACAAACTAAAAGCGCTGGGTCACCGACCCAGGACCATGACAGCAGAGGGATGCAGCAGTCTCAAAAATGCAAAGCTTCTGAAGCGTGATCATCGAACAATCAAGCGTTTCATTCAAAATAGTCAACAGGGTCGCAAGAAGCGTGTGTAAAAACCAAGGCGCAAAATAACTGCCCATGAACTGAGAAAAGCCAAGCGTGCAGCTGCCAAGATGCCACTTGCCACCAGTTTGGCCATATTTCAGAGCTGCAACATCACTGGAGTGCCCAAAAGCACAAGGTGTGCAATACTCAGAGACATGGCCAAGGTAAGAAAGGCTGAAAGACGACCACCACTGAACAAGACACACAAGCTGAAATGTCAAGACTGGGCCAAGAAATATCTCAAGACTGGTTTTTCTAAGGTTTTATGGACTGATGAAATGAGAGTGCGTCTTGATGGGCCAGATGGATGGGCCCGTGGCTGGATTGGTAAAGGGCAGAGAGCTCCAGTCCGACTCAGACGCCAGCAAGGTGGAGGTGGAGTACTGGTATGGGCTGGTATCATCAAAGATGAGCTTGTGGGGCCTTTTCGGGTTGAGGATGGAGTCAAGCTCAACTCCCAGTCCTACTGACAGTTTCTGGAAGACACCTTCTTCAAGCAGTGGTACAGGAAGAAGTCTGCATCCTTCAAGAAAAACATGATTTTCATGCAGGACAATGCTCCATCACACTCCCCCTTTTGATCTCTGAAAGAGATCACTTATAACATGCACTCCAGCATTTGCAAGGTCCAGGTCTTCTTGATCCTGAGGCCCTCTGTCCCCTTTAACGGGTGGACCATCTGTGGGATGACCTCTGTGTTCACGCAGTTCAGATGCAAGCAAAGTTAGATTTACAACCATAACAGCAGTTACAGATGACACTCCCATCACTCCCCAATTCTCCCACAGCTTTATTTTGGTGCTCCAGTTTTCCACTCCCATTTTAATGCCCCCTTATACCTTTCAAATGTACTTAGACTAGAACCTCTGTCTAAGGAGCTTTTAACCTTCATTTTTATTGCTGCAGCTACCAGTGTCTTCCAGTTGGGTGATTCTCAGCTTCTTTCTTCGACCTCCGGGGTTAGACCACCCTTTAGTCATTGCACAGTTCTGGGGATTATTCTGCCCCGATTTCAAACAAAGATCTATGTGTTTTGGGGTCACCGGCGTGTCCCCCTTTTTGCCAAGAGCCTCTCGAACCTCGTTGGTATGGTGTTCCTGGTTCTCGCCAACCCCTTCATGGTTATTGCTGTGTTTGTGGGATCCATCTTCTCCAGGAGCCCAAACGTCATGACACCTGACCCCAGTTGCTGTCTGGGCAGTCCCTACATCTGTCTCTGCCGTGAAGGGTCCTCATATCTCCGGGTCCCCGTCTGGTGTCTGTTCCTTTCTCTGCAAGAGACAGAAAACCAAAACACCTCTCTCCCTAGCCTTGATAATCTAATATTGTTATCCATTGTTCTTCTAATGATTCAAATTTGGTTCAAAATATTATGTTCAGGACTTATTCTAATCATAATCTATGTGTGTGTAAAAGTAATCAAAAATTAATGAACCATCTCTAAGTCTAACACATTATATGCTTAAATTTTACCATAGCTACATTATTAAACACAAAAATAAACTCATAGAAATTTTCATATCACCATTGTTTGATGTTCAAACTCAACTTCCACTTCCCCCTTTTTTGACACACTCCCATGTGTCAATTCACCGGAGCTAGACACTTAAAAGAGAAGGTTAGTGACATCATATCTCAGAAAGTATCTTCAATCCTGGACATTTCCCTTCTCCTTATGTAATAAAGTCTGTCATCCTTCCATGCCCTGGTAACTGGTCCATCCAGAGCTGTAACATTTTGAAATGTACATACAACAAGCCAAACCACACCTTGGTCACACCAACCCTTTTTCTGCCCTGAAGATGTCCAACGCCATCTTAGTCTGGACCAGGGTTGTAATAGTTTTGCAGTTTTCATTAGTTTTTATTTTTATTTAGCTTCTACTTCAGATTTTCAATTTTATATCAGTTTTAATCAGTTTTTACCAATTGTTTGCTAGTTTAGTTTAGTTTTGATTAGTTTCAGTTATAGTTTTAGTTGTGTCTGCAATAACTAAGTGTAGCAAAATCCCAGTCCCTTCATATCAGTCATGCTCTTGTGCTTATCCTTGGGTATTGTGACTATTAACTCTTGCAGCACCGGGTGCTCCTAATTTTGGTTCAAGTGAATTTATAAACTTTGTGCACCCTGGAATAAACATAATCAACCTGATCCACATTTTACTGCGTGTTATTTCACCATCTTATTGATTCAAATGCTCCATCCTTATGTGGTTTGCGACATTATGTTTATCCACTTTGTCTCTAAATGTTTGAAGAATTTTCAAGTTTGGGGTCAAATTTTAAGAATTTGACCATAAGTGAAAGTTATGGTGTCATCACCCCCTTCGGGGCTTACCTTTCCCAGTTTTGATGATATTCCTCCCACAAATATTCGCAATTACCCTCCTTTGGTGTGAAAACTGTTGGTGTGGTCAAGTGGGTGCTATAGAAACAAAAGCTCAGGACAGAACAGTTATCAGTCATGTACTTCCTACAAATTTTGCATATGTTTTATTCCATATCGATCCTCTGAGTGTAATGGTACATTTTAATTTGAATTTATCCAAACTAAACACAATATTTTCTTTATTTACTTTGCTCTTGTTCTTTTGCAGTACCACATCCTATCAAATGTCCCTGTCAATTATATTCTACATCTAATAACTTACTATTTCAAGTGAGAACCTAAATCACGTGGACCAATGTTTATTATTGCATATCTCTATTCTGAATGTGGCCAGTCATTCATAGGTATTGTTAAAGTTTTGGCGATTTTCCTCTATAAAATTTAATTGACTTTTTTACAGTGGCCTGCTACGGTTAATAGTAACATATTCCAGTCATGAGTGATATCAAACGTTTTTCTCCACTGTAGCATTTGGCATTCCCAATCATATAACATGATACCTTAATCAAAACACAGCTAATATAGCACAGTTTTCTTAATGCAAACATCAGTAACTCAGACTCAGCAACCAAAGTGTTAAGTCTGCAGTTCATACTTATGTGAAGCTAGAGTCTCCTCCTCCAGTCTCTCTTATCCTCCTGCTCCTGCAAAAACAAAACAAAACAAAGCGAAGCATCCACCCTTCTCTTGTCGGCTGGGTGAATTGTTTATTGGCATTTACTAATCCTAAAGTGGGTGCAGTCATTGTCTCAGTATCAAGTCAGTCAAAGCTTTTAGTCGTCAGTCCATCACAGTCCATTCACATGCATACCTCCACACACATTCATACCAGATGTTGCTGATAACGGAGTCTCACGCGCAACCTATTCGAGCATCCATCACCAGCAAGATGACGTCATCATTTTAAAGGAAAACAATTCCTTGTTGTTTTTTGGGCCGGATTGACTCGGTGCAATCCTTTTAGACTCAGAACTTCTCAGTGTTCCCTATAAGTGAATTTCTCCCAAGCCAATTACAATCATGGAGAAGCACACTTTGCAACTGTTTACAGTAATAATATTTCATAGCGCTTTAAATCTCAATCTTTCAGGCCTGGTTTAAAGAGCTGATTGTTAAATCATGAACTCACAAAATATCACCATATCACCACCGGTGGATCACACCTCTCAGATGTTTTTTCTTCAGTGCACTGTAACAAAAACGAAAACAGACGTAACCAACAAAACACTACTAACAATAACACAAACTAGGGCCCGTTGCAGACATGTCCAAGCATAAACTATCCCTCTCTCGCTTACGAGAAAGAACACAAGCTAAAGCTCACTGATAAAATCAAGCTAGCGCTAAGCAAAACCAAACAATCAACCAGAAATTCACAGGAACATTTTGCTTCCTGCCGGGACAATATTGTGTGGGATTGAGAACCTCAGGTGCCGTAACACCTTTCGTTCCTCCTTGAATCAAATCTCAATCACAAAAAATGCCGTACTCCGACCTAAAACTTACACTATTAATTCATCATTTTCACTCTGTGCCACTGTTCCTCATCAGGGCTGTGTGGAGCACAGCAAAGAATTCAGTCAAGGCCTTGAGCCATAAACAGACATCACGCACAGACATTGTTTTCATAACCAAACCGTTTTAGAGCTTATTCCTAAAATCTACATAAATGCCTTCTAGGTGACATACAACACATTCTAAGTAATCAATGGCTCCTCATACAAATTATGCATTGGGATGTTTGTGTGCAGCATTTTGCATATCAGCATAAGCAAAGCATTCTTCATTGCATCAGCGTGTATGTGTGTGTGCGTGTGGATCACTCTTCATTGCACAAGCGTGTGCATGTGTATGTGTGCATCACTTCTCAGTGAATCAGCATTCCAGTGTGTGTGTGTGTGTGTATGTGTGTGTGTGTGTCATTTCTCACTCACTCAACGAGTGCACGTGTTCATGTGTGTATTTCACTTCATTCTGAATCTGTGTGTTTGGAGACGTGTGTGTGTGTGTGTGTGTGTTTGTTTCTCTTCATTCTGAGTCAGTGCATGTAGATGTGTATGTAGATGTGCAGCATTTGGTCAGGGTCACGTATGGGGGAGAGCAGGAGTCCAGTCAGCCTCGGCTTTCAGGGCCGGCAAAGCAGCCTGTAATTAAATATGTATAGAAAAAACAAAAACAAAACAAAACAAAAACAAACAAAAAACAAAAACAAACGAACAGGAAAATGATGTTGTGTTGGCTGTGTTATTCAGAGGGGAGAAACACCGGGACCAGGCCCTGTGTCAGCCTTCTCTCCCCCTTTTTTTGTTTTTTCTCACCATATAATCCACTCATAACCCACCAAGCTGACAGGACAACACAGGTACATGTTAAAATTCTTAAGATCATGTTTAAAAGCCCAAAAAAGGAACTTTCTTTCATTCAGTAATCACTTTTATTAATCAATCAACAGAAAACATGTCACAATTTGAATCTTTTAACCACTAAATTTGTTGTGTCTTGCCTGGTTGGTTAGACCAGTGTCCCCTTTTTTTTAAGTTAAATTGTTGTCCTGCAACCCAGAGGGTTTCTTTGTCAGTAATGTATAGACTTCATCATTTAAGTATGTTAAATTTTTCTTTAACTTTGCTGGAAAATCTTCACATGTTCATGAGTGTAAGCTGTTTCTTCATTGCGTGTATGTGCATTTGTAGGCAGGCAGGTTAATTTTATCTTTTCTCAAACTAGGCGTTACCTTAAAAGGAGCCTTTCTCTCAGATTTCTCTGCTTGTGTGTGTTTTTGTTTCACCTTTTTGTTGTGATGCTCCGGACGCCTTCCCAACCTCCACAAGTCCGTTGGCCCCAATTTTATGTTTTAAAACTTCTCTTAATTTCTCCTCTAATTCTCTCCTTGCTGCTGTCTGTTTCACAGCTGCTGATTCTTACTGGGTGTGGTTCCCATTACCTATAATTTTGCTTCGGCCGCTGTGCTTGTGGGGGCAGTTGGTCCAGGTCCGCAGCTTCCTGTATTAACACACTAAGAGATTTATTTTAATTTCATTTTCATCACTTTTAAACCGATAAGCAGGCAACACGCCTACCTTGACAGCGTAAACTGCACGCCAGTCTCCCAACACATTCCTCTCTCTACTCCTCCATAATTCTCCACTACACACCTCTTACTATCTCTCTTTTTTATTTATTTATTTATTTTTTATTACACCACAGAGTAATACACCCAATTATGCCCGTCTATCTCTATGTGGCTCCAAATTCCCTCTTTATTTAATTTCACACTCGTCAGGGGACAGGCACACAACAATTTTAACCACTGAAACGAGGAATTTAACCTTTTTATTTCTTTACTAATCTAGACTCAACCTTTGTTCGCAAAATGTGTCTTGTTCTAGTCCGGAATAAATGTGAACCCGTGATTACACGGCCGTTCCAGTGTTATTTCCGTAGCTAATGCGGGAGTCCTCAGTTCCCAAGTTGCCACCTTGGCATCCAGACGCCGCTGGGCCTGGCCGCGCGTCCACGACCAGGAGGGTCGCCACACCTTGAACAAAATTATTTCCACAGGTACACTAGGCATCAACCTTTGATCCTAAAATGTGTCTTTGCTCTAGCGTCCTCCTAATCAAACACATCAACCGTCACTGTCACTGTGTTCAGACTTCACACACACAAAAAGCACACTCAGAGCGTGCCCCACCCACAGCCAGAGCGCGCCTTACACACACAGCGCGTTTCACCATCAGTGAGACACACAGAGAGCGCTCTTCATCAGCAGAAATTTGCACAGAAACCTCTGAGCTCAACTATTAGATCTTCTGAAGCACACTGCACCATAGACCAAAATACCCCTTTCTCTGCGCTTATGACCGCCACAACGGGGCAAAGTCACATCATAAAAGTGATGCTTGCATCCCCGAAGTTATACCTGACATCATAAACCAGGTTTTGCTCTATGTACTTAAAATTTTACTTTGTATTATGACCGCAGCCCTTAAAACTCGACTGACGCCACAAACCCCCGTCAAACCTCTATCCAATGTACTAAAACTAGCACCAACCACTACTGCACTTCACGGCCGCACCACCGGAACACGGCCGTATCATAAACCAAACCTACGGACGTGTTTCGCTCTCGCGTTGCCAGCGTTCAACTGCACTGTGAAGCCAGCATCTGCTTTTCCTTAAATCAACTTCTATTTCATAGCCGGCAAAAGCCAGGACGTCACTGACACCATAAACAAAATAAACAAACCTCGACTTCAATGTACTGGACTAATGGCCGCGTCTTCAGAAGAAATTCTAACGTATTATTGCTACAGAAGCCAGTATTAGACAAAATTAAATGTGGAAGGTAAAGTGGCTGCAACTAGCTCAACGTAGTATCTTATTAGTTTCTCGGTAGAAGCAGTTTACTGCAACTAGCTCAACGTAGTGTCTTATTAGTTTCTCGGTAGAAGCAGTTTATTTAACACACTGGAATTCAGCCTCAACTTATGTTGTTAGTATCTTGCGCCAAAAACCAGACACCGACAAATTTACTGTGAAAATACGTGTAACTCAGTGAACAGATTAATTTGGAAAGCCCAATATGCACATTTGGTATTTATAATACAACAGGCTGTGCTTACCTTTTTATATTTGGACCGGTCCTCTGTTCACCTCGCCTCACGATCTCACCAAAAGCCAAATCTGCACTTCCTCAGCACACCAAAGATCCGGGTCACGGCACCAAGTTGTTGAAATCTCCCAATTCTTTGAATCTTTGGGCTGAAGGAAGGACAATACTCGGTGTATTTATGCTCAATCAACAATCATTTATTTTCATACAATTCAACACTTAAGAGCATAAGGACCATCATGATGGGGAGACATGCCTGAAGAGGGTCACAGCAAGTCTCAAAATGGTGACGGGTTGCTCAGCTTTTTATACTCTCTAGTGGCCCCCAGCTAGTCGTAAAAGCCAAAACATCACATTCTTTCTCTGTTACAGCGCCTAAGTTATGACCTCGGCTCCCTGTCTTTCTCTGCTTTCTGTAAGGTGGGGGTGTGGAATGTGGTCTATCTATCTCCCCTGTCTTTAGACACAGAGTCTCCTGCTTACAACCTTCTCTTCATGATTCAACAATTAAGCATGTCAAGAAAACAGTGTAACACATTCCCAGCAGATCAAGGATACAGAGTGATGCACATTTATCTAATGAACTAATATGTGAATATGTTCTGTTAACTCAAAAGTATAACGAGAACTAAACTACATACAGCTCACACACTCTATATTAAAGGGTATAATATGATCTACAGCAGTTAACATAATTCAACTATTTTGATTACATATATAAGGTAACATATAATAACAGAATAATCTAACAACACGCGTCCAAGTACTCCACAGCGTGGCTGGCAGGAAAGGGTATAAAAGAAGAAAAACTAATGACATGGCCACCTTGTTCACCTGATCTGAACCCCATTGAGAACCTGTGGTCCATCATCAAATGTGAGATTTACAAGGAGGGAAAACAGTACACCTCTCTGAACAGTGTCTGGGAGGCTGTGGTTGCTGCTGCACGCAATGTTGATGGTGAACAGATCAAAACACTGACAGAATCCATGGATGGCAGGCTTTTGAGTGTCCTTGCAAAGAAAGGTGGCTAATATTGGTAGCTGATTTGTTTTTGTTTTGTTTTTGAATGTCAGAAATGTATATTTGTGAATGTGGAGATGTTATATTGGTTTCACTGGTAAAAATAATTAATTGAAATGGGTATATATTTGTTTTTTGTTGAGTTGCCGAATAATTATGCACAGTAATAGTCACCTGCACACACAGATATCCCGCTAAAATAGCTAAAACTAAAAACAAACTAAAAACTACTTCCAAAAACATTCAGCTTTGATATTAATGAGTTTTTTGGGTTCATTGAGAACATGGTTGTTGTTCAATAATAAAATTATTCCTCAAAAATACAACTTGCCTAATAATTCTGCACTCCCTGTAATTGCACAAAAGGGTGAGAGCAAGATGGTAAAGTGGAGACTTCATCCAGGACAGAAACAGCTACATTATGCTGCTAAAACAACTTCAGCTCTTAGCAAGCACCTGCACAGACAGCAGACTTTAAAACCACAGTTCAGAATAATAGTTGGAAGGTTGTAAAGCTGCAATAGCTATCATGTTTTATCCACTTAAAATCATAAAATACTTAAGCTTAAGTTGTCTGCTACTGATTGCAGGCTAAAATGAATGTACTTAAATAAAACCCTAATTATAACCCGCAATAGCTTGATTACCACAAGGCCAAAATGAAAAGTCAAGACACAAACAAATAAAAAGAAACTTTTTGAAGTAGGAAGCCAATGCTGGTGGGGATGCAGGGCCGTGCAGAGAGGTTTAAAGGGGCGGGTGCTCAAAGTTAAAAAGGGGCACATTGAACCAGGCTGAATAACAACAACACACATTCATCAAGAATCTAATATGGGCAACAAGGCAAAGCAAACGTAGCCAATGTTTTAGCTGTTGAGGGGTTGCTGCTGATAGTGCTGGAGGGCAGGGCTGTGTTGATCTGAGACTGTAGACACTAAAAAGTCCATAGGAGAGATGGTAGCTGATTAAACAAGTGTCATGAGATAATAACAAAATGCAAAGATTGGTGACAGCGCTTGGAACCATAAGGACACAAAAAACTGTGAGAAATAATTTAGGCTCTGCCTGTGAATCACTCTTTGCTTCTCTTCTTCCTTCCATCCCATCATTTCATATATCATTCTCCACTTGCTATGTGAGAACAAGGCACAACTTGCTATTGCAATAAACTATAATCTAATTATCCACACCTAACAACTCTTGCACTTAATCTATAATAAAACGATGACAGAAAAATGTTATAGCATTGCCTTTAGTAGCCTCACACAGCTCCTGCTGTTTCCTCCTCATGTCCTTACCAGCCATGTCTGGACAATGTTATATCAGGAGTAATATTTTTTTTAAAAATCCATCTAAATAAAACACACACATGCACGCACACACAGTGACATTTTAGACCTTCTTCAGTATACTGTATATACTATGGGCATCATGGTGCTGATCCAGAATCCTTACATTATTATTTATTACTAGAGCTACAATAATAAAGCAATGAGGAGGGGGAAGTAATAAATATGAAATAATGTCATTATGATGATTCCATTTGTTTCACTATCCACTCTGTGCAGGGGCAAAGCTTATTACATTTTTAAACTGTAGAGATACAATAATTTTACTGCTGTAAAATCCAAATTTTGTCTTATTTAAAATATAAATCTAATATAATCTGCTTCTTAATGTATGTTCTTTAAAATACAGCGTGTGTTTTTAAATATATTATAATTATAATAATTATTATGTGGACATGCATATTAGATCGTTTTTTAGTGAAATATAATCCCTCCAGAAAGGCAGGAAATGCTCTGTAACTTGCTTTAAAGCTAAATATGTTCCCTAAAACGGTGACAGAGCTACAGACCCATGACAGCCTTACACAGGTAGCCAGCAGCTATGACCAGCACTACATGTGCAGTTAATAAAAGGACAGATAATGTTTGTCGCGCTGTTGCACACACAGCACGCTCGTTTGTTTCAGTTCGTCAGCTGCCACAAGACAGCTTACCAACGTGTACGTAATAAGCCAATACTCCTGGGTGCTACACACTACAGTGTACGCTGTACACCTACTTACTGGTTTTGTCGCATCAGTCTGTGTCTCTGAGTTAACTTGTGTTTCTCCTACAGCTCCGGACCGCTAAAAATGCGCGTGCTCTTTGTGAGCTCGTTCCCGGCTCGTAACCAGCGCGTTCTGCCGTCAAGGGCGATCATTGGTTAAATGTGATCATGTGACTGATGCAAGCCAGATCCTTTTATTTAGCAAAACTGTGATTAATAGTTAAATATTATTGTTGAGGGGCACAGACAGGACTCCGCACGCACACACACACACATAAAAATAAAAAATAAAAAAATTTTTTTAAAAAGTTGCCTCAACAAAAGGGCACTTTGGGCACCCATCAGGAAAGGGGCGGGTGCTCAAGCCCCTCTAGCCCCCCCCCTCTGCACGTGCCTGTGGGGATGGATGTTTTAGGAGCATGAGGCATGAGTTGTATGGCAGCTTTTCATCCGCACACGACTTCCAGTGTTTTTTCCTTCATCACAACAGCTTTCAACAACTTGCCAAGAAGGACCTTCAGAAATGTTCTTTTGTCCCCAAGAGTATCTTGTGATGCTGCATTGTTTGAAGTGGGTACAAACAAACCAAAGTGGGACTCGTGACTGTCAACTTGTTTATTCTGTCAGTGCTTCTGTGGAACATTTTTGCCATTCTAGTTGGTGTAACAACACAAATTGTTGCATCTTTACTTGTGTTGCATAATATGCTTTCTCCTCTGACAGCACACTGTTTCAAGGTCCAAATCAATCTTGAAATTTCAAGATATCCTTGGAAATTTCCATATTTTATGTTACTGCTAAAAGCTCACAATACTGTACAAATTTGGATGTAAATGAGTTACGACTTTATTTACCCATTTTAACTCCAATGTGTGTGAAATCAGGAAAACTGGGGCTTAATCAATCAATCAATCAATCAATCAATCAATCAATCAATCAATCAATCAATCAATCAATCAATCAAGGCTTTATTCGCCACGTGCAGGTTGCTCTGCAGTGAAATAGGGTTACAGAAAAATCACTGAAATATACACTACAATGGGAAAGTACAAGAGGAAAAAAAGAGACCTCTACTCATGCTGGGCTCCTGGGAGGACAGCATGAGAACAGGAAACAAAAAAACTCCTCTTCACAAAAAAGCACATAAATGTCCACAGCACAACATTATGGAACATGTGACAAGCCACAGGGTCGGGTGGGGGGTGAGGAGTAATCTGAAGCAAACACAGCAGCCATCCTGCCCAGCGCTACCATTCCAGCGCGGGCTCAGACCCGCCGTGTTCCCAGGAGGGAACAAGCATCGAAGGCATTTAGAAAGGGAGGGGGGATAAGTGTGTGCATATCAGTGTATATGTATGTGTGTGCGTGTCCAGAGTTCAGCTGAGACAGTGTCCTTCGCCCTGCTAGGCTAAGTAAACAGTCTTCCTGCCAATATAGGTGGCCTTGCATGGAATGGGAAGGAACAGTCTAGACACAGTCGTTATCAGGGTGTTTTTGTTGGACTCCAGCCTTGCGACCACAGCTGGCGCCGAAAGGGTATCCGCATGAAGTGATGGTGCTTTTTACTTTAGTGCGAACAGCTCATATGAATTTCAAAGCTGTTCTAACAGTCCAACATTGGTCTCTCAATCTAACCCTTATATAAAGTCTAAGCTTGTGTCTTGTATTGTTGCAATTGCATAAGAGGGAATGAAAGAGTCGCTATTTTCATTCTCATGTCCCCATTGTAAGCCTGCAAATGTCCCTTGCATTTTAAGTTGGATGTTAAATGCATACGGATAGTTTGAGGAGAAAAAGGCTGACAAAAGAAAAAAGAATGCACTGCCTCACATGTTGAATAATAATGCACAGAGGTCATTACTTATCTTTACTTGTTATGTGATGTTTGCATATGGGATGTGTGCAATGATTGAACTTTGGAATTTGGTTTGCATGTTGCATGCAACCCGTTATTACTCAGCAGGAGAAAGACATTTATATGGAAATGAATTGTATGGGGTAATCAGCTTGGCATTTGTGTAATTGTGGCTCGGCTGCTAAAACATTTTTTACCATCACTTGATGCCACAGCTTTCATCTAGAATGCATTCACCTTTTATAAGTAGATCTCATCCAATTTGAAATATATAGGAAGCCTTATCCGTTTGGATTGATTTCTGCCATGGGAAACCTAACTGCTGACATTTCTAATTAAATCACAGCCTGTAATAAATCTAGTTTGTCTTAATCCAAATGACAGTGAAAGAAGATAAACTTCAAACCTCAGGACAATAAAAATGAGAACATTTAAATTAGGGTGGCAACATGTCCTGGTTTACAGGCCTGCTTTTAAATGGAGCCTCCTTGTGTCCGGAGAAATCAGTGAAATATATCAAAATGTCCTGGTTTCAGCTGTCGGGTTGTCATATTTGTCAATTTCCTCACACAGCACTGACCACACAGGCAAAAGAAATCAATGCAATATTATGTTATTGAAGACCTGTCTCCATTTCTTTTGCAATTTACTGGATAGAAAAAAATATTCAGTAAACTCAACAGTTTCCTGTTGGTTTTCTCTCACTTCTTCCAACTTATCATTTCATGAATGTCTCTATAGTTTCTTGTTTTCACATCTGTTCTTACGAAAATTGTAATAAATAAATAAATAAATAAATAAATAAATATCTGAATGTTGGGGCTCCAGAAAAGTACCACAAAATAACAGAAATTTACCAAAACGTAAAAATATGGAAATATTCTATATTTAAAGTATGAAAAATTCAGTGTTTTTACAAGCTTAAGATTAAAATAAATTTCTGTAGCTTGAAGAAACCACAAGAAACAAAATCCTACCTACTCTTTGATCTGAATGCCAAAGACATGCCAATGTCTGGAGAAAAACAGGACTCATCATCTGGCCTCTACCATCCCTATGGTGAAGCATAGCAGCAGCAGTATCATGTTGTGGGGATGTTGTCTGGCAGCAGGAACTGGCAGGCCTGAAAACCAGTACAAGGGAAAGATGCAATATACAGAGACATCCTTCATGATAACAAGAGCGCTCTGGAACTTAGACAACCCTAAGCACACATCCAAGATAACAAAGGAGTCGCTTCTGGAGCACTCTGTGAATGTTATCAAGAGGCCCAGCCGAATTCCAGACTTGAACTCAACTGAACATCTGTGGAGAGATCTGAAAATGGCTGTGCAGCAACACTTCCAATCCAACCCAATGTAGCTTGAGAGGTTTAAAAGTCTTTGATGAAGACTGTGAATACTTATATACATGTTTTATTTTTGTTTGTTTTTTTAATTTATAATTATTGCTAAAATATCAAGAAAACTTTATTTACTTTGTCATTAACCCTTTAAGACCTACCATAGAACCAAGTTCGCCAGAGCTTATATTATATTTTTACATGCTGTGGAGCCATTTTTGGGACCATTTCAAGTTGCTATACATCAATACAACCATTATAGCCCAAACTTTAATAATATGTCTGCATTAGGTGCATAGTAATTACATAAATTGCAAAAAAGTGCAATAAACTACAAAAAAATTGAAAATCGTTTTTGTTTTTTTAACATATATTTCTAGTTAGAGAAATTTAAGAGGCTTATCCCTCAAAACTGTAAATACAAAAAAGTTACACAAACTAGTTTCCCACCACAGGAAATTTATTTTGAGTGTCTTCATAGTTTTATTTTTGAAATACACCAATTTTTATATACTGCAGGAAAAACGAAAATAAATATTATAGTGCAAATTTGCAAAATAACAGCATATGCATCAAAATAAACTATTTCCAGCAGTGCAATATGAGTCTTAAGCATCCCAGAAACGACACAGAAAGTCATAAAGTCAAACATAACTTTTTAAAACACATAACAAGTAAAACACAAGCTCATAAGGCCCCGATCGTAAAAAACTACATTTCCGCAAAATGACGTCACTTCCGGTTTCGGGCAGGTCATGCGGTCATGTGATAGTTCGCGCTGATGGACGTAGGAAGTGTTACAAACAGCTGATGGATCGGCGAAGCGTGTTTCTGGAATATCATGTTTTTGTTGCTGCAAGTGATTTTTATGCAGTTTTTGCAAAGCTATATGTGGAAGGAAACTGTGACCTAGGACAAGCTGATGGCATAAGATGTAAGTACAACTCCTCCAGTTTCATATGCAAAAAAAATTATTGCGCTAGCTTACTTGGTTGCAGAGCTACCGGGATTTAAAAATAGTTACGCAAAACAGAGCGTGCCCGCTCCGATCGGCTGTAAAGGGTTAAGAGTTATTGCATTTAGAATCTTGAGATGAACTGAATCCATCTTGGAATAAGGCTTTAGCATGACAAAATGTGAAACAAGTCAAATACTGTAAACACTTTCCAGATGCACTGTAAGTGGCTTTCTTGTTACAACAAATGTAAATAAAAAACACCAAATGTGTATAATTTGTGGGGTTTTTAATGCCTTTGTTTATAACAAAGGCATTAAAAACCCCACAACCCCACAACTCCTCTGTTTGCCACAATAAAGGATCCACACGGAGGTTGAGACTACTATTCCACCCCAAACAGAAAGGTTAAGCTCTTTATTGAACAGTTTCATCTGGAAACTTACCCTGGATCCAGATGAAACCATGGTGTCCTTTGATATAGTCTCTCTCTTCACTTGCATACCCACCACAGAGGCAGTGGAGACTGTCAGAAAACGACTACAAGAAGACAGCTCCTTGGAGGACAGGACCAACTTCACACCCGATCAGATTTGCACACTGTTAGACCTCTGCCTCACCACTACATATTTCAAATACAACGAAGGCTTTTACAGACAAAAACATGGCTGTGCCATGGGCTCCCCCGTGTCACCTATTGTAGCCAACCTTTACATGGAGGAAGTGGAAAGGAAAGCTCTTGGCTCTTTCAAAGGAAGAGTACCCAGCCACTGGTACAGATATGTAGACGACACCTGGGTCAAAATCAAGACACAAGAAGTGGAATCCTTCACTGCGCACATTAACGCTGTGGATAAAAACATCAAGTTCACCAGGGAAGACACAAACTGTTTGCCTTTCCTGGACTGCGCTGTGCACATTGAAGAGAATGGCAACCTCAACATCAAAGTTTACTGGAAGCCCACACACATGGACCAGTACCTCCTGTTTGACTCCCATCACCCTCTGGAACACAAACTTGGAGTAATTAGGACCCTACACCACCGGGCAGAACATGTTCACTCTAAGCCTGAAGGAAAAAAGAAGGAACACACACATGTAAAGGAAGCACTCAAAACTATCCTAAATGGGCGTTCTTAAAGTCAGCAAAGAGGCACAGAAAAGAAGATCAGACACCAGCGAGGGAGGATAAGAAGGACAAACGCAACAACATTGTCATCCCCTATGTAGCTGGTGTATCAGAAAAACTCAGGCGGGTTTTCTCCAATCATGACATCCCGGTGCATTTCAGACCCAGCAATACGCTCAGACAAAAACTGGTTCACCCGAAAGACAAAACGCCAAAACACAGACTTAACAATGTGGTGTATGCTGTACAGTGCAGCGAGGAATGCCCAGACCTCTACATTGGAGAGACCAAACAGCCACTTCACAAGCTGTTAATAGGAAAATTGTACTTAGTAGTCAGTATAATCTTTCAGTGATATAAGTTTGCATATGGTAGAATGCTGCATGTAATTATTTGCGTGTAGAAGTATATAGTTGGTGGCATATTGAAAGATTGTCTCATCCTAGGAGGTCTGTAACATTCTAGGGTGTTCACCCCCACATCCTAGGAGCATGAGAGAGGTCGTACCTTGTCTTATTGTTTTACGGTAGGATTAACGTAGCTATATCTGTTTTAGTCTAAGTGCTTTTGGTTTGATGAACTGCTGGACTTCGAGACCAGCAGGTTTAGGGAAGTCTTTATGGGGTCACACTCTGACCCCCCCCCCCCCCCCCCACACACACACACACACACACACAAGCACCCACTGAAGTATAAATAAAAGACCGGGGCAGTTTCTCGGCGCGAGTCTCTCAGTCTGGAGGCTGCCCTTGCTAGCAAGAAGTTCTGTGTGTTTCTGTTCTCTGAATCTTTACTGAAGAAGTGTTTTAGAATATATTTCTTAACATTATTTGGTCCTTCGTAGCCGGATCAGAAAATATCAGAACTGTTATCTTTGACTCTGTTCCAGGATCCAGCACTGATTCCTGACGCCGTGGGGAGCCAGCACCGAAGCCTGTGCACAGCCCTCTTGGATGAGGAGAGAGCCCCAGGTCGTTAAATTCGGGTCTGGGCCGGTGTTATAATCTGGTCCACGGCGGTGGGATTCAGTCCGATGATCTGAACCACCAGTGAGACGTCGGAGAGTGAGAAACACTATTTTGGTATATAAGACGGCCACAAAAGTTTAAAGAAATGTGATAAAAAAGGTCTAAGTTCACCAAAAGGAACTGTGTTTCGACTAGTTTTAGAGGTAGCTGAAATTATCTTGTGACAAATTAGGTTTAAGTTCGCCAAAAGGAACTGTGTTTTGACTAGTTTTAGAGGTAGCTGAAATTACTTCGTGACAAATTAAAATATGTTTAAGTAAATAAAAACAAGTATAAAACGGCCGCAAAGATTTAAAGTAACGTAACAAATTAGATTTAAGTTCGCCAAAAGGAACTGTGTTTTGACTAGTTTTAGAGGTAGCTGAAATTATCTCGTGACAAATTAGGTTTAAGTTCGCCAAAAGGAACTGTGTTTTGACTAGTTTTAGAGGTAGCTGAAATTATCTCGTGACAAATTAGGTTTAAGTTCGCCAAAAGGAACTGTGTTTTGACTAGTTTTAGAGGTAGCTGAAATTATCTCGTGACAAATTAGCGCGCAACTGTCTATGTGTGTGTATGTGTCTGGAAGTAAGTTGATTTTACAGCACAATACGCTGCTGAACTACTTCCATTTTTGTTTTCTTTGCTGAGGCTCACGTACTGGTGACAAAGGAGAACGGTTGAGTTTCATCTCACAAAACTGATACCGCTTCACCGTTAGGGTGAAGTCGAAGGCCGTATCAGTAAACCACTCTGAAGTCAAGCGTGCCAGCGACGGCCCAGCAAAATCTTTGAAAATGGGGAATAAACAAGAAAAATTAACACCTGATGAGGAATGGTTAGAAAAACAACAAACCGGAGCAGGTAAAATAAGTGCAAATAGGTGGAGAAATCCACAAAAAGCAAAAAAAACAAAAAACAAAACAAAAAAACGCAGATTCTTTAGATTGCCCTGATCAACAACAGCCGGTGCACCAGACCATTAATTTAACCAGTTGTTAATAGAAATCTGCATTAAGCTTAGGGTTGCTCAAATTCAGTATAATGACATATGAGATGAAGTAAAATAGGTAAATATTTAAACTAATGATGTGCATAGAGGCATTTGACCTGTTTGAAAGACTGTCGTCTTATAATGAGCCATGGTCGAGATATAGAGCACACCTGTGAAAACAACTAATATGTTGAACCCTGCATGAAACATCTAAAGGTACATGATGGAGAAGCTGAATTGAATATGAAAGTGCAAGACTTTGCCACTGTGTGGGGCAAAGCACGCGACCACTGTGAAGTTGCGTTACGGTCTCTTCTGAGCTGATGAGCAAGCTACACATCATCAGATCGAGAGCTGTCTGAGAACTCCTCAAAGAGAGGGAAACAGAACTGTGATAACTAGAGTGTGCAGCGTTTCCGTGAGCAGTTTTTCTGCATCTTGACTCATGTGTAGAGTGTACATAGCATCAGCATTATGTTTTTGTTTATTTGTTTTGTTGGGTGGAAAAATAGTTAAATAAACTGGTGATCATATTTATGGATATGGCACATATCATCAGCCATGTGATTTATTTATGCAGATGAAAAAGTGAGTGTGAATGTGTCTGATGTCACAGTGCTTCTGTGCGCTGTGTAAAAGTAATTGCCTTTGATTGTGAGAGCAGTGATTCTGCAGGTCACCAGCTATTTTTAAAAAAAAAGAGTGAAGAAGAGACAAAATTTACATTGTAGATGAAAAATAATCATAGGAAAAGGGTTTTGTGTTGATCAGCCAAGAACAACTACAATCTCATTTTCTGCTTTTAAGAAAGGACTGTTCACAAAAACAGAGAGAGAGAGAGAGAGAGATGAAGCAGTGATAATAATAATGAAAATGTCTTAGTTTGTCACTTTCAGGTGCAAAGCAGACCTGAATCAATTTTCCACATGCAGCGGTCGGAAGAAAGTCATAGTTTAACATCATTGGAAACATTCAGGCCAAGTTTCTGGTTAACTTATTTACAGCACCATGTGTCTCTCAAACTCACAAGCAAACTCTCACTCCTCCCTGAAGACAAGGAATGCAGCTCCAAAGAGCAATAACATGGCAGATAAAGAGACAGCAGTAAAGTCCTGAACAAAGAGTCCCAACAAGCAGCAGCAATGTGGACAAACAGCATCAGAGAAGAAGAGCAAACCCATCATCCTGCCTGATCGGATGAATGGCACTGTGTTTCCAACAAGCTGCAACTTCACTATGCATGTGAAGAAAACTTTTGAGGAGAACTGAGGAGACTGTTGGAGTTTGACATTTGCCACCTTTGGAGAAGATGGCAAGAAGAGACAGTGGAACACAGGACAAAGCTGAAGGAGAACTGCCGGCTATTGGACTGTTGAAGTGGGAGAGGACAACAGAGTGAGAGGACACAGGGTGAGTAAGTAGAACACAGAGGAGTGCTGGTGTTAAATGTGGGGAAATCAAAATTTGGGTTAGCAAACCTGGGAAAAACAAAACTGACTGCTTAAGTTGGAAAATTGAGAAGGAGTCTGAAACACTGTAAAAAAGAAACATATACAAAATCACACACACAAGCAGAACATGCATTAACCCTACTAACACTTCCAAACACAAGAGAACTCATGAAGATTAGACAACATCTTAAACATGTGAGTCTGTTTATCATCTTGTCCAAGTCACTTAGTGTGATGCAAAGACCAATGGACTCATAGCACATCAGTTACAAAATGATCAAATAATAGCAGAGAAGTCTGTAGGACAGGCAGCTTTAAGAACATGCCCTGCTGGAGATGCAGCTCCACAGACATTGATTAAACCTGCCTAATAACACAAACACACATGCAATGAAAATCAGCTTGTTATCTCTCATCAGTGTTAAAATAGTGTCAATTTAGCAGACACTTGTTATCAAATACTGAATTTGACTCTCTAGGTTGCAGGACAACAGTTTAACTTTGTGGGAAAAAAGATTCTGGTTTGACCAACCAGTGATCAGACAATAAATTTAGTTGTTAATATAGTAAATTGGGAGATGCTTGCTGCTTGATTGATGCAGCACAAGTAATTTACTGTATGAGGGAAATTCTATTTTTGTGATACTATTTTGAACATACATTTCTGTCGTCCTGTCAACTTAGTGGGTTAATAGCTGATATGCAAATTAGTTGATTGTTCTTAGATTAATGAAAGGTGACTGAATTCTAGCACGAGTGAATGGGATGTTTGGAGTTTGTTGAGTGGAGACTCTAAAACACTGAGTTTCCTGTTTTGATGTGCGAGTGAATCCTGTATCTAGATACACAACTCTGAATACATAAGAACAAACTTCTTTTGTGAAGTGCATGACAACATGTCACATGTTTTATGATGAAGGGAAAAAAGGAAAATTGAATAAAATAGATCTGTGGCTTAAATGAGTGAAAAGCACAGACCTGGGGATTAAACTCATAGCTAATAGGACATTAGGATTATGTTGTGTGTTGTGCAGCTGATGGTTGGTTTGGAGTGAATCTAGCTGATGATTTCTTTTGTTGTGAAGTTCAGCCTGCCAATTAGTATGATGGTATGATAAACCATGCTAATGGTATGATTTACCCTCCTGAGCTTGTGTCATGACTTAACAAGGCCTTTTTATTTTGATACTTTCACAGTGCACTGAAAGTTTTGTTTGATAATTTCTGTTATTTTTCATTTTTCATTTTTTGAACAGGCACTGATTTCTGTTTGTCAATTTCTTTTCTTTAAGCAGATCTGTACGTCGGGAATTAAAAGCGCTATACGACATGTCGAGAAAACCGTTACAAGTGAGTTTCTCCACATTAAAATGGGCTCTGGAGAAAGCCACTTATTTGGGACAATTAGAAAATGAGAGTCCCTTCCTAAAAAGGATTCAGCGAGGAAATCTGATCTAAAAGTTCTTCTTTTTCTTTTGAAATGATGTCATTTTGCTGAAAGTGGAAACTAAATGCGACGATGGTTTCCACTATCAGCAAAGAATGAATGAATGAATGAATGAATGGAAATAAAAAACAAACAAACTGACTGACTGGTAAAAGCTGACAAGACTTGACCACGACTCAAGGTTAACCTCCACCTAGACAGGACAAAGGGTGGATGAATTTATGTTTCCTGTTACAGGAGCAGAAAGATGACAGCAACATTCGAGGTTGCGTGATGGTTTTACCTTTTAAATGCCATTTTCTGTGTCTGTGCATCTACCAGGGGTGTTATTCACTACCTTGTGTTGCTCACAGAGGAAACTGTGAGAAAGTGTGTATACGCCTGCGCAGCGCTAACATTTGTATTTTCTTTTCTACAGCATCACAGTTTTTCAGTTTTGATCATGTGATTTATAAGAGGATTAGTTAATGTTTTTCTACTACAGGATTTCTGGGTTTATGTGTGAAGGAAACTGTGTTTACAGGTTATGAGTTGGTGATGCTTTTACACTGTGTTTTTGGGAAAATGTGAAGGTTACTTTGATGATGTGAATGACATTTTTTCCACAGCTATGGATGGCTAACTTTATGGTCTTTTTATGGCACCTCTGGAACCTGTCGACCTGCGTTTGACCTGTGTCTGACCACCGTCTGACCACAGTCAATGTGTATTGCTAATGTTTGTTTTTCTAAGAATGCATGTAGAAGATTCAGCAGAAGCGGACAAGTGACATGAGAAAAGCAAATAAGGGATGCAGTGTTTATGGAATAGTTGAAGATGGGCTACTGAGCTCATAGTGATTGATGAGTTGAGTGACTTTGCTAAGAGAAGTCACTGATTACATTAATGTTGACTGGGTACATGGGATGATCCATGTCTGAGGCAAATTATGGAAATAATTGTAGTTTACTGAGAAAACCTACACATGACACTTGTCTTGCTAGTGCTGAATGCTTATTATTTTTATGATATAATTGTTTATAAGTGTGAAGTTTGATTTCACTTCCAGATCTTGTTTTCCAGGCCATGATGGTGTGTATGCAGGCTCCTAGCGGAGCCAGTCTTTAAGCAAATTTAATATGCAAAACACACTAACATTTTTATTGCAGGATTATAGGTCCAGGGTGGTGCTGCTCCAGGGGAGGAGATGCCCTGATGTTACCTGGGATATGATCTAGCTAATCTTTTTCTTTAAAGACAGGAATCTGATTTTGATGAGTTGACTCATGGGAGTGTCCATGTGTCAAGATGAGGGATCCAGGATTAATATGAAACAATGAATTAACATTAAATTTTGGAATTAACATTAAATTTTGTTTTATATGATTTTTGCAGCGATTTGTGTGATTAACAGTTCATTCAACGGGTATTAAACCTATGCAAGTGATGCATCCGTGTTTAGATGAGGCTTTGATGGCCTATAAGTGAAGTTCACTGAACTAAAGAATGTGGTTTGATGATTGCTGACATGCTCTCCAAATAGAAGTTTTTCCTCCTAGCAAGGAAATACAGGTGCAGCAGTAATCTCCTGAGAAAGAGATTCCTGTGCCTGGAAGAACCATTCCAGGCACAGCTGACAGCCCAGGCAGTGGTTGAGGTCAAAGGTCAAGCTGGTTGGGGCCCATCATGAGATCAGACTTTGGAGCCACAACAAAGACCATGAAGCTGCGTTGGAATGAGAGCTGTGCCAAAGGGGGCTTTCCAGAGACCAACAGAGGAGATTGTGGACAACAGACGGGCACCTGAAGGATGAGGGGAGCGTGCCAAGCTCCATCGACAGCGCAGAGGGAGTCTAAGGATGACATCATGATTCTGTGAAAGCACAGGAACCGGAAGCTATGGTGGTGATGACAGCAGTTTCCTATGAACATCACCTAATGCTGTGTCACTATACTGTGCATACCCTGACACACTGAAGACTGCTGGGATCATAACAGCAGTAAGATAACTGGACCCAGCACCCTTTTCCACAAAGGGGTTTTTCTGCAGAGGATGGACAGTAGAAGAGTCATAAGTATTCCTACCGCAGGATGAAGGCCTGAAGTGAGGTGATGGGGGTTGATAGAGGTCAATTCAAGTGCTTCTGACCATTTCAACTACCTGCAAAATGGCGGAGAGACCCTCCTGGATATATCAGAGCCACTGCAAAAAGGTTGAGGTCCCAGGAAACCCCGGCACCCCCAAGACAGCACAATAGAGAAATCTCACACTTGGTTGTTTCAGTGGTGAGGGTGGAGTGCTGATTGAGCCCCCGTAGGGTAAGCTCGCACTTCAACCTCCAGCCTCTGATCAACTCTAGGGCAACCAAGTGCGAGGTGAGCAACCAGGACCCTCTTGGTTACCTTGACTAAGACGCTCACCCTTACAGGACCCCAGCTGATGCAAACAACAGCTGAACCAGGAGAAAGGCAGAAAAGATGGACACACGACAACTCTCACCTAAGAGACATGATGCAAGACCACATCCATCCGTGGATGAACAATGCCTGGTACCGTTATATTCACGACAGAACAAAAGCAGAATCGGCAAATAGAGACTATTATGTCTGTTCCCATCTACCCAGCACGGCAACATACCCCACACTATATATGTTCCTGGACCAACTCCCAGGGAAGAACTACTCTATGATATCAGCAGAGAAAGGGGACTTTGTGTCCTCTTCAACAACACATGCTGCACTTACATACTGGACGATGTACACTCATTAAACATGACTGATGCCCTGAATGCTTTGAGACAGATCCAGCAGGCCCAAAATCAGGACTATGTAAGTGATACAAGTGACTGGTTTTCTTAGCTTCACACTGGCTCCTGGTTACAGGTGCTAAAAAGACTATTCATCAGAATTGGGATATTTTTACTTTTATTTTGTGTCTTTGTAACGTGTATATTGCCATGTCTAACACTCATGATTAACCGCATAATGTTTTCTACTGTTGCTGCATACATAGCCATGACAAGTGATGATGATGACCCCGACCTGTTGGAACATGAAGACTTTGTGTGATTAATGACGGTGTGACAGAAAATGTACAACAAAATGTTACAAACTGGTATCCCACTTAAAGTTTTACTGACAACAGGAGGGAATGTTAATAGGAAAATTGTACTTAGTAGTCAGTATAATCTTTCAGTGATATAAGTTTGCATATGGTAGAATGCTGCATGTAATTATTTGTGTGTAGAAGTATATAGTTGGTGGCATATTGAAAGATTGTGAACACCCTAGGAGGTCTGTAACATTCTAGGGTGTTCACCCCCACATCCTAGGAGCATGAGAGAGGTCGTACCTTGTTTTACGGTAGGATTAACGCAGCTATATCTGTTTTAGTCTAAGTGCTTTTGGTTTGATGAACTGCTGGACTTCGAGACCAGCAGGTTTAGGGAAGTCTTTATGGGGTCACACTCTGACCCCCCCCCCCCCCCCCCCCCCCCCACACACACACACACACACACACACACACACACACACACCCACTGAAGTATAAATAAAAGACCGGGGCAGTTTCTCGGCGCGAGTCTCTCAGTCTGGAGGCTGCCCTTGCTAGCAAGAAGTTCTGTGTGTTTCTCTTCTCTGAGTCTTTACTGAAGAAGTGTTTTAGAATATATTTCTTAACACAAGCGCATGGCACAACACAGAAGAGCCACCTCCACAGGACAAGACTCAGCTGTCCATCTGCATCTTAAGGATAAAGGACACTCTTTTGAGGATGCCAATGTTCACATTTTGGACAGAGAGGACAGATGGTTTGAAAGAGGAGTGAAAGAAGCCATCTATGTCCACTGTGAACGACCATCTTTGAACAGAGGCGGGGGTTTACAACACCAACTCTCTGCCATCTATAATCCAGTTTTGAGATCCCTTCCCAGACACTTTAACGCCCACTCACATCCTGGGCCAGCTGATCTCAGGAATTCGCATGATAAGGTGGGGCCAGGTTTCACAATGAACTCACCCGAAACTCTGGCTGATTGGGACCCACACCCAGTTTCACACCTTGGCTCAGGCGATTAGAGGATCATCAGGGGGTCCTTTTGTCCCTCTGTGGGGGGATACTCCCACTAGGTTTATATCTGGGACTCTCCACCATTTGACCTTAGAACTGAAGAAGCTTCTAGGATGAGAGGTGAAACGTTTACAAGTAACTTAAATGTAACCCACCTAAAATTTGCCTCATGAAAATGAACTGCTGTTCCCAAAGAATGTCAGTAGGTGGCACTATGAGATTGTTTAGTGCTTGTGAACTTGAGTTGAGAACTCTAGAGAAGGAGAATAGTGCTAAGGCTACGTATGCTGGTCGGAGCTACTCACTGAGTTTTTCTTTAATCCTTGTTCAAGAAAACGGTTATGTGTGAAGACACAAATTGGATTTTACTTTTCCGCTTGTTGGGAAACGCGGACACTTTTTGTTGATGCCGATGTACCTCCGTTTTTGTGTTTTTTGTTCATTTCCCATACGGTAAAAAAATACATTTTTCCTGGCCAAAATATATTTCAAATATATGGTAAATATATTTTGTATTTGTGATGCTCCAAAAATATATTTTTGAAATTGAAAATATATTTCTTTCAAACCAAAATACATTTCAAAACATATTTTAGGGTGAAGAAAATACATTTCCAACCTTCCAGTAGAATGTATATCAAAGTATCCTTTATTTAAAATGTATTTAGTGCAATAATGATGATAATAATAATACTAAAAGTAACATGTTTTATGCACATCTGCACAAAACAGTTGGATTCAAACAAAACACAGTCAAAGGTCTATCACTATAATGTAGCGTTCATTGACTTTGAAATTATCTGTCAGTGATACAGTAAACAAGATACAACAACTGCTATGTACACTTTAGTTTTTGACAATATATACAATATAGTACTTAAAGGAACACACTGGAGGAGGTGGCTGGGGAGAGGGAGGTCTGGGCCTCTTTGCTTAGGCTGCTGCCCCCGCGACCCGGCCTCGGATAAAGCGGATGAAGATGGATGGATGGATGGATGGAACACACTCCACTTTTTTTGGAAAAAGGCTCATTCTCCATCTCCCTCAGAGTTAAAAATGCAGCGTCTTCTTTCTAGATCCGTACGTTAATAGGGCTCTGGAGCGTGATCTTACGGGATGGGGCATAGCCAGGATTTTTTGGTCGAGGCGCCATATTAGCAGGCCAAACAAATGCTTGCTGTGTGGTCGGTTGTAATGTTAGATTGCACTACCGGCAAAAGAATAAGCTTGAAAACAGGCTCTCTTTTCATTGTTTCCTCACCTGGAAGCATCACGAGGGGGCTTATGTGTTGGAGGCGTCTAGCCTGGATAGCAGCTGTGAGACGAGCTGATATTCAGTTCTCTAGCAGCCACAGATATCTGTTGGTTTGCTCCAGTATTTTCATTCAGGTAAGTTCTAAATAAGTTCATATTATTCTTTATAGCCTGTTAGTTTTATTTTCAATGCGCTCTGAGATCATAGCACAAACTTAGAACAAGCATGCAGAACTACCTTCTATTTATAGAGTTTCTAATTATTTGGCATTATTGCAGCAAACCAGCCATGAAATGAATGAAACAAATCCTGACTGGGTTCCAACACTACACATGGGGCAAAATCCCTGCTTCAAACTACATGCTACATACCACCATGCCAATCAGATTACTTCTTCCATGTGTGCGTAAAAAGGTGACCTTCCTGGATAAGATGGCAAAGGTTTGCTGCGTTTTGGTGAACATGTGCCCCAGTGTGGTAGTAAAACCAGGGAAAAATGCTCTTGTTAAATACTCTTAAGTCTTGTGCTGTTTATGTAGTGATAAGTTTTCAAAAGAGACAGTAAATTACAGAATGCTAGTAGTGGGTGATATTACTTAAACGCTATCATGATTTTATCTGAACATTTTGTCATTTGTAAATTATACATAACATTGATTCTGCACTGTAACTATGTGATGTTCCACAAAGTGCTTTTAATTAAAAATAGGCAAACATTTCTTTGTTTCTTTATTCAACTTTTGAACAGTGGTAATTAGTAAGTACATATTCGGTAAATGCAAAGTATTTACATGGCCCCCTAAATTAAAACATTATGGGTTATTCAGAACAGAACTATGCTTGGAAAAATATTGTCCCATCAGTTGATCCAACTCCTCCACAGTAGCACGTGGAACTTTTCTTTTTTGAGGACGGCTTCTTTTACCTGTCACAACGAATGGTCTGTTTATGTTTTGATCAACAACCTTTTTTTGGGCAGCTGAAGAGGAGAAGTCTATCTTATGGCCAACCTCTGGCTGTATCTTGGTCATATTACCAGGAAAAACCCAGTATGCAGGTTCATCTGTAACAGTCCTTGTGCCACAGATCCTCACTGTTGCGTCTACATTAAACAGAAGAGCAGTGACATGGCTGCAAGTCTCCACGACTCCAGCCATACAGCTGCAGTGGGCGGCTTCAACCTTCCCTGTGATGCTCACAGTGACCCATGGCTGCAATGCTGGTTCATTCAGTCTTTAAGAGTGCAGGACCTGAAACACACACAGGCAAAGTTCATTTAAAGACAAGAACTTTAATAAGCCAAGGCCGACACAAATGTGTTTTATTTACTTTCAAATCCATTTATCATAAATGTAACAAATAAAGTGTTTTTATGTATCCATCTATAGAACGCTGCATGTTATATTCTACATCTGCCTGTTTCTTTTTAGAAACCTATCAGCAAAAAATGAACCTAAAGTATGTAATGCAAGGATGTAATCACTTTCAAGAGGGAGAAAACATAAAGTTCGACTTTAAGTGACAATTATGGACACCTAATATGACAAGGGGATTCTGCAGGTCATTAATCAATGTATAAAACTAAAACAGAATGTATTTTTAGGGACACAGGACACAAACAAGGAAGCAAGATGTGTAATTAGGATTATTTATAATAAATATGAATTAATTAGGGCAATTTCTTTAACCATAAAGAATAACTAAAATCTTCAGGACAATGTCACATCAATGCACTGAACTCACTATGTTATCCCTCTAACAGAGCCTCTACATGTTCTCACTGTAATTTCCCCCTCATGAATGAATTTTTGCTAGCACTAATTTGAATGTTCGGGGGGAATCAAACGCATTTTACTTGCAGTACTCAAGCTGACTTACCTTTGCTTGAATGACGGCGTACTCACAACGTGGAGGCTTAAAAATAGCCAAATCTTGTACCCAGTCCTTGGTGAATTGGATGTGCGCCTCCAGAGATTTATAATTGCGAAATTGGTGCGCCGTGTATGCTCTGACTCCACAGACAAGGTACGAGAGTAGATCATGCTAAGTCAATAGCGGTTTGGTCTTCAGGGTTTCTACTCCACGGCTATATTTCATACGGGTCCACATTTCAACAATCAAGTACCGTCTCTTTGGATCTGGACACAATCTGTCTCTATACCGTCATTTTCTTTTGAGCTACGTTTCAGAATGGTTCGTAGCAATCTTGTTTTGATTCGTGGCCTGCCAAGATGGTGCTGCGCTCCCACAATGCATTGCGACATTACGTCAACTCCAAAGCCCTTTGCGTGCACAAGTGTATGCGCATGCGCATTGCCATGGTAGTTTATAAAATAAAGATATAATGAAAAGTAATTAATAAAAATTAAATATTTAAACATTCCCACAAATGTGCAATGAACGTGCAAAAACTCTCTTTAGTAGTTGTTGCTGTTTCTTTCTTTCTTTCTTTCTTTTTTTTTTTTGAAAAATAACAACGTCTCTGAGGCGCGAAATCCGACAGCGAGAGGAACGGCCGGATGCAGGAGACGGGAAGAAACAAGCCGATTATGTTCGCGTTAATTAAGTGGTTGGAAGATGTAAAATTCTCAATTCTGCCAACTGAACATATACAAGAATTTTATGAGGATGAATAATTAGCCGGCATGGAGGAAACGGACCTTTATTTCGTGGAGTGGCGACAAGAAGCCAAGGCGGGTGGCCAGTCTAAGAAGCCTCCATCATCAAGCTAGCAGGTGCCTTTTCCCATATAATATTACTTTATTCTCGCTTATTTGGAACGGAAGCGTAGAGCTGCCACCCAGGCAAAAGAGAAATACAAGTATAACGTAACGTGAAAAGTTTATCGTTCTAACAATATACTATCATGTTTATACAATATACTTTTCATGTTTGAACAACATTGTACGAAAAATGTACATAATTATCACGTCCGTACAATATTGTGCGAACGTGACAATTATTTATATTATAATAACGTGATATTATATTATACAAGCATGAAAAGCATAATGTTAGAACAATAAACATTTCACGTTATAACGTGATATAGCTCTATTTTTCTTTTGCCTGGGTGGCAGCTCCACGCTTCCATAATTTGGTAATCAAAATATGTAACTTAATTGATTATATTGTGACGTACTTTTGCCTTTTCTTATTATTCTGCCTTCTCAGAAAGGGAAAAAAATACAAATAAAACTGTTTACACTTGTTATATACAATAACTATCAAAACCTATTCACATTTAATTTGGCTTTCACAGAAATCCCACCTCTCCTACTGGCTACAGAGTACTACGGAGCCCCTCTGATGACATGGTCCAAAAAATAAATAAATTGTGGCCACAAAATACTACTTCGAGGGCACGAAATAGGTATAACGTGCCCACGAAATACTTATTTGTGGCCACGAAATACTATTTCGAGGGCACGAAATAGGTATAACGTGCCCACGAAATACTTATTTGTGGCCACGAAATACTATTTCAATCAATCAGTCAATCAATCAAAGCTTTATTCGTCACATGCAGGTTGCCCTGCAGTGAAATGGGACCCCCCCCCCCCCCCCCGACCTTACACATATAGCACAAACATTACATGGGGATACAGGTCGGAGATTGGTAGAATCAAAGAAAAAACATTGAAATGTACACTACAGTGGGGAAAGTACAAGAGGAAAAAAGAGACCCCTACTCATGCTGTGCTTCCATGGTAGGACAGCATGAGAACAGGAAACAAAAAACTCCTTTGCACAAAAAAGCACATAAATGTCCACAGCACAACATTGTGAAGACATGACAAGCCACAGGGGTGGGTGGGGGGTGAGGAATAATCCGAAGAAACACAGCAGCCACCCTGCACAGCGCTATCATTCCAGCGCGGCACACAGACCCGCCGTGTTCCCTCGCCGGAAACAAGCATCGAAGGCGTTGGAAAGGGAGGGGGGATGAGTGAGTGCCTATCAGTGTAAGTGTATGTGTGTGCGTGTCCATAGTTCAGCGGAGACAGTGTCCTTCGCTCTATCAGGCTAAGTAAACAGTCTGCCAGCCAACCCAGGTGGCCTTCATGGGACAGGAAGAATAGTCATCACACAGTCGTTATCAGGGAGTTGTTTTGGTGGGCTCCAGCCTTGGGCCTAGCAGCTGGCGCCGTGGTGTCCAAATGTTGAATATTGTTGATTTCTCCTTTGTGAGCAGCTCAAATTTAGCCCTCTGACACTGGTCCCTCGATCTCCCGTTGGAGAGCCGCGAGCCTCCCCATGATGGTATCAAACTTCTGTTCCATGGTGTTGTCAGTCTTTTGATTCTGAGACCTCACAACTGCAGTGATCCGTTCCGCGATGTTTTCCAACTGTCGCTCAAGGGTATCATTTTGAGCAGGCCTTTCGCTGATGTTTCCCCTCATACGCTCAATGGTGTTGTTTTGAGCCTTCACAGCAGCTGTAAGCGTCTCCAAGGTGTTGACCATATTACGTTCGTTGTGAGAGGTTTCGCCTCGTCCCGTCGCTTCGAATCCAGCGGGCAGCCTTGTGGGGGTTTGAAAAGCCGGTTCCGCTCTCTTATTTCTCTGATAAACCAGGGCTAAGCCAACGCCGATCAGCATGAACCCTGTTATCATGGTTCCGAATAGGTAGATATCTTCAGCGTCCTCGATCGACAGTCCCGCCAGGCACACGGTCCTCCAGTTCTGCCACCCGTCCATCGTGTAACCGGCAGGGAAAGTCCCTCCAGGGCACTCAGGCTCTCCCGAGCCCCGACTTCTCGTTGAGAAAAGGGTGTCAATAGCACTCAGAGACCAGTTGATCAAATCCATAATTCTCTTTTAGGTTTTAGAGAACGACAGTGAGAGACTGTTCCAGGGAAAGTAAATGCACACAAGACAAGACAAGGACATAGAGGCTAAGCAGGGGAGATAAGGGTGAGGAGGAGAGGAGAAAAGTGCGACCGCCTTCGCTGAGAGCTCTTTTCAGACTATTTCGAGGGCATGAAATAGGTATAACGTGCGCACGAAATGCTAATTTGTGGGCACGAATTGGGTATAACGTGGCAACGAATTACGCATTTGTGGCCACGAAATAGATAACGTGCGCACATCTTATTGATAGAATTCCTGGACAGCTGCGTAGAGACACAAGCATAAAAATAGGCTAAATACACCATGGACAGAGACAGTCTGATTGAGTTTTATTTTAGGCTGGGAATGAGCTACAAACGCATTTTGAAAAGCCTTGCAATGCAAGGAACCATCATTACGGAGAGACATTTAAACTGGATATTGAGAGCCAAGTCGCTTTACAGACGTAAGTACGACCTGGACGCCGGGATAGATTTTATTGTGAACCAACTGCAAGGGCCTGGGAAGGATCACGGTTATCGGTGGATGTTTACAAAGTGCAAACAACACGGCATTGCGATCAGGAAAGGAGACGTCAGGATCCTCATCTCTTTACAGGACCCAGTATGTTCCCAGGTTCGCCAGACCAGACGTCTCAGAAGGAGGCAATATTTTGCTCAGGGGCCTAACTTTGTGTGGCACATAGACTCTTATGACAAACTAAAGCCATATGGGATATGTATTAATGGATGCATCGACGGTTTCTCACGCAACATCATTTGGCTGCGGGCCGCACACACTAACAGTGACCCAAAGGTTATCGGAGGTTACTTTGTGGAAGCAGTGGAGAGTCATGGGGGTTTCCCCAGGCTCGTACGAACTGACATGGGCACTGAGAACGTGTTGGTCAGAGACCTCCAGCGTTATTTACGGAGAAATGACGGGGATGATAGAGCAGGAGACAGAAGCTACGTCACAGGAGCAAGTACCGCAAACCAGAGAATTGAGAGCTGGTGGGGAGTGATGAGAAAAGAAGGAGTCGAGTCATGGATCAAGCTTCTAGGAGAACTGAAGGACGAAGGATTCTTCTTTGGGGATTTCATTGACAAAGCTCTGTCACAGTTCTGCTTCATGCCAATCATTCAGGTAAATGGCCCATATTATGATAACCAGTGGTGGTAATTAATTACATTAAATTACACTGTTTTAGCAGTAAGGGTAACAAAATAATCGTTTACATAGTTAAAACGACATTACCTTTACCAAACGGTAAATGCAATGTATTCCTAACGTTGTTGAAGTAGGTCAACTGCGCTCTGTATGTGCGTAATGGAGGCTGAAGCATCAACCCAGCCAAAGTTTTTAAATCAGGGAACACTTTGCCAATTGAACTGATCAGAAGTCAGCACGACTTAAATGTTGTTTTTTTCTGATCGGAGGACATTATCCTTGTCTGCGCTCATTCTGCATCAGTTATGCTGCAGCTACCGATCTGTCACTGCCAGTCTGTCAAAAGCAGTCAGGCTTCACGCATCAGTAACTCTTCAGCGCTCTATCATTGGTACATTCAGGTCTGAGATGATATTGGATCCCCTCATGGGATTGAAAAATATTGATTTTGTCACCTGTATTATGCGCATAAAGTTGAAAAGCTTTGCGCATCCGCACCAAGATTAGTATTAGTATTAGTATAAAGCCCAGATCCCACAACTCAGTGGTTTGCCTGGTGTGGTTCTTTCTTTTCTTTTTTTTGCAATCACTCCCTCTTCCTTTGGTTTTCATTAAATTGCATCCAAACATTGCTGCTTTTCAATTCATTTAAGGATGCACCACACTTATTTTCGACCATTTTAAAAATGCCTTGTATTACAGCTCTGACCTAATTCTTGTTTCTTTGTCAGGAGGTATTGAATGACATCCGGAGTGTTTGGAATGCTCACCGTATAAGGCCCTCAAAGAATAACAACGTGCCCTGTGGAATACCTGATGTCATGTACATGGCCCCTCACCTTTGGGGTGCAGAAGACTGTCTCGTTCCACTGACAGAAGATTTGACCTTGTGTAAAAATAGCTGCACTTTTGTTAGTTCAGTCCCATGTGATGTGCAAGTGTTTGATTTGTGCACAATAATAATGGAGGAATCAAGCTTGGAATTCCCATATACCATGTCCCAGGCCCTTGATTTATATTTTCATCTCAGGGATACAGTTCGTTCACAGTTATTTGAGTCTACTTAAATGGACACAAACATACAAATGTAGTACATTTTGTACTTCAGTACGTATTCCTACAGCTTAATGTACTTATTATTAAGTAATTGTTTTTCTCCAGTGTGTAGTTATCTTGTCTTTGTATCAAAATTATCAGAAAAGACTGTTTAACATAATTTTCATTTTATCCATGTCAGTAAATTAACTCATCATGAAGTGTTGCTTGCTCTTGGTAGCTACAAAGCGTGGAGTATTAAACTAAAATATGATACAGGTTAGAAAAAAATAAATCCTTTTGGGATTGAGTTAAACTTATCACACTGTTAAAGCATCAAAAGTTGTTCATAATAGTTTTTGGTACCAAAAATGTGTTCATTTTTAACAAAAACAAGAGCACCTTGGATAACAACCACATAGACTGGCAATATATCTAATGTTGTGATCAATTAGACAAGAAGACCAAGTAGGCTAAAGTGTAGAATCATAGTTGTGTCACCAATGCTCCAAATGTTTCTTGAGCCTATAATTTTGTTATTGTGGAATAGATTAAAGCAATCCCATGTTTGATAAAGAACGGCTTCTTTTCTTAAAAATCACAGCACGTGTATGACATTATAGAATGAGTAGTTAAATAACTTTCAGCGGTGTCATTAGACTTGTTCATGTTTAAAGATGTATAGAATGTAACAGAGAGGACAAAGTTTTGTACAAATGAGAATGGTTTACTGGTGTCTTTCAAAATACACCATACTCAAAAACAGGTTGTATTTTGCATATAATAACAGGATAAAATAACAGTTATTTCTAAAATGTTATACAAACCTCTTTACAATGTAACCAATCTCTGTAATTGACAACTTTTCTTCTAAACCCATTAGTACGGTGGCCCTGAGAGGCCAAACGGACTGCAACTTCAGAAAACACTTGCAAAAAGAAAAATGCTGCAAAAAGGAAAACGCTGCAAAAAGAAAGACGCTACACTGCAACTTCAAGAAAAAAGCTGCACTGCAAAAAGAAAAACGCTACAAAAAGAAAGACGCTGCACTGCAACTTCAAGAAAAACGCTGCACTGCAAAAAGAAAAATGCTGCAAAAAGAAAAACGCTGCAAAAAGAAAAGCGCTGCAAAAGCACGCAAAGCACAACGGAAATAGGAAAAAAGACAACGGAAATGTTCCTGGGGAGACAATAACCCGACGGACCAGTTGCACGAACCAAAACATGCTAACCAGTGCGCTAGGACTGGGACACACTTCAAAGAAGTGGAGGAGAGGTAAATGTGTTGTAATCTCATGATTCTAATAATACTACAGATATCTGGAATATATATTCAAAGATAATTCTAACAAAGATAATGTTTAATGTAGCCTTAGAAATGAAGCTTTTTGAAACTCGAGAACAAATACTAACAAGTCAAAGTCATTAAGGAATATTGCAGTTAATGTGTTCAGGTTTTAATTTGGCATTGTCTTCATCAGGCAATGTATTGTCCATATTGTGGAATCCAGCTAGTGGGGCAAATTGGAGTTTTTTGTGGGTCCTGTGGAACTAACATTCAAGTTTTAGCACCTTTTATAGAGAATGGTAAGCACTTCACTTTCCTATAAGTTCTAGTATTTATTGCTCACCTTTTAATTGCTTCATAATGACTTATATACACCACAGTAGCTCTAGTAGTGCGTGTTAAACTTTTTTTGGGGGGGGGGGGATTATTATTCATGTGCCATTCCAAAGTACTATATTCATTTCCTTATTCTAAGGTTTTTGTATTGTTAAAGACTCTGTATGCAAAGATAAATCAGAATTCCAAAAACGCAAAGGCTGTCATGCGCCGTGGTGCGCGGGCACGAAAGGATCCAGGCGCAGACTCCGAGCTAACAAAAAGACACTTTATTAAAACAACGAAAGGCGACCCGGGGAAAGTAGAGAGCAAAACAGAAACTAAAAATCCGGGGAAACAATGACACGAGGAAGCCGGGATCGGGACGGCGGGGGGCTGCAATAGAAAGGGGAGATGATTACTAGGGAGCCAGGAAGCGGGGAGAACATATCAGGACTGAGTTAGAGTAGGGGCTTACGATAGAACGGAACCGTGGGAGCTCGGGAGGGAAGTGTGGCAGTCCGTGGGGGCAGGAAGTCCGTGGAATGGCGAGTGGGCCAGGTGAGCGCCGCGAGATCCAGTTGAGCCGGAGGACAGGCAGGTAGCAGACGCCGAGTAGAAATCTGGACAGAAGTAGGCAGGTTAAACAAAGTTCCAAGCAGAAGAGAATGCACACTTTTCGTGGAAGTCTGGTTACCACTGTGGGGATGACTACGGACTGGCGTGGAGCATCCGTCAGCGCCGGATTAAGTGGATCTCCGTGTAATCACCGGGATGGAGAGCAGGTGTGCTAGTGATGGCCCAGCCCGGGGGCGTGGCTACCCGAGCATCACGCATTCCACAGACCATGACAAAGGCATGAACTGGTAGGTACTAAGAACTGTATTCTGGTTTAAGCCTGCCACCGGTTCTACGGCATAATTTTAAAAACTAGTTTATGACTTAATAGGGCATATGTACACAGTGACGAAATTCTTCTAACTTCTCTAATTTTGCTCATTTTGAGTTGTCAGCATAGAGGTCTTAATGAGAGTGATAAGTCCTGAATCCTGGTCCATGTTCTTTGAGCTTTTGCTGGCCTTTATTTAAGCACACATCAAGAAGATTAAATACTTGAGTCATGTTTATTGAGACTTGTTTCAGATGTGGTATTTTTTTTAAAAACACTTATTAAGTGCATTTGTGGATTCCTGCGGTCGTAATTATCTTTTCATGTTTTCTCTTCAACCTTAGGCCCAGTCTCAGTCACAGACATCATCAATAAGTATTTCTCTGAGGGCCATACATATGAAGTGATCCTGGATTTTCCTGAAAACAAGCATAATATTTGTATGAGTCTGAGAACATTAAAGAGGAGGCTAAAAGATGCTGGAATGACTAGAAGGACAGACTTTACTCCCACTGACATTGTCATTTCCACTGTTACACAAGAACTGAGAGGCTCAGGTCAGCTTCTGGGTTACAGATCCATGTGTCAGACACTGCGACAAAAGTATAATCTGAAAGTTAAAAGAAATGATGTAATGCACATACTCTCAAGACTAGATCCATATGGTGTTAAGCGTCGCTGTAAACGCAGGTTTGTTCGAAGAGGATATTTTTCAGAAGGACCAAATCAAGTGTGGCATGTGGATGGTTATAATAAGCTGAAGCCCTTTGGTGTTGCTATTAGTGCATGTGTCGATGGATTTTCAAGGAAAGTTATGTGGCTCAGCTGTGGCAGCTCAAATAATGACCCAGGTATCATTGCAAAATATTATATGGAGTGCTTGTCACGGTTTGGTCAACTTCCAGCATGCCTTCGTACAGACTGTGGCACAGAAAATGGCACAATGGCAGCCATTCACTGTGCTTTAAGATCAGACCATGGAGATGAACTTGCAGGAGCCCACAGTCATATGTATGGTACCTCAACTACAAATCAACGGATTGAAAGTTGGTGGTCTTCGTTCAGAAAGCAAAGGTACATGGCTTTTAAAATATATTCTGAAACTAAAATTGAATGGTTCTGAAGGTGTTTCGTGGTCAGCGATATACTTTTTTTTGTGGGTGGGGTTTTATACTCAAATATTAAATTACAGTCACAAACAAACAAAGAAAAACATAGTCACCTACACATTTTTCTCATGTGATGCACAACTGCTTCAAAAAATATAATAAATGGTTTGGTATACCAGTGACATTTGTTTGTATTAAAACAACACACTCAAAAAGAAACTCCTACTCAGACATTCCACAAAAGTCCTAAAAAGGAACTATAAAAAACAACAAACAAACTGACATTCAACATTTTAATAAATTATTATGAATTATGAAGATTGATGTATTTAAAATTGAGTAAAATTTATTCAAATTTGTGTGCCTACGTAGTACCAAACTAACATCTAGATCAAATAGTTTACCTGTAGGGAGTCATATAAATAAAAGAACAAGGGTTTCTTCAAATTTGAGAACTGTAATATGAGTAATATAAGAACATTGATCCAACATGACAGAAATTTGTTAGAGGAGGTCATTCGTTTCAGACATTTCTTCGACTTTGTGTGCCAAAAAAAAAATACTGATGTTTTCACTAGCTTTTGGATTTCTGTGTGGTATCTAACAAGTGATAACAGCTTCAGTGTTCATGTAGAAACAAAATAGTACATTTATATGGACAGACCTGTATATTACAACTTTTCTTAAGTTCAACCGCCAAATGCAGGAATAACAGAAGGATTAATCATTTTGTTAAATTTTGTTATTTGTGTGAAGTTGCTTTTTTCTTCCTGCAGTGCATTGATGAAACACTTCAGAACATGTGAATAAGCTTTTCTTTGAACGAAATTGCACACATTTCAATATTCTTAAGATTACGACTATTTTTTTAAAGAGGACAATTACATTGAATTACTTGTGTTATTAAATTTTATATGCCTTGTCATTCCACCATTAGAACTCAGTTCTGGATTGAACTCTTCAGTGACCTGAGGGAGAGGCATCTTTTCAACGGCAGTCATGAACATAAATGCCTTCTACGATATGTCTTCCTCAATGTCTTGCAAAAAGAGCTTGACGAGTACAGAGATCTCTGGAACACTCACACCATCCGACCTGTGCGCCAATCTTGTTGTCCATCTGGTAAACCAGAAGCCATGTATCACCTGCCTCATAGGTATGTATTTAGTCCATGTATTTTATTTCATAGTTTTACTAAAATTTTTCTTCCTCAGTATAGTGTATTGTATGTGCAGGATACCTGTCCAGCTTGCTGTTATTAAACCTTTTGTTCATTTATAAAATGGTTCAGGAACAGTCCATCGATTATGTGCACTCTTTTCTTTCTTGACCTAACCACTTGAGTTAAGTAAGCAGTATGTCATTTAGGTTTAACAATTTTCCCTAACTGTTACTCACAGCAGGTATTACACACACTTTAGCAATTGAATAGTGTATTTTGTTGTTTTCACCTTTTTGCTGAATAGAAATTAAAGCTGCCACTTGTGTTTTGCCATTAGTTCTGTTCTCTGACTTCATGCACATACTTTTTATTTTTATATTTTTTTCCAAAAAAAAAAAAAAATGTTAGACAATCATATTTTAACTTTGGATCACATCTTGGCTAAAAATGACAAATGTAGATATATGCATAATTAAGATTCTTTAAAATCACAATTTCCAGAACTGACTTTTAATTATAAGATTGACTTTGCGCTTTTGCTGTAACCTTGAAGGATAGTACCTGGAGAAGTGACTGAATTTGTTCATTTTTCTGACTGACCTAAGGTATGGTGGAAGAGAGTGTGGATTCCAAGTGCCTCAAGACATCCTGCACCAGTTTGATGACATTCTACCTGCTCAGTACAGTCTATGTGGGGACGACAATCTCCAGGTTCATTTCACAAACTTGGAAAGACAGAGTGAGCTCCCTCGACCAGTCAACTGGACTACTGCAGTTGAAAATTATATAACACTCAAAAATATGACTGGACTTTAGAAGTCAATGTAAAATCATCTGCTAGATGTGGGTACAATTACCACTGACACTAATTGTCACAAACCAACTTTAATGAGTATTGAAAAAAATAGTACCATAGTTTTTATATAAATAGTTTCACTACCGTCAACTTTTCAGTGTGTACGCTTTCGACCTGAAGAAATCAAAAGACCATACTGTACAAAATAACTTGTTCCTTTTAATTAGGTGTTGTAACAAACACGTTGATTAATTTGGAGATCTGTTTTACAAACAAAGGTTTACAAAAGCATTCAGCGAGACCTGTATTTATGTGGGTTTTTCCTATTTCTTTTTTTAACTCCAAGAACAACTTGCATATCTTACAAAAAAATGTAATCAAACACAGAAGTGTTTGATTAAATAAAGCCTTTTAACTGAATTTATCAGATTTTTTCCCCTGTGTTTTTATACTAGCGTGTCTCAGTACATTAGAATACTTCAGAAATGTTTTATTTTGTTACATTGGCAATTTCTTAACACAGTGAAATATGTCTAACTTGTTCAACTGTCCCACTATGATACTATGCTTTTGAAATTCCAAAACCTGATTGAACTTTCTGCGATGCATTAAACTTTATGTGATTTACACAAATTATTAGAAATTATTAGAAACAAAATTTTCAGATTTTAAAATCACAAACTTCAAATGTTTGCTAAAACCATAAATGTGGCTTAAAAGCAAAAGGACTTGGACCTTAGGGAAGCCCAAACCCAGGAGAGTTCTGGATGCCATAATCTATGGCTTCTTGGAAGTCCTCATAACTGTGTAGCACTGGGATTTTGATAGTATTTGCACAGACATCTACTACAGGGAAGCGTGAAGTGGTCTGGAAAAGAAGTTGTGGCTTTGGCTGAATTGCTGCAGGAGGAATTTCTCTCAGTCCAGTTGCAAACATAAGGATGTCTTCAAGAGACAGACTTCCATTTCTCTCTGAAAATGTAAAGAGAATAAAAGTTATTTCTAATGATAATAAACAGGAAAAAGGTGCCATTACACTTTGCTGACATAAATGTACTCATTTCAACCTTTTCAACCAAATTTAATACCTTCTACAGAAAGCAGATAGTCTTGCCAGTAGCTTAGTACTCGTCTCCTCTTGACGCCTAGAGCTGCCAGGTGGACCAAATTGCACATGGAAGATGTTCTCAAGAAGATCAGCTGTCAGCCTGGTCTCAGTGTAGCACATGAATGAGAAGAAGAGTGAAGGATGCTGTTCCAGAGCGTTTAAAAAAATACATGTGTCATGGAACGGACATATTATAGTTGTTTAAGAAGTGTTACTACCACCTAGTGGTAACTAAGCAGAATGTCTTTTTTGTAGAGGAAGTGATATACAGGAAGTTGTGTGCTCTTTAGCTGCTGCAGTGACAGCATTTGTAATCTGATGGCAATCTCTGCAATCCTGGTGTTAAAGTCCACAATATCGGCTTCATCCGTAAGTTCCTATACATTTAATGTGTATTAGTAAGTTTTGACGCTGTTTTGAGTTAAATCATATGGAGGCAGGTAGATGCTTGTATTTTGTCAGCAGATGCTTTATCTGTGGTCGTGTGTTTTTCACTAGAACAATGTTATTCTCCCAGTGTAATGGAACATGTCTTCATTGTGTATTTTGTATTCCTTTTCTTTGTACAGTTTTACAAAAAAAAGAGAGAGAGAGAATTTATTTTCATCATTAAATCCTGCCAAACACAACAAGCGGCCTGTTTCTTGGAGGATGAAGTGCTGGGAATAAAGATTGTTAAGCTAGCTGTATAGCTGAAATTACGTTGCCTGCAACAAACTTTAGTGAGGACAGCATAGTAAAAGGATGACCACTCAACGTGGAAGTTAAGAAGAGTGAAGGATTGTCAGTCTGCATCACACTGCAATGGAAGCCACAAGCGCCTCAGCACAAGCTTTAAAGGAAGATAGAGCTGAAGGCTCACGAGATGAAGTTGAATCGGGGTCTATTTATTCACGCCACAGCTCAAAGAGGTCACGCTCTTCACGCTCATCAACAAGCTCCAGAGTAAGCTATGAAGCAGCCAGGGCGCGAGCCAAAGCAGAAGCGGCGAAAACCAGACTAGCGTTCACGGAAAAGGAAGGCGAACTGAGAGTCGAAAAGGCCAGACTAGAAGCCAAGATAGATTATATTAGTCTACAGAAAGAAGCTGAGGCTGCCCAAGCTGAAGCTGAGGTGTTGGAGGCAGCTGCAGGAGACGTGAATGAATCCAACAACAAAGAATTTGACTTTCTGCCCTTGCCAGAGAGTGCATTGAAAAGGACTGATCACTATGTTACACAGCACACAAAAGATCAATTCCCACAAGAACCCAAAGTAGAGAATGATTCGACTTTACCGCCAACATCCACTCCATTTCCAAGCTACAATCAGAATGCACAGCCCCAGCTCATCGACAATGGAGCCAGCTTCCCTCCAAATAATGCTCAGCCACTCCATATGAACTTCCCACAGCAAGAAGATGAGCGCTATCAGCACAGGGTACTGCCCGACAATCGACCACATCTAAACAGCTCCCACAATAATGACTCATCTACAGATCTTGCCAAGTTCCTTGCTAAATCCCAGCTGGTTTCCTCAGGCCTAACAAAGTTTGATGACTTACCCGAACACTATGAAGCCTGGAGAGAAACGTTCATCAACACAATCGAAAGTCTGAGTCTATCAGCAAGTGAAGAAATGGATCTGCTTATCAAATGGCTGGGTAAAGAATCTGGTGGGCATGCAATCAGAATACGGTCTGTGAATATCAGACAGCCTAATGTGGGACTTAGAATGATCTGGGAAAGACTAAATAAAAAATATGGTGCTCCAGAGGTGATAGAAAGAGCTCTCTTTTGTAAACTTGAGAGTTTTCCCAAGATCCACAACAGAGAGAGTCAAAAACTACAAGAACTGGCTGACTTGCTTACTGAACTCGACGTTGCTAAACGAGAGGGTTACCTGCCAGGTCTAGCCTATCTTGATACATCAAGAGGTGTGCAGCCAATTGTGGAAAAGCTCCCTTTTTATCTCCAAGACAAGTGGCTGTCACACGGGTGCAAATACAAAAGAGATCATCATGCTGCCTTTCCTCCTTTCTCCTACTTCAAAGAATTCATCTGCAGAGAGGCTGAAGAGAGAAATGATCCCAGTTTTAACTATCCAGATCTTTTCACTAATTCTTACAGAAAAGAGAAGTCAAATCAAGCGAGACCTGTCTCCGTGCACAAGACGAACATATGCATGGCTTCAGAGCCCAAAATAGGAAATCCAGAGAAGCTATGCCCCATGCACCACAAGCCTCATTCTCTTCAAAAATGCAGAGGTTTTCGAAAACTGCTCTTGGAAGAGAGGAAAAGGTTCTTAAAAGAAAACAATATATGTTTTCGCTGCTGCGCCTCTACGACTCATCAAGCCAAATCTTGTGAGGCCACCGTAAAATGCGAGGAATGTGACAGTGATAAACACATTTCCGCTCGGCACCCCGGACCAGCTTCGCGCTCAGATGCAGTTCCTACTTCCTCGACAGAGAATGGCGGGGAGAGGTCGGACACAGAGGCACAGAGTGTCACATCCAGATGTACCCAGGTATGTGGGGATGGGTTTCAAGGGAAATCCTGCTCAAAGATCTGTCTGGTGAATGTGTATCCAAATGGCCACCAAGAGCAATGGCAGAAGATGTATGTCATTTTAGATGACCAAAGTAATGTTTCACTGGCCAGATCTGAGTTTTTTGACATGTTTGGTCTCAAGGGAGCAACCATGCCATACACACTGAAAACCTGTGCAGGTGTCATAGAAGCATCTGGGAGAAGAGCCCACAGTTTTATGATAGAATCGTTGGACGGGAAAGTTACCATGCCTTTGCCTGCACTTATAGAGTGCAATGATATCCCAAATAACAGGTCAGAGATACCCACACCCGAAGCTGCATGTCACCACCATCATCTTAAAAGAGTGGCAGATAAGCTTCCACCACTTGACCCAGAAGCAGACATTCTTCTTCTATTGGGAAGAGACATTATAAGAGCGCATAAGGTTCGAGACCAGTATAATGGTCCACTAAACGCCCCATATGCACAACGCTTAGACCTAGGGTGGGTCATAGTTGGAGAGGTGTGCATAGGAGGTGCACACAACACGACTACAGTGAGTGCTATGAAAACCTGCATCCTGGAAAATGGCAGACCAAGTCACTTTGCCACGTGTGAGAATAAGATAAAGGTGAAAGAAAATCCTAATGGCAAAGATGAGAAAAAGAGAACCCCACCCAATAGAGACATTCAAAATGCATTGACAGTGACTAATCTTGGGGAAACAGTCTTCAATGCCACAGAAGATGACAACCAGCTAGCACACTCCATTGAGGATTCAGTCTTCCTACAGATCATGGAAGAGGAATTCTTCCAGGATGAGACAAAAAGCTGGGTTGCCCCTCTTCCTTTTCGGCACCCACGTAAACGTCTGCCAAATAACAGATGTTACGCTCATCGCCGTCTGATGTCACTGCGGAAGACTTTAGATAAGAAGCCCGAAATGAAAATGCATTTCACAGACTTCATGCAAAATATGTTAGACAAGGGACATGCTGAACTTGCACCACCACTCCAGGAGGGGGCAGAATGCTGGTATTTGCCCACGTTTGGTGTTTACCATCCCAAAAAACCAAGCAAGATTAGAGTGGTATTTGATTCCAGTGCTCAGTATGATGGAATCTCGCTAAACGAGGTGCTGCTGTCTGGACCAGATCTTAACAACACTCTCATCGGTGTCCTCCTCAGATTCAGGAAAGAGCCTGTAGCCATAACTGCAGATATTCAGCAGATGTTTTACTGTTTCGTTGTTCGTGAGGACTGCAGGGATTTCCTTAGGTTCCTGTGGTATCAGGATAACGATCTGAGTAAGGATGTGGTGGATTATCGCATGCGTGTTCATGTTTTCGGAAACAGTCCATCACCTGCAGTGGCAATCTTTGGCCTCAGGAAAGCAGCAGAGCACCAAGAAGTTGAATATGGCAGTGATGCGAGGCACTTCGTAGAAAGAGACTTTTATGTAGATGACGGCCTCCGGTCTTTTGCTACAACAGCAGAGGCCATTGATGTTCTGCGTCGAACACAGCAGATGTTGGCAGCATCTAACATCACTCTGCACAAAATAGCTTCAAATCGAGCAGAAGTATTGAAAGCATTTCCTGCAGATCAAAGAGCAGACAATGTAAAAGACCTTAACCTCTTTGTGGATGACTTACCAGTCCAACGCAGTCTTGGAGTCAGCTGGAACATAATGACTGACACTTTTGGATTCAGTATTCCTGAGAATGAAAAGCCATTTACACGCCGTGGTGTCCTGTCAACAGTAAACAGTCTGTTTGATCCTTTGGGGTTCATAGCTCCTGTTGCAGTGACAGGGAGACTGATTCTAAGAGAGCTAACAACCGAGAATGCAGACTGGGACGTAGAACTCCCTGAGGCTAAAAAAGAAAGTTGGAGAAGATGGAATGAATCATTGTCAGCACTAAAAAACCTGGATGTTCCACGAACATATGCCTCTTTCTCTGTTTCAAAAGCACAGCACGCTGAATTATTGGTCTTCTGTGATGCCTCTGTCAAAGCAATATCTGCAGTTGCTTATCTTAAGACAACGAATGAACAAGGTCTCCAAGAGGTGGGCTTTGTTTTCGGGAAATCCAAGCTCGCTCCCAACCCAGGCCTCACAATCCCAAGACTGGAGTTGTGTGCTGCTGTCATGGCCGTTGAGATAGCCGATCTAGTAATGAGGGAGCTTGATCTAGATCTCAAGACAGTGAAATTCTACACTGACAGCAGAGTTGTATTGGGATACATACACAACGAGACTAGGAGGTTCTATGTGTATGTGAACAATAGAGTGCAGCGCATCCGGCAGTCAACACGACCTGATCAGTGGAACTACATTCCTTCAGAACTAAATCCGGCTGATCATGGGTCACGTTCTGTTCCAGCCGCCGAGCTTGCCGACACCACGTGGCTAACAGGACCAGCATTCCTAATGAAACAAACAAAGGTAGCTGCCAGTGGCGATAAAGGATCAACATTTGACCTTGTGAACCCAGATGCTGATGCTGAGGTACGTCCTGAGGTAATCTCGCTCGCCACACAAGTTAGTAGAGACAAACTTGGCTCAAAACGCTTCCAGCGTTTTTCTACCTGGACCACACTCAGTAAGACTGTGGCACGTCTGTGTCATATTGCTCAGTGTTTCTCTCACTCCTCAAAGAATCAAAGGTGTGTTGGATGGCACATGTGCAAAAGTGGCCTGTCAGTCATTGACATTGTCAGAGCAGAACAGATCATCATAAAATGTGTGCAAGAAGAAATGTATTCAGAAGAACTGAAATGCATCAAAATGAAACATGACCTTCCGAAAACCAGCACTCTGTACAAACTCCGACCCATTCTCGACAGCGAAGGTATGTTAAGAATAGGTGGAGGCATTGGTCGAGGACAACTTGAAAGTGGTGAAGTCCATCCGCTAATAATACCAAGCCGCAGCCATGTAGCAAGCTTGCTTGTTTGTCATCATCATCAGGCTGTAAAGCACCAGGGCAGGCATTTCACTGAAGGCGCAATTCGCAACAGTGGTCTGTGGATTGTTGGAGGGAAACGTCTCATCAGCAGTATTATTCACAAGTGTGTTACATGCAGGAAACTAAGAGGAAGAACCGAGCAGCAACAAATGTCAGACCTACCCACAGAGCGCCTTCAGGCTGACCCTCCATTTTCCTATGTTGGCCTTGATGTTTTTGGACCATGGGAAGTGGTGATACGCCGTACCAGAGGTGGTCAAGCTCAAGACAAAAGGTGGGCTGTCCTTTTCACATGTATGGCCACTCGAGCCATACATATTGAGGTTATTGAAACAATGACGTCCTCAAGCTTTATAAATGCGCTCCGAAGGTTTTTCTCCATCAGGGGTCATGCCAAACAGCTTCGCTCGGACTGTGGGACCAATTTCACTGGAGCGTTCAAAGAGCTGAAGATGGATCCTGGCAATAAGAGCGTAGAGGATTACCTTCTTCAACAAAAATGCACTTGGGTTTTCAACCCACCTCACTCCTCTCATATGGGCGGCGCTTGGGAGCGCATGATTGGAGTGGCAAGACGGATTTTAGATTCTATGCTTCTTCAGGTTGGACATGTAAAACTCACTCATGAGGTCTTAACCACTTTTATGGCTGAAGTGAGTGCCATTGTCAATGCAAGGCCGTTAATACCAGTTTCTACTGATCCTGAGGCGCCTTTCATTCTAACACCTTCCATATTGCTGACCCAGAAGGGGGGTGTTCCCTCTCCTACTGTAAGTGAGTTTTCAAGAGGGGATCTGCTCAAAAATCAGTGGAAAAGAGTTCAGGCCTTGGCAGATACCTTCTGGGCTAGGTGGCGCCGTGAATATTTGAGCACATTACAGAGTCGGCACAAATGGCAATCTCAGAAACCTAATCTCAAAGAAGGAGATATTGTTCTGCTCAAGGACGATCAAGCCAAGAGGAATCAGTGGCCTATGGGAATTATTGTCAAGGTTGTTCCCAGCAGAGATGGACTTGTTAGGAAAGTTGAAGTTAAGGTGATACGGAACCAGACAGCGAAGGTCTTCTCTAGACCAGTTTCTCAAGTAATCTTGTTGTTTTCACCACAGGACAATGACTCATCAGCAAGCTAGAGGATTGAGACTGTGGCATAAAGTGGCATATCTTTAATATGCCAGGCGGGGAGTGTCATGGAACGGACATATTATAGTTGTTTAAGAAGTGTTACTACCACCTAGTGGTAACTAAGCAGAATGTCTTTTTTGTAGAGGAAGTGATATACAGGAAGTTGTGTGCTCTTTAGCTGCTGCAGTGACAGCATTTGTAATCTGATGGCAATCTCTGCAATCCTGGTGTTAAAGTCCACAATATCGGCTTCATCCGTAAGTTCCTATACATTTAATGTGTATTAGTAAGTTTTGACGCTGTTTTGAGTTAAATCATATGGAGGCAGGTAGATGCTTGTATTTTGTCAGCAGATGCTTTATCTGTGGTCGTGTGTTTTTCACTAGAACAATGTTATTCTCCCAGTGTAATGGAACATGTCTTCATTGTGTATTTTGTATTCCTTTTCTTTGTACAGTTTTACAAAAAAAAGAGAGAGAGAGAATTTATTTTCATCATTAAATCCTGCCAAACACAACAAGCGGCCTGTTTCTTGGAGGATGAAGTGCTGGGAATAAAGATTGTTAAGCTAGCTGTATAGCTGAAATTACGTTGCCTGCAACAAACTTTAGTGAGGACAGCATAACATGACTACATGAGGGCACATCCTTTATCGATATGCCTGTAATACTCTGCCTATTGCCTTAATATTAAATAATTTTTTGAACAATAATTATTGAAAATATTTTGTCATGTCATTATACTGCCGCAAGTAGAGGTGGCATGGGCCGCGAAACTGAGACACAGGCATTAGAGCCTCTTAATGCTTGTTTTGTTTGGGTTTCCACCAGAGTGGAATTAACAAAAAATAGAGAGGGCATAGCCTAACATACGAAATAGGAAAATAATGATGTGTAATCTATTTATTTCAACAAAAAAACTGTATTCTGAATACCACCTATTTACACAGTAACTGTAACGGAATACAGTTACTCGTATTTTAAATACGTGACAGTGTTACATGTATTTCGTTACTCCCAAACACTGCAAACATATCTGTAGTATTATTAGAATCATGAGATTACAACACATTTACCTCTCCTCCACTTCTTTGAAGTGTGTCCCAGTCCTAGCGCACTGGTTAGCATGTTTTGGTTCGTGCAACTGGTCCGTCGGGTTATTGTCTCCCCAGGAACATTTCCGTTGTCTTTTTTCCTATTTCCGTTGTGCTTTGCGTGCTTTTGCAGCGCTTTTCTTTTTGCAGCGTTTTTCTTTTTGCAGCATTTTTCTTTTTGCAGTGCAGCGTTTTTCTTGAAGTTGCAGTGCAGCGTCTTTCTTTTTGTAGCGTTTTTCTTTTTGCAGTGCAGCTTTTTTCTTGAAGTTGCAGTGTAGCGTCTTTCTTTTTGCAGCGTTTTCCTTTTTGCAGCATTTTTCTTTTTGCAAGTGTTTTCTGAAGTTGCAGTCCGTTTGGCCTCTCAGGGCCACCATACATTAGGAACATAAAGTTTCACATTCTTTTTTCTATTAAGATTTCTGCAAAAATCTGAAATACTTTAATATAGAACATGCTTAATCAGTTGGAATATGGTATTTGTAATGTGTTGTACTTATGTATGTATATACAGTAGACAGCACTCAGCAATCTTCCAGTTTGTAGAACTGTTACTGTATGCTATATTGGAAATATTTGTTACTCTTCCTGTAGTAAAAAAAGTATTAGAATGTTAAAATTAGTAATTTATTTTGGCACTAACCAGAAACACAGTAACAATGTGTGCAGCAGGAACAGATGCACTTCTATGTTTAGTGTACGGATTCCTACCAGGTGAAGCACTGAAAATGTTATTTATATATGTATATGTATTTTCAACTGGTGTTGTTTTGTGGTCTCATTCCCCAAGCAATTTGTTGCCTTATTTTGTCCCCAACACTCACTGCTGCTTCTGCAAAGTCAGAGTGCTAAGTGCTGTCTACTACAGGTAACTCCACTTCAAAAAACCTGAACATTCCCTTTAGCTTACTATTTTAATTGGGGGGAGAAACTAAGAAAGCAATTACTGACCAGATGAAAAGGCTGCACATTAAAAAGGCACAACGGGCTACACTGTTAAGAGAACTTAACCACCCAGTCTATTGAACATTCACATTCATTCCTTCATGTTACTGTTAACTACACCTGTGTTTCTATGAACTGTTAGGGTGGAAAACCTAAAACGTGTAGGGCAGAGTGCCTTGAGGACCAAGGTTGGGTAACACTGACCTACACCACATCCATCACCCACATAGAGCTTGCGAGAATGCTGTTAAATTCACTGCGAAAGTCTGGATAGCTGTGATAACCAAGGGGCAGCTTTAGTACACATCCACATGTGTGGGATTGTGGTCTGCGGAGGAAATCTGTAGTTTCTATGAACTCAATTAGTATGGCTTTATCCAACAGATTGGATCCTGTGCAGAACCGCAGGAAAAGCTGAAGATAATTGAAATCAATTTCTCCAATGTATCTTTTCAGGTAATGAGAAACTGTTGACTGGGCAGCTGTCATCTCCTCTGGAAAGATTAGAAGCTCCTTCACTGGTTTTACAGTCGGTTTTTTTTCTGCAATGAAATGATACAGTCCTTCTGGTGGGAGTAAACCAGCTACAGAACCCACAACGGGACGGCAGCACTTGATTACAAACATTGGGGCCTGAATAAGTACTTTGTGTCCTATCTGTGCCAAAACAGGGAGCAGTGTGTCCTTGGTAGGAACCTGCTTGCACTCATGTGCATCAAGTACTTCCAGCAATTCATCTGTATCCACTGAATTGAAGTCATCCAAAGCCTTCAGGAGAACAGATAGCTCTTCTTGTGAGACGTACAAAAGAAAGGAATCTTTTAAACAACTGGTTGTCGAGCCGTACAATATCTCCTCCAGAAAGGGTATTGCAAGCTTCACTGGGAAGTAACCAGCTTGTTTCCACCCTACAACAAACACTCTAGCTATAGCCTGCCATTCTTCACACTGAAAGTCATGCCGGATGAATGGGACTTTTACCTCAACTCCCAATGTGCAGCTGTCATAGAAATCCATCCAAAATTCTGTCAGGCAGTCCCGCAAAACACCACTTCCTTCCCCCTGTTCAAGCTCTCCATTTGGTAACAACATTTTGATATTGACCTCAGATGAAATAATGTTTGAGTCCTTAAAGGCACTGATCAAATCAGTAAGACAATGACCTCTTCTAACAGTCAGTATTACGGATCAAGATCGTGGTTCAGGGGGTGCTTGGTAAGGAATATTGGCCTCTCCTGTTAGCCCCGGTGAGAGAGACAATGTGTGATGAGGTGGATCAGACTCTTTTTCTGTAAACAGTGTTTCAGGGTTTAGTTCAACCACACTAATATCCACCCTGTTACCCCCACTAATAATAACAACTGCATCAGAATCTTCACTTTCACCTATATTTGGCAGACCATCCCATGGTAATGTGTCATTCAGTTCCAAATATCCACTTATGGAAGCTCCATCATTAATTACAAAGTTTGATGGTTCTGAATTTATGTTTTCCACCAACAGATCATCAGCGGCCTGATTAGGTTCATTGCCAGTGAGATCTACCACAGAGGGCTGGGTTATTGCATGATCGGCCTCTACGTCTTGGGGCTGCTGTTGTGTTTTCTTTCTGGTACACAGATAAAGTCGCAGAATTTTGACTTTACTTTGCTTATACAACTCATCAACTGTACTGGAAGCATCCACATGCATCTGTGAGCTCTCAATATGAGTTGAATAGTGTGAAAGACTTTTGGTTTTTTTTGAGGTGCCATTGGGGAAAAACAGATTTTCAGCCATAAGTTTGATATTTGACACTGTTTCATTTTTATCTACAGATAAATGCCTTGTTCCACCACCACTTACAGACTTCACCTGTTTGAACCCACCCTTCTCCTCATCAAAATCCATCCAGCCAACCTTAATTCGTCTCACTGTTCGTTTTGCATTTGTATTTTCTGCCCACTGAGACAATTTCTTTTTAGGAGGCATTCCCTCAGCTCCTGTCAGTCTTTGTCATAGCCTTGAGAGTATAGATTCTTTCCTGGATGGTGACGTCGCCAACTTTGGGGATGTACTTTGCCAGGTCATTGTCTGTCATTAAGGGAATGACAGTTTCATCAATCTGAAAAATATAAATAACAAATTAATAAAATTGTCAATATTAAAAAAAACAATGAATACATACAACTGCATATTTTAGAGTTGTTTTTTGCTATCTACTTTCGATAACAGATACTTTTGGTAATGTGGTACACATTTGTCCAACATAAAATGAACAAAAATTACTTTTTAAATTACTCTTTAAACATATCATGTCATTAATTAATGTCACTGATTAAACAAAAATATGAAATTCAATAAATTTTTTTAGAATGTGCATAGTAAATTGTGGATTGCGGCTCTCCGTTCAAAAATAAGCACACAGACACATGCACGCACACAGCAACAGCTGCAGTGGCTTACATTCTCATCTTCAAGTTTCTTGATCACATCTTCTTCAACTTTACGCTCTGTTAAGAATTCTCGCAGCCGAGTATCCATAGCTGACCTCTAAACCACATGAAAATGAAATTAGTATTTTTACACTCAGTTACAAATTTTATGTAGCAGATTTTTACATGATAGCCTACCTATAAAATCACTTTATCTATGGCAAATCAGAATTTGATAATGATTGTTTTATTACTTAGATATTATCTATGGTAATGAGGAATGGAGCGATTGTCTACTTGGAGTTTAAGTAGTTCAGTATGAGCAATGACAACCTGCATCAATACAAAATCATTCCGATCACTGTATGCTTTATTAGTTCCCTTGGCAACGTGAGCTACTGTAACTGCAAGGCTTCATCCGGTGATGCATTGAAAGCTACGGCTCATTTAGCATGTATTACCTTAACAAGTGTGACTCACATGATGCTACTTTCAAAGGAGATGTTCAGCAAAATTTTAAGATGCTTTCCATCTAAAACTGTTATTATTGTCCAGACCAGATTAGTTGCACCAGCTAGTATGGTGATGTGGCCAGGGTAAAAGAGAGACACCTTCGTGACACAGAGAACTAAGGTTTTATGTTGAACATACCTCGTTTATTAGTAGCCTTCAGCCTTGCTCTACTTTGAAAGTGTGCTGCGGGGCCGCCGCACGTCCTACAGTTAAAAATGAGTTTACGGCTACATATTAGCACAACAAAACAACGTGTAGTAACAACATGAGGATACAACATTTGAAACGTCAGCAGATACCATTTATTTTTTTTTAATTTTTTTTTTTTATTTTTTTTTTTTTAAACGGATTTACTTTACCAAATTGACCATCCCAGCCTTGCCATAATGGTCCATTTGATTCACCTTTTATTGTTTATTTTATTTTCACTTACTGAATACGGGACAGACTTGACTGGGGGAAAGAAGGGGAGAAAGAAAGAGGGAAAGAGAAACAGCTGAGAAGAGGGACGGGGGAGAAGGGCAAAAACCAAAAACCAACAGAATGAGCAGAAAAAGAAAAAAAAGAAGAAAAAAGGAAAAAAAAATGCATATATCAATCACCTGGGTCACCTGCTGAGAAAGAAAAAAGAAAACAAGCAGAAGAGAACAAGAGTAATAGAATAAACAACATCACAATGATATATGGGAATATGACAGTAAATACTAAATATTAAACATTATTGTGCAGCACATAAGATCAACAGAACACAGTGTGCTTTGAGGTAGGAGCCAAGAAGGGTGTAGTTTGTGGGTGTGATCACCCGTGTGTACACCTGTGAGCATGGACGTGTTTGTTTTTTGTTTTTTAAAAGGTTCCTTCATGTAATGATCTGCTAGAGGGTGTGGGGGGGCCACAGCCCCGTCCTCCAGGGCATGAAGCAGGTATGCAGGAGATCAAAACTCCAGACATCCAGAGGCCCCCAGAACACAAGATACCATTTAGAACATAGTAACAATATAAGTCTGAATAAATAACTGCCGAATTGCGGGATAACAATATGAAATAAATATAAAATATAATACACTCACCTTAAGGACATCACCAACAGCAAGGACTCCGTACTATGGCTGACGCAGGTTCTAGTGAATGTGCCCTGGGATGATATATATATATCATCAAGTGTTTCGTGGCCACAAATAAGTATTTCGTGGCCACAAATAAGTATTTCGTGGGCACGTTATACCTATTTCGTGGCCACAAATAAGTATTTCGTGGGCACGTTATACCTATTTCGTGGCCTCAAAATGATATTTCGTGGCCACAACTTATTTATTTTTTGGACCATGTCATCAGAGGGGCTCCGTAGAGTACTTACCAAGGTTAGAAACAAAGAACAGTTATGCTTTATTAATGTTCGCTAATTACAATGTTCCACATTTCCTTGCTTTTTAAGTAATTTTTTGGCTTTTCAGAGTTTTTGTTTTTTATTTTTTTAGCAGTAATGTTTCTGCCTATTTATTTCAGCCCATGAAATCGAATGCAGATCTTCCTGATGTGAGATTTACATAAATGTAAGTAATTTTGTTTGTCATTGTCATTAATGTTGTTGCTGTTGTTGTTTTTGTGCAGTTTGCAATCATATAAACCTAGCAAGCATCAGTCAGCACAGTGACTAACCTAAACAGATTCTTGCTTTATTCACATATATTATATGTAATTATATATACCTACACATTGTAACTAGGGTTGCAGCCACTTGGCCCCACCCAATTGTTGTGACAGCCCTGATTGTACTTATACACTGCATCTGAACAGGGAACAGTCTGCCACATTAATGTATTTTTAAGTGACTTGTCTGTAATACATGACTTTGTTTCTTACAGATGTCAAAGTCTCAACCTCATGCTGCCCTCTCCCATCCTCCTAAAGTAAGTATTTGTTATTGTAGTTTTTTATGCAGTGTCTGTGTCACATGCTAATCATAATTATTGAAATAATAATTGTTTTCTAACAGATTTTCCAAAACACTAGTTATGTTTGTTGTCATTCAGACCAATACTACTGCTTAGACATTGCTTAGTGGTCATGCATGTTTGACAAGCTCGTTATGATACCAAAACAGTAGGCCTGTCACAATAATCGATATATCGACTTAACACACAATACATGTACATGACCTCAATAATTGTTGATGATGTAATTTATCTGCCATTATATTTACAAAAATAAAATATAATGACAACAAAACAATAACATTAAATAACATTTAGAAAATTTACTATTTAGTCAAGTATTTCAGGTATCTAATATTTTGCTTCATAATTTCAATGATCTACATACTTTAAGAATTAGATGTTGGTTTGTCAATTGAAAGTGTGTAGATCTTGCATTATTATGGTGTTATATTATGATTATACATTCAAAGACATAAAATGGTCTTAAAATGACAATGACATAACTTGTCGCAATTGTTTATGGGGCAATATACCGACCAACAAAAAGTCGTTATCGTAAAAGGCCTTCAAAATAGACAGTTTTATGATTGATAAATTCAAAAAATAAATACATTTAATTTCTCTGAGATTCTCTAATATTCAGTTACAGTTCACAACACAGCTACCTGTACATGCAGTATTATACTGTAAATATAAATATCTGCATTTAGCATCCCACTAGAAGAGTCACAGTTACTGCCTCTTTTTTTTTTTTTTTTTTTTTTTACAAATACCTGTACTATTACTAACACATTTACTGTTTTACTTTTAGCCTGTGGATACAAATGCAGATTTCCTTAATGTAAGTTGTGCATTTTAATTACATCATGTTATTTTTATTATTATTTATTTATTTATTTTATTTTACATTCAAATATTTCAAGCTTCTTGGTTAAAGAAGCTTGATTGCTAGTAGGTAAAGAATAGTTCACCTATAATTGATATTCCCAATTAATTTCTCACCTCTGATTGAATGCCTTTGTTTGTTTGCCTTTTTTGACTATAACAAAACATTTTTGCAGGATATATATGGTGAATTTATATGCATAGATACAGTCGTAGTGCTTGACACATGCACACAGCAGTAGATGTACTAAAAAGAAAATAATTACAATCATGATGTTGATTGCTGATGTCAGTATATATATTTTAGAGGAATGTTTTGTTTTTCACCCAAAATGAACTATATTGCTTCAGAAGAGATTTATTACCCTACCGGACTCTTATATATTGTTCTGTTTTTTGTTTGTTTTTGTTATTTTCAGGTTCAATGGTGTGTGTTCTTCTAATGGCCGCCTTCCCACTGGAGGTTTTGAGCCACAGCAATTTAAAAGGTAAACAGCTTTGAAAGTCAGTTTAAATGGTTAGCTAATAGTACTCTAAAAAGCCTACAACTCTGTCACCAGTTTCTTTACCAAAAAGTACCCATAAAAGTATCTCTCAATAGCATATCATTGTAGTTCAAATGTTTAGTTGTACAAATATCAAATTTTTGGAAATCTAAAACTAGTCAAACACTCAAATGTTCATGGTTTTTATAGGAGGACAGAGCAAAACGGACATCGGCGCAGAATGAAGAACTGCCCTGTTTTATTGATTTTAAAATATATAAATATATTTTAAAATGTATTTTAGCACATATATTTTTTGGCCAATTTTTGTATATTTTGAAATATATTTCAAAATGTATTTTAAAATATATTTTTTTACCGTATGGGTTCCGGTGAGTTGACTAACTGCGCTAGCATAGCAAGCTAATCGTTAGCTAATCATTAGCTTAGTATAATGTAAATTTCATGTATTCCTTTTAAGTGCTGTATTATCTTTTTATTTCTTCCCTTGTGAATGTTTTAAACCAATCGGAAATATTTCTTTGGAAGCTAGTAGGTAAGTTTTATTTATTGTAATGAGATGATAAATATGAGCAGTCTTTGGCTAAATAGTACTGCGACCACGTTTTGCACTTTCCTCGTGCATCAGTAATGTACATTCTCTCAATTCATTGGATTGATGTGACTGCTGTTCACAAAATATGAGATTTGAGTTAAATTTGTATGATGTGGTAATTGTTTTAAGGTTCTTTGATTAATTTTATTATTAATTGCATTAATTCGTTATATACAAAGAGTGAGAGACATTTGATCACTAGTGTTGATTAAGTTGTTATATGATATTCATGTAAAATATGTTCATTGCCCTGTGCAGGTTGGTTTTTTTGTTGGAGTCTAAAGTTGCGAGCCAGGATGCCGGATCCCCAGCTGCGATGCAGGAAAGATTTCCAGCCTACTTAGAAGTGACAACTGCGTTACTTCTTGACAGATAAGCTTATGAGATCTCAGAACAATACACTACCTGGGTAGTACTACTAACATTAACACTATACACACACACTCACACACCTGAACTGAAAAGACTGAAAAGAACTCTGAACACTGAACTCTGAACTCTAAAACTGAATACACAGACTGACAAATATCGACAACTGGAACTGTTGTGAACTGTTGAATGACTGTTTTTCGTTTTGTTTTGAATAAATGTTGACTGTTCTTTTAGCTGTGTGTCATTCGCTCCTTAGTCGATTCCTAGAGAACATAAGCCCAAGATCCTAACTTTCTCTACATTCAGTAGTGGTAAAGTATCGTGTGTTACATAAAGAGGTCCAGACGCTTTTCTTTGCAAGCTCCTTTGATCTTCTTCACATTCCAACCACACTTAAAATTAAGAGTGTATAACCTGCACAGCCACTATCGCAGTGGCCTGTTCTCAGAACTTCTGTTCTGTCTGTGTCTTTCACCTACGTTCTCTGGCCTCTGGTCTAGGCTGTAAAGTTTGTCAATTTTGTTTGTCTCTCTTTGTTATCCTGCCTACAGCATTTGCTTCCAGTGAACTGCCAAAAATGGATAAAACTTAAAGGGTTAGGGTTACAGGATCACAGAAACTGTTTTTTATCAATCTCCAATGGAAACCTAAAAAAAACACTATTCGTTTCGGCAGCAAAAATATATAGTGTAGCAGTTTGGAAATAGATATCAAAGAAGCCGTACTACAAAATAAGTCAGCACTCCAGAACACTGATATTGTGGGGTACGTTCAGTGAAGAACAGAGCTGCGTCTATGTTCAGATAGACCCTTGTGGACAAAGGTAACTCCAAGAAAGCTGGTAGTCCTGGAAGTCCAATGGCAGGATATCTGCTAAGATGGTCTCAAAAGGCCTACAGCGACAGTGAATGAAATGGGAGAAGATCAAAAAAGCAAAACTCAACTCCTAAATATGATAAAATAATACAAATAATACGTTAACATCAAAATCTGAGCTTTAAAATGTTTGAAACACAGGCAATGACCAAGTGTCACCCTAGCCTAATCAATAAAACAGAGCTGTGGCGTATGGCTCTTTTTGGAACAGCTGAAAACCATGTCATGTCATTCTGAATTTTTTACCCATGAGTAAGTAGTTAAAGAGCTTCTACTTGTCTGACAGTAAACAAAAGTTGTCACACATTCAAGTGCTTTAGTGTGGAAATGTTAAGAAACAAGAACAAAATGTGTTTTTTATTTTTCATAACTGTTGTGTTCTGGGATGTGCACTGTGAGGATTCATGACAGATCCCAAATGGCCATGGAAATGGAAACACTTTTACTAGTTTTGCTCCATCGCCTTTGTGTGCAAAAAGCATTGACACTGATTGAAAGAGTTACTCTGATATTACCATTGTCTTACTAATGCAGGTTCATATAAAAAGCACCTTCATTATTATGAAGGAATTTGTTTGCCATGTTTAATGTAACATGTCTACAGAAGAAGACTTTCTTTGATAATTTTTGGACAGTAGCTTAGTTGAACAGAACAGCTACCAGGGAGGAGGCAGCACACCTCCAAGCCCTCACACTGTGTCGTCTTGATGCATGCTCAATCATCCAGGTAAGTAAATCTCCAAAAGTTGATTCTGTTCATCTGGACGTAGCATTTTGTGGGAGAAAAGTTTCGTCACTCATCCAAGTGGCTTCTTCAGTCTCAGCTGACTGCAGGTTTCCCTAATCTTATAAACAGTACATTGCATAATGACTGATACCAGCCCAGTGAAGGAACAATGGGCTGGGAGGTCAGTTCCTTAATCTGGTTTCTACCAGCCTGGGACGCACTGACAGAGGCGAGGCTGCCGGACACTGGCGCCACCAGGCCCTCTGACCACCACCATTAGGCAACGGGTGAAGTGTCTTGCCCAAGGACACAACGACCGAGACTGTCCAAGCCGGGGCTCGAACCGGCAACCTTCCGATTACAAGGCGAACTCCCAACTCTTTCGTCACTCATCCATGATCACCCACATTTGTTACTGTGGGCGATCGTGGATGATTGATGAAACGTTTCTCCCACAAAACGCTACGTTCAGATGAACAGAATCACCTTTTGGAGGCTCACACTGTGTCATGCTTAGGGATTAGTGATGTGTCGGTCGTGAACGAAACGGCTCCCAGAGCCAACTCTTTGAAGTGAGTCGGCTCTATATACCACTGTATATATTTATATATAAACATATATAAATAAAACCACGGTTTTTTTTTTTACATTAGTAATTCCTTTTGTGCATAATTTTATATTGTTGTTAATAATAAATGAATTAAAGCAACAAAACAACCTGAAGAGCCGAAAGTGCCGGATCTTTTTAGTGAGCCGAGCTGAAAGAGCCGGTTCTCTAAAAAGAGCTGGAAATCCCATCACTATTAACCCTTTAAGACCTACCATAGAACCAAGTCCGCCAGAGCTACATGAAACATAAGAACATCATGGAGGCATCAGCTGTTGATGTTGTGCAGCTGGATGGAACCAAGTCAAAGGAGGCGCTGTTCAACTTTGTCTATGGCGACATCCTGAATAACATCCAGAAGTCTCTCTAACAAAAATCATCTGTTTTTACATGGTGTGGTGCCAGTTTTGGGAGCATTTCAAGTTGCTATACATCAATACAACAATTATAGCCCAGATTTTAATAATACGTATTCATTAGGTGCATAGTAATTACATAAATTGCAAAAAAGTGCAATAAACTACAAAAAAATTGAAAATCGTTTTTGCTTTTTTAACATATATTTCTAGTTAGAGAAATTTAAGAGGCTTATCCCTCAAAACTGTAAATACAAAAAAGTTGCACAAAATAGTTTCCTACCACAGGAAATTTATTTTGAGTGTCTTCATAGTTTTATTTTTGAAATACACCAATTTTTATATACTGCAGGAAAAACGAAAATAAATATTATATTGCAAATTTGCAAAAAAGCAGCATATGCATCAAAATAAACTATTTCCAGCAGTGCAATATGAGTCCTAAGCATCCCAGAAACGACACAGAAAGTCGTAAAGTCAAAGATAACTTTTAAAAACACCAGTATAGGCCCTGAGGCCCTGATGGAAAAAAAAACTACATTTCCGCGAAAATGACGTCACTTCCGGTTTCTGGCAGGTAATGGCGGACATGCAAAAGTTTGCGCTGACGTCTATTCCAACGTAGGAAGTGTTATGAAAGCGTGTTTCTGGAATATTGTGTTTTTGTTGCTGCAAGTGCTTTTTATGCAGTTTTTGCAAAGCTATATGTGGAAGGAAACTGTGACCTAGGACAAGCTGATGGCGTAAGATGTAAGTGCAACTCCTCCAGTTTCATATGAAAAAAAAATTATTGCGCTAGCTTACGTGGTTGCAGAGCTACCGGGATTTAAAAATAGTTACGCAAAACAGAGCGTGCCCGCTCCGACCGGCTTTAAAGGGTTAAGGATGGAAAGTGATAAGAATTTAGCAATTCCAATGCTGTTATCATTATCACTTTTCAAATTGATTCCTTTGACTCATCTGTTTTCTCCTGAATTCTCAGTGGGTTCTGTGGATCAGGGAAATTATTTTACTGCTATTGGTAAATAATCATCATCATTACTATTGCATTAATAATATAATCGGCAGCATTGATATTGCATTCAGATGTTTAAACAGTGTGTGTGTCTTTCAGAAAGACTAAGTTGCAGGCAGGAGTTGACAGGAAGTTGCAGAGAGTTTGCAGAAGTGAAAGCAGAGTCTAAGTTATTCTGAGGTTAGACGAGGCTATTTGAATTACTAGGTTATTCAAATTGTCTGTTATACTTTTATATTCTTTTATTAAGCTTTTAGTAGAGGTTCTTGATTAAAACATTTATTCAACATAGTACATATAGTTTCAGTTAGGTTATTGTATCTAAGGATGAGCCTCGGTTCTGGTGAAAGGTCAGAAGTGCAACGGGTGAATTGAGAGAGCATTTGAGGACGACACACACACACACACACACACACACACACACACACACACACACACACACACACACACACACACACTCAGTTAGAGAGAATCATTTATAGGTGAGAAATTGGTCATGTTTGTCTCTGGAAAGAGGAACAGCGTCTGGCAGGATGTGGGGCTCGTGTTCCAGATGAGATAGAAGACAATGTTCTTTTAAACCGTGTTAAAAGTCATTGTGGTTTTGATTTGACGTATGTATATATTCTGTCTGTGACGTATGAAGGGGCGTCATTAATTCAAACCCTGATGCTATAAAAATCTGTGTATGCTTTGATTAAGTCGAAGATCAATCCCTGTCTGCGTACAGACTGGTCTTCCCACGTGTGTATTCATTAAAATCAATTGTTTGACCAAGCTCTTCTGGACCAATGGTTGTTTGTACTCTCCTTCCTCAATATGTGAAACCTTAACAGTTCTCATTGGCTCCGCTTTGAGAATTACCACCATAGCTAAGCAGCATATCAAAGTCATTACATTTGTGCAAACAAGTTGCATGTTGTGTGGTTAAATGTTTGTGCATATTGGAGGTATTTCTCCCTTTTTGTAAAGTTATGTATCACATATGTTATACAGAAAACTTTTCTTTAAAAAGTAATACAGTACATTACTCCGAGGAGAAAGTAATTTGTCATGCTACTTGTTACAATTGCACTTGTCTGTAAGATGACCTGAAGTGCATTGTCTCGTAATTACCTTTTAACAATATAAACCTATAAGCTACATTCTCAGACACCAACACAAATTCCTGCCCTAATGAGGACACAAATACGATCTTTGTCTTTGTGTTCAGGTATCAACATAAGGTTGACAGCACAAACCAAAGATGAAGACCAACTTCCGTTTTCCGGCAAGGGAGTAAGGTGTGTTGGCCACTAGCACCTGCCTAACTTTTTTAAAATTTTACTTTCTGAGCCCCATTTTGCTGTTAGACACAAACTTTTCGGGTCATTTATGAGTGTCACATTGGAAGGATGTCCAAGGGAAGGAGACAAACCGAGAAAAACCTTACTGCCGAGAGTTGTGCTAACACTGGCGCAGCAGAGGATGCTAGTGCAGCCCTGAACCCGGCGCTTGTCGCCCTGCTCAAATAGCACAGAACAGCCATAGCCGCAGCCATAGCCTACATCGGATGTAAGCTGGACAAGATTCAAGCGGAAGTTGCAAATCAAGAACTACATATTGCTGAGCTTGAAGCAAACGCAGCGGATGTTGTTCAGCGTTTGGCAGCGCTCGAAACTAAGTATAATTCACTACAGGAGGAAAACAAACTTTTCAAAACTAAACTTTCCGAGCTGGAGAGTAGAAGCAGAAGGTAGAACATCCGTCTGGTGGGTTTGCCGGAATCAGTGGAGCCGGGTCCACGGCCAACTGAGTTCTTTTTCCGGCTGCTGGTGGAGATCTTCGGCGCACAAACTTTGCCACCCCCCCCACCCCCCCCCCCCCCCCCCCCCCCACGCCCCATCCCCAGAGCTTGACAGAGCCTACCGTAGCCTTATGCCCAAACCGGGCCCTGATGGGAGGCCGCACTCAGTCATTATCCGCTTCCACTGCTTCCAGATTAAGGAGCTGCTGATGAGGGAAGCATGGAGACGCTGAGGGATGTTGGAGTACTGCGGACATAAACTCCAGTTTTATGAGGATTACAACGCCGACATCCAGAAGCAGCGAGCCCAGCATAAGGATGTTATGGCCGAGTTATACCGGAGAGGCCTCCTTCCCTCCTCTTCCCCGCCAGGCTCCGCATTACTCTTCCAGATGGGAAAATCCGGCGATTGGAGTCAGTTGAGGAGGCCTCTCACTTCATTCAAACCATGGAAGAAAACCAAAGCTCTCCATCCTGAGTTGGACACTGTAGCCCGTTAGAGCACTCACCCTAATTTACAACTATAACGGGTCAGACTAGCCTAAGTGGCGTCCTCGTTCTGACTGACACTATACAGCCGCGCTGTTGGCATAGCAATGTGTTCTTTGCTGTTCATTTTAAGGTAAAACTGGTTCGTTGTTTGGCTGAATTGTTTTTGTTCTTTCTTCTTTCTCTTCTCCGTGTCCTGAAAACTGAGACCCTGGCTCGAGTTTAGTGGCTAATGTTCAAGGGTGCAGGTATGATGCTAGTGGTTCGGGGAGTTCTTGATTAATATGGGAAGAAAGCAGGGGCTCACGCGGTTTCTTTTTAATGCAATCTGCTGGGGTGATATTGGTGGGTGGTATTGTTTTAGTTTTTTTTTACACAGTGATATGTTATTGTATTGCATTTTCTTTCTGGGGTGGGGTTGGTTGTCATGTTTTTTGTTGTTGTTTCCCTACCCTCCTTGGGCAACTCTGCACATAAAAATGTGGGACTTCCTTGATGAGTGGTAACCTTACCTTTGTTAGCTGGAATGTGAGGGGGTTGAACCACCCAATAAAGCGAAAGAGAGTCTTATCACGCCTGAAGCAATTTAAGCCCGAGGTAGTTTTTTTGCAAGAGACTCACTTGCAGGATTCGGATCACTCACACTTGGCAAAATGTTGGTCAGGACAGTTGTTTCACTCTAATTTTAAAGCAAAGGCTAGGGGTACAGTTATTCTTATCGATCGGAACATCCCATTTGTTCCATCTACTGTTGTGTCAGACAAAAATGGACGGTTTATAATAGTGTCTGGCAAACTCTGCGACAGGTCTGTGACTTTGGCCAATCTTTATGCACCCAATTTTGATTATGTGCAATTTTTTCAACGCCTGTTTTCACACCTCCCAGACTTAAATACTCACTCATTGATTCTTGGGGGCGATTTTAATCTTTATTTGGATGCGGTTTTAGATCGCTCATCCCCCAAACCTGCTACTCTTAATAAATCTGCAACTTATATCAAGTTTTTTCTGGAAGATTGTAGTCTCACGGATCCCTGGCGGTTTTAGGGAATACTGGTAGAGATTATTCTTTCTTCTCACATGTACACCACACCTACACTAAATAGATTATTTTTTATTGACAGTTTGCTAATTAATAGTATTAGATCCTGCAGCTATGAAAGTATTACTGTCTCTGATCATGCCCCCCTTGTGCTCAAAATAGCTTTTCAGGGCTGCGACTCTGTGAGAAAGCTCTGGAGATTGGATCCATTGCTGCTCACGGATGAACAATTTGTTTCTAACATCTCTTCTAAAGTTAAAAATTTTCTTAACGAGAATAGAAAACCTGGTATACCAAACAGGACGGTGTGGGAGGCTCTGAAGGCATTTCTGAGAGGAGAAATCATCTCAGTGGCAGCATTTAAAAGACAGTGTGCACAGCGGGAACAGAGGCTTATTTCAGACCAGATTTTAAACATCGACAGGCAGTACGCTCAGTCACCATCACCGGCGCTATATAAAGAATGCTTAAGTTTACAAACCAAACTCAATCTACTTTCCACTCGACAAGTGGAAGGATGTCTGATTAGGAACAAGAGCGATTTTTATGAACATGGTGGAAAGACCGGTAAGCTTTTGGCCACCCATCTGCGTGGTATTAGGGCTAAACAAATCATAACTGGCATGAAGGCGGACAATGGAGTGGTGACTAGGGATCAGAAGGCGATTAATGACATTTTTTCTTTGTTTTACTCTAAGTTATATACATCAGAGTCTACTGTTAATGTAAGAAATTTACATGGTTTCTTTGACTCCATTGATATGCCCTTGCTCTCCCCAGAGCTTAGACTCTGGAAGCCCCTATCTCAAAGGCGGAAATTCAGGCGGCAATAGCATCTATGCAATCTGGGAAATCTCCAGGTCCTGATGGATTTTCTGCAGACTTTTATAAAAAATTCTCGGACGATTTGGCTCCCTTCCTTCGCGAAGTTTTTACAGAGTCGCTAGACTCTGGGGCACTTCCTTCATCATGCTACCAGGCTTGTATCACAGTGTTACGGCAAGGACCCGACTGACTGTGCTTCTTATAGGCCTATATCTCTGTTAAACACGGATGTTAAAATTCTGTCTAAGTTACTGTCGCACAGGCTGGAAAAAATTCTTCCTGCTATAATATCTCCCGACCAAACTGGCTTTATAAAAAATCGACACGCCTTCTTTAACATACAGCAACTTTTTAATATTATCTATGCCCCCAGCCATGCTGTGCCTGAATGCCTCATTGCTATGGACGCGGAAAAAGCTTTTGATAGGGTGGAGTGGGAATATTTGTTTTTTACTTTAGAAAGGTTTGCAATGGGCCCCTTATTTTGCTCATGGATCAAACTTCTTTACGCAAGCCCCACGGCTTCAGTGCTAACTAACTGTCACTACTCTGACCATTTTAAGCTCCACCGCGGAATGAGACAGGGCTGCCCTTTAAAGTCCTTTGCTTTTTGCCCTTGCAATTGAGCCATTAGCAATTGCAGTCCGTGGTAGTGGGGACATAAAAGGCATATGGAGGGGGGGATTGAGCACAGAGTTTCACTGTATGCCGATGACCTTCTTCTATTTCTTTCTAACCCACTTACCTCCTTACCCGCTGCACTTAATATACTGAATGGTTTTAGTCAGCTCTCTGGATACAAAATTAATATGAATAAGAGTGAACTGTTTTTGATTAACGAGAGGGCTCAAAATCTGGATTTGGTAAATGTTCCCTTTAAAATAGTCACAGATCACTTTGATTACTTTGGGATATGTGTCATAAAGCAATTTAATTGTTTGTTTAAGAAGAATCTCCTCCCCCTGCTGGAACAGTGCAAGCACATGCTGTCCAGATGGTCCGCATTATCCTTATCTTTAATAGGTAGGATTAACTCAGTGAAAATGATGCTACTTCCAAAATTCTTATATGTTTTTCAATGCCTCCCTATCCTGATTCCAAAATCCTTTTTTAAATCTCTAGACTCACTAATCACTTCATTATTACTAAATGCCATTGAGGGCATTATCTGCCCTTTTCATATCTGGCATAGAAAGGGCCTAAAATCCCTTGCAGACTTATATGAAGATGGACAATTTGCAAGTTTCTCTCAAATATCCACCAAATTTGGCATAGCTGCAGCTCAGTTTTTTCGTTTCTTACAGGCCAGTCACTACATGCAGAGTGTGACAGCAAAATTCCCCCAGATACCTCCATACAATCCAGTAGATGATTTTTTAATGGTCAACCCAACCTCAAGGGGCATAATATCAGCCTTGTACAGTTTAATTTACAATTTACAATGGTCTTCAGTAGCTGCTATCAAATCTAAATGGGAAGAGGACCTTACTTTTCATATTACGGATAAACTGTGGGACTCTATGCTTGGCCAGGTTCACAATATATCAATGTGTGCTCAGCATCAGCCAGCGCATATTAGGAATGGCATAGGCACAGATCGGTTTTCTATCACCCATTTGCTGGGAGTAAGGGCGCCCTCCGTTTGCGAGGTGTGCCTGCTGCTTGCGGCACAGGGAGGAGAGGGTGGGTCGGCGGAGGATTCACTGGCTGGCTGGAGCAGCATCTAATAACCAACTCGCAAAATAAAACAAAATAAAAACAAAACAACAAACACGAAAACACCAGACATTATGATACAGACTTATAATTTGCACTGATGTTTTTTCAAAATTCTATACGCGAAAAGTGAGCGTGAGAGCCCTCGGTATGCCTGCTTGCTGCTGAAGTCAAAGTAAACCTTATTGTCATCTCCGTTACATACAGTCCAGTATATAGAGAGACAAGATGACGAGGCTCCAGTTACAGCAGTGCAAGTAAACAAACAATAAATATAAGAAGTGTAAGAAAATAAATATACACTTTAGGACCAGGGGTAAAGGGATCAATAACAATTGAAAAATTATAATTTACAGTTTGATGATTTAAAGTCTCACACACAACCCGTCGAAAGGGGAGGGGGCCGGCTGCTTCCAAATAGATCACATTTCATTCATAATATTGTCAATCCATGCCCATTATCTATTCATGATTTGAATCCTGGGTTGTGCAAAATCCCAGAAATAAACCCTAGACGAAGTGAATCTGTGAACTAAGGTGTAGGTCTGTTAGGTTATGTTGTGGTGATCCTCGGGTTGGGGGATTTGTGTTCATACTGGAGTGCAAAATTAAAACCAAGATGGACAAGAAAAGTTCAAAGCCATCAGGTCCTCAGTTTAGAAAAAATAGAAAAGAAGAGGAGGAGAAATGAGCAAAAGATACAGGTAAGCAGATGTGTCACTGGATAATGGCAGGTCAATGGTAAAAATAGTAACAGTATAGACTAAACTCCAAACAATACATTATGTTACAGATTTTAATATTAATTAGTCATTGTCAATTGTTTATTTGTCCTGTTCTCATTGTATGACGAATTATGATGGCTGTTTGGTAGCCGTTTGCATACAATGCATACTCTCTCTCTCTTCATATGTGTGTGTGTGTGTTTCTCTGGCGAAATTCAGTATGGTTCCGACAACAGTTTTATGCTAATGTATAATCCTTAATATGTTTTATGTGTATGTGTGGGGTGGGCGCGCCAGAGGGAGTGTTCGCCCCGGGCGCCAAGCGGGCTCGGACCGCCACTACTCAGAACAAAATATCATTATACTTTAAGATAAGATAAGATAAGATAAGATAAAACTTTATTAATCCCTCGGGTGGGTTCCTCTGGGAAATTCGGTTAGGACTCAACGACAGAGGGAAAATAAGAATACTCACTCAAAATGTTGGAGACAGTGCGGATCATCAGAAACTAATCACTATCATATATTTTGGGAATGCCCAAACCTAGATTTTTACTAGAGGGACATACACAACGCACTTAATACAGGATATAGACCTGTATTACACTAGAGTTTGAAAACCTCTACCTAGTATTTGTGGCCTGAAACTGAGGAGAGATACAAAGGTGCTGCAAGCGCTTCTGGCTGCCAGTAAAAAGTGTATAATCAGAACATGACAAAATTCAACACAGTTACAGTGTAAGATTGGTGTCGGATTGTACTGAGAGCATTTGAAAGGAAAAAACTGATATACTATCAGAGAAATTCTACCAAATTTGGAATGACTGGACTGAATTCTTAAACTCAATCAGAGCAGACTCTGTATGAGTTACTAAGGTTTCATATCGACCTCTACCTCCTTGAATGGGAGACCATAAACAGGGATTCCAACAGTACCTAGTTTATTGCCATGAAGCAGTGTCACTACAAAGAAATATTTAAACACAAATTTCTTTACTCTTTGTGCTATATTCACAAAGAAATACACGATAGCCAGGACAGCTAAAAATACATACAAATTTAAGAAAAGACATCAGTACAAAAACATAAATCGTTTTCAAGTGTCTGCTTTCACTCTAGAGAGAACCATACAACAGCTGCCTTCCTTGGTTAGTAATTTGAGCTGAGTGAACTGTTGTCACTTGTACTGCTCACACTCTGAAACATGCAGCTTTGTTCTGAGAGTCGCTACAATTTCCCAGTGTCACTTGAATTACAGTGTGAAGCAAATGGACTCTGAAACAGACTGGCAGAAGACTAATGATAGTTATCTCAGCACCCCTAAACGTGTATTTGTATGTGGTGATACTGATGTGTGAACTTCCTCGTTTGTCATGTTTGGATAGTCAATATGGGTTTATCTGGCTACTTGTGTAAAGCAGTACCATGCGTGTCTTGTTAGTTGTGACACTTCTTTGGCAGAAAGATGCTGCAAAAAGCTCCCAGCTGTTACATCTGAAGGTGAAGCTATGGTACTTTACAGAGTTACTGCAGAATATTTCACTGTTGAATGAAAGTATTCCTTTTCCCCCCACTCCTTTTGGACAGTATGGGAATATACAGTCGTTTATACCCAGACTGAACTCACCCACATTTGCCGGTTTACCTTTAGTGTTTCACAACAACAGCCATCTAAAAGATTAAATTCAACACAACACACTTGTTGTTAGGATTTTCCATGATGGATAACAGTCTATTCCACCACAGCCCCAAGCATGTTCAGTTTGTAGCCAACCGCAGAGCCTGATGCTGATCAGTTTATTCATTATGTTTATGTCACCATAAAGAGCAGACTGTTAGAAACTCTCCAGCATTTCTTTTGACACACTTTGACAACAGTTCTGTAGTAAAAATGAAGACCTAATATTACAGTTAGTTAGGTGTGGGTTCAAGGAGTAAGGCATTAGTCTTCCAGAAAAAAGATCATCAATTCAGTCCACATTAATGCCTTTCTGAAATTACCATGTGCTTTCTTTTACTTCCAATACAGTAAATATATTTAATATAGTAAATATAGATTCAGGTCCTAGATTCAGGTGTTCAGTAAGTCCTTTCTTACCCTTCACAACTGTGTGTGCCACACACAATCAGGTTTCCAAGACTTGAAGGCATATTTCTTAAAGATTGCCCTAACCTAATATTAACTCAACCCTAAACAAATACTTGCTTTATGTCTCTAAGCTGAGACAAGTGCGCGACCACAGAGCAATTTATGTTGCTACAGCAATTCAAGTATTCAAACACACAGGCACGATCTATGTTTTGTTTTTTTTTGTTGTTTTTTTTTTTGGGGGGGGGGGGGGGGGGGGGTATTAGTGGTCTTCTGTGTCTCAGCAGAAAAAAGGTGATGCCAGGACATGTTCGGTTATTAGACAATTAATCTTTGCTGTGACCCTGACGACGAGGTAGGAGTGAAGTCACTGAGGTCCGATAACAGTTTTACAATTCTCGTAAGTTAGCAGAACATATGTGTGTATGTGCTTGTTTGTGTCATTTATGCTGTTCACTCAGTGTCGTGTTTGTGTGTGAGTCAATTCACACAAATTAGTTCATTTGCAACTGCATTCCATCCTATATACAGCTTTAAAATTTATAAAGATCTGATACTTCTGTGAACAGATGCAGTTGTAAATGAAATTAAAAGTACCTCAAGACTTGAACAAGTATCAGTGATCTTCACAAGAGAAAAATGACACAGGCAAAGCACAAAGAGATGCAGAACATAGAGATATTTATTCACCGATGCAAACATAAACCTCAGGTTTGCACAACACTGAGGACCAGAGTCTAAGTTTGTAAGAGAAGAGAAAAATACACCGAGCAGTCAGAGTCACAGTAAGGCTTCACTTAAATATACTGAAGCTTCTTTATTTTAAATTAAATCTGAAGCAAATCAAGAGTAAAGATTTCACAAACAAACATAAATACTATAAACACAGTGTCCATCATATTAAACACATATTGCAGGAAAATGTCTCTGGAATATTAATGTATAAAGTGCTTTGAGTCCCCCGGGAGTGTAGAAAAGCATTATTTGAAAAATCATCCCACCTGAAGCTGCCACCCCACCTGAAGCTGCCGGAGGACACGGTGAAGAACATCGCCTTTGACAGAGTGCATCGCATCGGCCCCATGCGGGCAGCGGCCGGGAGACCACGTCCTATTGTGGCCAAATTCGGCCACTTCAAAGAAAAGGAACAGGTGAAAAGTTGCGGCAGGGAATTAAAAGGAATGGACTTCAGTGTAAACGACCAGTTCCCAAAAGAGATCCTGGAACGACGCAGGGTCCTCTTCCCAATCCGACACGGCTTCATCGAGAAGGGCTCCTGCGCTGTCATCGCTGTGGACCGGCTGTACGTGGACGGACAGCTTTACCACGACCCCGACATCACTCCGTGGCTATATTAACTTCACACGAGATAAGAATCCGCTACACCCTTTCCCTATCTACTCACACTAACTTGCATTAACATCTGTTTAACTTACCAGTATCAAATTGCATCTTAAGTGTAATATCATAGCAAAATTTACACCGTCACTCTCCGTCAATGGTTTAATTGGAATGTTTCCAGGGTTTTTTTTCCTTCTCGTTTTTTTCTCTCTCTTTTCCCCCCTCTTGTTTTTATGCTGCTCACCCTTGTCCTTGGTTTCTTTCTTTTTTTATTTTCTTTCACTGCTTCGATCACCTGCTTCCACACTCATCCACAAACAACATCCTTTATTTCGACACATACGCACAGCACGATCGCGCACAATCATGTGCTCAACGGCAGCACATTTACATCAGTCAGACAGCGCACACAGACGTACAGGATACACACACTTAAGCCAAGCGTACTCATATTAGTAAATATGCACACACATAGTCAGACTCAGGGAACATCTCGCCACACATTTTTTCTCTCTCTCCTTCTCTTTATCTACAAACAAGTGATATATTCTCTCCACCTGTCTAAGCAACACACACAGCGTACACCCCTAGTTATACACAGTCATCTATGGGTGCACTAAGGTTTGTTACATGGAATGTAAATGGAGCTGGCTTAAAAATATTTAACCAACTCAAAAAACTACAGGCAGATGTTGTCCTTTTACAAGAGACCCACAGACCTCTTAGAGGTTTGAATGAATTTAAAACACCTGAGTTTCCTAATGTGTTCTCAGCTTGTTATAATTCTAGGCAAAGGGGAGTAGCAATTTTAATCCATAAAAATATTAATTTCACAGTACTCGATACAGTTATAGATCCAGAGGGCAGATTCTTAATCATTAAACTATCTATACTTGATAAAAAGCTATGTATCGTAAGTGTATATGGTCCAAATGTTGATGATCCCTCATTCTTTCACGGTTTTTTCAGTGCAGATGGCACACTTGTTCTTGGAGGCGACCTCAACCTGGGACTAAATGCATAAATGGATAGGCTCAATACAGCAGGAACTCAGCGTAATTGGCAGTCCACAAATATAATCAAACAGTATATGAGCGACTTTGGTCTTTGCGATGCATGGCGCTCCCTTCACCCCAACAGTAAGGAATACACTTTTTTCTCACATGTTCATCACTCCTACTCTCATCTGGATTATTTTTTGGTCAGCAGCTCACTACTGAGTGACATTTCAGACACTGAGATTCACCCTATAGCTGTCAGCGATCATGCTCCTGTATCTTCAACACTAATGCACAAGAATAATATTATGCCAAGTAAAAACTGGAGATTTAATACATCACTACTTAAAGATGAAGACTTTATTAAATATTTAAAAAAAGAATGGACTTCATATTTAGACTTCAATGACACTCCCGGAACATTAGCTTCTGTTCTATGGGAAGCAGGGAAAGCTGTGATGAGAGGTAAAATCAGTTCTTTCTCATCACATAAAAAGAAAGAAGAAAACAAAAATATTCAGAAATTAGAAAAAAACCCATCAAATCCCTAGAAGAAGCCTACGCGTCCCACCAAGATCAGGAAACATTGAACAAAATACGCAAAACAAAACTAGAATTAAATGAGATAATTGATCAAAAAAACCCCAAAATGCTTAGTACAAAGACTACGCTTACAAAATTATGAACATGGTAATAAATCCGGTCAATTTCTAGCAAATCATAAAAATTATGAACAGAATCTGTGACAAAGGGCAGCCCTGGCGGAGCCCATCACCCACTAGGAATGAGTCCGACTTATTGCCGGCTATGCAGACCAAGCTCTTGCAACACTCGTATAAGGACTGAATGGCCCGTAGCAATAGGCCAGACACCCCATACTCAGCACCCCCCACAGGACACCCCGAGGGACACGGTTGAATGCCTTCTCCAAGTCCACAAAATACATGTAGACTGGTTGGGCAAACTCCCATGCACCTTCGAGTGTCCTCGAGAGGATCAAGAGCTGGTTCAGTGTTCCACGACCAGGACGAAAACCGCATTGTTCCTCCTGTATCCGAGGTTCGACTAACGGACAAACTCTCCTCTCCAGCACCATGGCATAGACTTTCCCAGGGAGGCTGAGGAGTGTGATTCCCATGTAATTGGAACACACCCTCCGGTCCCCTTTCTTAAAGATGGGGACCACCACCCCGGTCTGCCAGTCGAGGGTTACTGCACCTGATCTCCACGCAACATTGCAGAGACGTGTCAACCAAGACAGCCTTACAACATCCAGAGCCTTTAGGAACTCAGGGCGGACCTCATCCACCCCAGGGGCTTTGCCACCAAGGAGCTGTTTAACTGCCTCAGTGACTTCGCCCCCAGAGATTGGTGGATCATCCCCTTCGTCCCCAGACTCTGCTTCCGCCACGGAAGACGTGCCAGTGGGATTGAGGAGGTCCTCGAAGTATTCCTTCCACCGCCTGACGATTTTCTCAGTCGAAGTCAGCACACTATACACAGTGCAGGTGGAACACCGCTTTCCCCTCCAGAGTCGCCTGATGGTTTGCCAGAATCGTCAGGCGACTCAGAATACACAGAACACTTTTCTTAAAAGTAATGCAGTATGTTACTTAATTACACCCAGGATAAAGACATTCAATATACTATTACTTTATGTTCATATTAATCTCTAAAATTATCTGAAACACACTGTCTCATAATTACCAATTAACAATATACACCTACAGGCTGCAGTCCCACACACCAACACAAATCCCTGTCCTAATGAGGACACACACATATACTCTATATCTTTCTCTTAGTATTAGTTATGAACACAAAGATGACAACATAGAGCAAAGATAAAAACCAGCACAAAGAGACTTCAAAGCGGTTATCACTGTGATACTACTATAGAAACATGAACAGGTAGAGACGATGCAGCCTGACTGCTTATTCGGTTGCAGCAGATGGCTGCCCCCATCAAGCATTTTCTTAACAGGGAAAACTGTTGAAAACACATTGAAAACAATTCAGCAATGTGAAAACACATTGCTGAATTATCACAATAAACAATTATTCATTCTTCGTTAAGATTTAGGGATGATCATCACTGGCTTTGAATTTTTAATCAGGTATATTTGAGGTATGGTGCCAAGAGTCATACTGGATGTAATGCATGTATGTGTGCTTTGTGTATTTTCTTGCCTTCTCTAAAAGTAAGTACAGACTAGACTCCCAGTTCCCGCTACCGAAAACCGTCCCCACAGCATGATACTTCCACAAAAGATCTCTCCATTCTAACATATATACCATGTTCGAGGTTATTAAATACCAGGTGCATTCATTGATCTGTGTACATCAGTGGAAATTCCAGCAGACGTCTGTGTTTACCATAACAATACATACAAGCCAGTAACTGTTGGCCTGTGTGTATCAACCCACTCCTGTAAACATTTTGTGAATAACAATCTGTCATCATCGCAACCCTCTGCCTGAGTGGGGGTTCCTTCATGGTACAGTATGGATAGCGGGTGCTTCCTGCAACTGTGTATTGGACAAAATGTGCTGCCTTAGGTATTCTCAATGACGAACAAAACAGAAACAGATGAACAATAATATGTTTAATGGTGCAATGAAGGCAAATCTGTCAGTTTTTATCTAAAGACGTTGATATTGTTGAACAAGTCAATGATTTTCCATAGGTCTGCAAGACCAACACAAACATGTTACTAAAATACATCCTTGATGTGATTTGGGCAGATTATGAAAACAACAGTTTTTAACTGATTCAGAGAAAACCAGTGGACATCACAAACTTGCTGCATTGCTGGATGTCTTATTACTCCTATAAACCACAGCTGTTTTTAACCCTCTGGGCTCTATCCTGGCCATTTGTAGCCACTTCACTTTTCTTTTTTCAACCATTTTCGTTCTGTCAATGCAAATGGAATGAAACTTCCAAAAGGTTTGTATTTTTTTCAGATTTTTTAATTTTCAACATCAGCTCCTTAATAATATCAATAAATAATATTCAATAATATCAATAATAATTGAAGCACATGCTAAAAGCACTTTTACTCTTGTATTTTTCATAAAAAGATACCATACCCAAAACATTAACTCTAGAAACAAAAACAAAAACAAAACAAAAAAACAATCACAGGACATTTTCCAGAGTTCAAAACTGCAGCTGCACCTGCAGCGCAAACAACAACAAACACTGTTTGTAAACGTGTCCTGGAGTTTATGCAGGTGCAGACAGTGCTACTGCTGTAAGTAAGCCTAACAGCTTCCAGATCATTTATTCTGGCAATATGGCAAGAAGGTCATCACTGCTTCAAGCACTGCCTATATGATCTGGTCAGAGAGCAAGGACAGCAAGCAGCTCCTCCAGTTGCAACAGAGGAAGATTTTGTTGTCTGTCTTTGGCTTCACTACCACGGCGATATCCCTCATGCCAAAGCAACGGAGGAATGTGCTTCTTTTGACAGCAACACACAGGGAACCAGTCAGTGATGGGGAATCAAGGATGCGTGAAAGCAAGAAGCAATCCTGGACTACAATAGGCACAAATATTGCTTAGAGAGGATGTTGGCACCTTGAGTTGTAGAAGGAAAACTAACTGATGGCTGCTGGCTCTTTTCTCCAATCTCCTGGATGTCTTGGAATACGATGCCTTTGTCCCGCCGGAAACAACTTCACTGAAGTGGGGGAGTCCTTTACAACCTACAAATGAAGAGTGATCCTGGGAGAGCTGGGGCACATGCTGGCAGGGATGGGTATTGATAAGATTTTCATGATTCCGATTCCAGTTTCGATTCTGTTTAACGATTTGATTCTTTTTTCTTTTCTTTTTTTAAAAAAAAGTAGAACACTAAGGTTGATTAGCTTAGAACATTGTTTTATATCTTCTCTTTGAACAAGGTAGAAATTTAGGAGTAAGCCTTACAAACCCAACACCTAAAAGGCTGGCAAATGGTGACTAAAAGGCTGGCAAATGGGTGCCAGCCTTTTAGTCACTGCTCGGTGACATTCGTCTATCCTGGCCTGAAAGGAGATGCTGCCGGTAGACTGCAGTGAGAACTGCCAGCATCTGAGCCAGCCAGACTCTGTCTGTCTCTGTCATCATGGTCACCTAAATGCACAGTAATGGCAGGTTTTGTAATAAGGCAGATCGCACTAACATAATATGCACTGTTAGTTGATTATTTACCTGCCGCATTAACGGGAGAGGATGTGCAAACATTACCGCTGCTGCTGGGTTGAGATTCACGAGTCCGGAGCGGAATTAAAAACACGACATTCATTTAAGGTCATCGTGTGTTTTGTGAGCAAATGCTTTTCACTAGCATGGCGGCCCAGATTCGGCCTTCCCCTTCAGCCGTTTCACCTCCTCAGATGGCTAGGGCCCAGTCCACACCCACACCAGTGCCAGCTCCCAGGAGGAGGGCAGCTGCGACCCAGTCTACCTCCACACCCGCTTCTGTTTCTCGGGTGGGGGTGACTGGTGTCCAGCCACCTCCCGTGCCTGTCCCAGGCTGAGGACAGCCAGAACCCAGCCTGACCCCCCTAGAGGCTTGGAAGAGCTAACCGGTTCACCTGCTACTTCACCACTTCATCCACCTCCTGACCCAGCCTTTCACGCCCTCGCACTATCCCTAGTTAGATTAGCTGACCTGTCCCCTGCCCAGGCACCAGCCTTACTAGCCCAAGCTGTAGCTTTATCACTAGCTCAGTCTGTAGCTCAGCCATTAGCCACACCAACCTCAGCTCCGTCGTCATGAATTTTTTTGTTTTCTTCTTTCTTTTTATGTGATGAGAAAGAGATTATTTTACCTCTCATCACGGCTTTCCCTGCTTCCCAGAGGACAGATGCTGATGTTCGAGGAATGTCATTAAAGCCTAAATATAGAGTCCATTCTTTTTTTAAAGTATTTGATAAACTCTTCGTCTTTGAGCAGTGATGTATTAAATCTCCAGTTTTTTCTTGGTGTAGTATTATTCATCTGTCTTAGTGTTAAAGATACAGGAGCATGATCGCTGACAGCTATAGGATGAATCTCAGTGTCTGAAATGTTACTCAGCAGTGAGCTGCTGACCAGAAAATAATCCAGACGAGAGTAGGAGTGATGGACATGTGAGAAGAAAGAATATTCCTTACTGTTGGGGTGAAGGGAGCGCCATGCATCGCAAAGACCACAGTCGCTCATATACTGTTTGATTATATTTGTGGACTGCCAATTACGCTGAGTTCCTGCTGTATTGAGCCTATCTATTTCTTCATTTAGTCCCAGGTTGAGGTCTCCCCCAAGAACAATTGTGCAATCTAGATGTTCGGAGAGTGTACTAAAAAAACCGTGGAAGAATGAGGGTTCATCAACATTTGGACCTTACAATACTTACAATACCTAGCTTTTGGTTAAGTATAGATAGTTTGACAACTAGGAATCTGCCCTCCGGATCTATAACTGTATCGAGTACTGTGAAATTAATATTTTTATGTATTAGAATTGCTACTCCTCTTTGTCTAGAATTAAAACAGGCTGAGAACACATTAGGAAACTATTATTATTGTTACTACTATGATGATGAAGATGATGACGACAGAGACTTCCTCCTCTTCTGGGTAGGGATGGGTACCGGGTTCTGACATAAACGGTAGTAACCAGACCGAAAATCAGCGCACATTTCGGTGCTTTATTTCAGTGCTTTTTTTTCCTGAGATGTCATACACTTTGGATTCTAGCCAATCATTTTACCTTTCCAAGGATAGTAGGCTGGGCCAGGTACATACGTTCTTTTAGAGCAGAGCTACAGATTAAAAATGCCCAAGGCAAAGTGGTCAAAAGTCTGGCTGTACTTCACAGCAAAAGATGCAAACTCAGCAGCCTGCAACAAGTGCTTTAAAGTGATACTGTGCAAAGGAGGTAACGCCTCAAATCTGATGAAACACCTGGCGACACATAGTGTTTTTTAAAAAGCCAAGAAATCCACCGTATTTGATAGCTTGCTGACCCGGAGTTAGCAACATCCCCCAAGAACCCGAAGAGGAGAGTGCTGGCCCTAGCCCTGCCAGTGTAGCAGAAATGATGACGGATGATGATGGCAGCAGCAGCCGTTCTTCTCTGCGTGAGTAGCTTAATGTTGTTCGTGTGTAATTTACGTTGAGTGGGCTAACCACGTTATTAAATTAATGCATGTAAGGTGAACTAGCAAACACTGTCGTAGTTACATGCGGCTGTCTTCTTGTTTGATGACAGATACTCCCTTCACCCTTGCCAAAATGGCTAAAATGACCAAAGAAAAAGTGGAAAAAAGGTAAGAATGAGAGGTTTTTGAACAGAATTTGTGTTTTTTCCATTGTTTAAGCACTGCTTCCAGCCAATTGACACCATATATGCCCTATAGCTGCAGAAAAGGTTAATATTGTTTTTTACAAAAAAACAGCTAAACACGAGAGGTTTTTTGACAAAGTTTGTGTTCTCCATTCTTTAAGCGCTGGTTCGAGCACAGTTTAAGCACCGGCACCGTTTGGCACCAGTATCAGATAAAACCTAAACGATACCCATCCCTACTGCTGGGACCCCTTACATCACTGTCGACTCAAATTTCTACAAGGTACTAGGTACTTGTAACTACATAATAATCACAAAAGGTTGATCTGGACGTTTCGTCACTCATCCAAGTGACTTCTTCAGTCTCAGATACTGTTTGCTCATACTGACGTACAAGCTTTAGACAGTCCTTGCCAAAGTTTGTTGAAATGTTTTGATGCAAGCTCAATTATCCAGGAAAGTAAATCCCAAAAGGTTGAATCTTTTGGGATTTACTTACCTGGATGATTGAGCAAGCATCAAGATACATAATAAGCAGTTTTCAAATCTGTTGAAATCTGCTTGCCGAACAGCTGACAACTAAGAATTTCATCCTGTGGTCCAAATATGACAAATACCGGCCTTAAAACCAAGATTTGTGCGGACTTGACCTAAATTTGCTCATTAACTGTTATTTCACAGTCAAATAAGAGAGAAAACAGCACACAATAATAAAGTAATAAAATGAATGCAATAAAAGAGAGAAAGAAAAGGTGAAATTCTCATCAAAGTTAACATTTTGAAACCCAGTGGCTTGCATTGCATACCGTTTCCTGTTTATTCCCTAGTCATGCTCTGCCTTTTGATGTCTGTCTCTAAGGAGAGTGCCTGTGTGTGCATAAACTGCAAGTTAAATGTGTGTTGCTGTGAGGAGATCAGGCAAACTGGCTTGTAGCTCATGTTCACAGACAGTACCTGTCACTGTGAGGCCTGTTCATTAGCAGGAACACACTGAAAATTATCCATAAATTAGCATTAGCCCTCTCACAGCTGCAACATAAAAAAACAACAAACTTTTATTTGTTTGTTTTCTGTTTTCTTCCATCTAATACTCTCATGTTCCCCCCAAAGTCACATCTCCTATGTTCTTCTTCAAGCCCCTCCTGATCTTCCTTTGTGTAATAGCATTCATTTTTGGACAAAAGATTTAGCCATGCTTTATTATGATAAGATTGCAGAGTTCAGAAGTTCAGTGCTTTAACAAAATCGATAGGCCTCACTGGGCTTTTTCAGCCAGTATTGGCATCATGCTGTTGTGTTTTTGTGTTGAGTGCAATGAGAAGTCGACTGTGTTCTTTTTCAAAAACAAAAAACAAAACAAAAAACAAAATCACTAATGATACGTTAGACCTCAGAAGGATAATAAGGTAAAATATGTATAAAGTATATCTGACTTCTTGCCAATGTTTCATGTATTGACAACACTCTAGTGCACAGGTTCCAAACTCCAGGCCTCAAGGGCAGGTTTTAGATGTGTCCTTGATCCAACACAGCTGATACAAATTGCTAAATGACCTCCTCAATATGTCTTGAAGTTCTCCAGAGGCCTAACTAATTATGTGGTCCAGAGGTAATGAACTAATCATGTAATTTAGGTGTGTTGACCCAGCATGAGATCTAAAACCTGCAGGACACCTGCCCTCGAGGCCTGGAGTTCGACACCCCTGCTCTAGTTACTAAGGCTCAGCTTCAAGCTACATAGTGTACTTTGAATTTCGTAGACTTCGGGCATTAAATAGTTTGTGGCACCTAAATTACCTTTGGACCAGAAGCATGTGCAGGTATCTGACCCACTGGATTTTTCATTGGCAGTAGTTTAATTAGAAATTAGCTACAGTTAGACTTTATGTTCAGTGAGTATTGACTTATATATTTTGTATATTTTTCCAAGATCATTCTACAACTAAAAGCTCTTCCACAATTCAACATTACAGGTTGCTCTTACATTAACAGTACTACATGTAGGCTGTCTTGTTCAGAGTTTGGAGGTTTTTTTGTAGTTAATCCCTGTTTATTTTGTATTTAATTCGATTAATTTTTTTATATATAGTGCCAAATCACGACAACATGCATCTGAAAGTGCTTTATATTGTAAGGTCTTCACAAAAGATAATGCTAAACACCCATCTCTCAAGCACAGTGGTAGAGGGGTAATGGCTTGTTGCAGTCACTGAGTTGTCTATGAACTCCTCTGTGTACCAAGTTAATCCCTGCTGAAGTGGTTAGCACTGCAGAAAGAAGGTCCCATGTTCAAATCTTATATCTGGCCGGGTCCTTTCTGTGTGGGGTTTGGATGTTCTTCCCATGTCTGCCTGGGTTCTCTGGGTACTTTGGCTTCCTCCCACAGTTCATAGACAGTGGGTTTAGGTTAATTGGTGATTCTAAATTGCCCATGGTGGGAATGTGAGTGCAAATGGTTGTCTCTCTGTGTTTGCCCTGCAGCAGATTGGTGACTTGTCCAGGGTGTACCCTGGCCTGTGGCCCTATGGCAGCTGGGAGAGCCTCCAGGCACCACATGAATACTGCACTGGGTAAGTGGAAGAGAATGGATGGATGGCTGAATAGATGTTTGCTGCTGTAGTGTTTTGGAGCATGTAGAAAAATGAGTCTTCTTGTGTGTTCTGGCTGTCCTAATGATACATCACACTGAGGAGTGATAATTACATTCCAGACTTTTCAACTGTATGCAGAATATTCTGTACAGATGGCTGAAGGTAATGATGGCTGCATTCTGTCCTTTATACTACATCATACAGTTTAGGTGATTAAAGAATATTACTGGGGAGACATTTGTCTGCTTTATGCTTTAATATTTACAAAACAACAAGGTGATAGAAAGATTTAGCAGTAAACATTAATGAAATTACTTATATATACTTAGTGATGATTAAAATGTAATATTTTAAACTTTGTTGCATTGCACAGCTGTCTACTGTAGTTCTGAGTTAATTTTACATTAGGGGGTGGCTGTATCTCAGGGCAAAGAATAAGTGATCCACTAATCGGTGGGTGGTTAAATCCCATATCAGTCTGCAGGCCATTTATCCTAGGGCAAGAAACTGAACCCGAAGTTTCTCTCCAAAGTGTTTGTTGGAGTGCAAATGTTAGATAAAAAGCACTTAGATATAGAAAAACAAAGTGCTGGTGTGAATGAGGCAGTTCTTTTGATTAAAGTACATCTATAAATGTTCTCTTTGAGTGTTCAAGCAGAGTGGAAAAGGACAGTACTAACATAAGGTAGCGACTCAACATTTCTCCTCTATACCCATAGGCCATAAATTACAATTATTAAATGAATCACAATCTCATAGCATTAGATTTAAAAAAAAATGCAGATATCAGAATGTTTTTTGTTGACCTTGTTGTTCACAATGTGGTCACCAGTGACTTGTTTAGATTTAGGCTTAAGTTAGACATCTTCTCTTATTTGGAAAACCCAGCTTGAAATTTTCAAACAGAAGGTCAAATGGAAGAAAGAGACATTTTTTTGTTTTTTTTAAATCATGAGGCTAAAATCCAACCTAATCCTAAGGCTCACCACTTCACTTGTGGTTGATAAGAGCTATAAATCACACATAAATTTTTGGGGTGCTAGCCAAAGTTCTCTGTTAAAGAAAAAAAAACTTGGTGGCTGGGTCATCCCCCACTTGGATTAATGAATTCAATAACTCACACCCCTCCAGGGCTCGCAAAATTTCAAAATCCCTGGTAGCCCTTTGGGCAGGGACTCTTCAGTTTTTGGTAGCCCAAAATAAATTTAAGTAGCCCGAATAAAAAAGAGCAATTTTTTGATTGATGTTTTGTTTCCTGTTTTGTTTCCTTTATAATATTAGACATTAAAGTATAATATTGTAACGGAAACAAAACATTAATCAAAAAATTGTTGAAACACAAATTATAAAAAATAAAATTACAATCATCAACTCAAATACTTGGTTCTAATTGAACAGAAATTTCTATGAACTTGTAAGAACTGTGTAGAACATGAATCAGTCTGTGTCAGATCCTGAATTTGAAATTTCCACTGAAGTCACGGGTAAGAGGCAAGTGGAACCAAGATCTAGGCCATTTGCTTTTTGAAGTTTGCAAAGACTGCTAAATTGTGCCAGTGGTAGTTCACTCTTTGCAACATAGTACGCTGTTCTAAACAGATTTTTCAGGTTCATTTTTAGTATGTTATTTGCAATTGGTGTTTTTTTCTGGGAAAGATATTGCAGACTGACCAGTAATGCATTTCTTGCATTTCTCATGGGTTCTAATGGGGGCCTTTCTTAAAATGACTGGTCCCAGTAACAAAGGCGCTTGTCGACTCAGAAATCGAGGGAAAACCAACAACACACCCAGCAGAACATTATGTTATTTACACGGGTGGACAAAAGTGGTCCGCATGTGCGCATTCGCTGTCAAAATAAAAGACGCGCACCAGATAAGAAGTTGCCACGCGCGTTTGCGTCCATATAAAAGGCACTGTTTTTGTCTAGAATAGGATTTTCACGGCACATTCTGAACTAAATCTCTGTGCGTTCATCATTTGTTTGAAGCCAGCTCACCTCCTGCAACCACTTTTCCGAGAATACGCGCTTCTTTTGCGGTTCGGACTCCTTCTGACATTTTTTTGGAGGTGGAGGAACACCAAAGTAATTGCTTAAAGGATTTTGCTTCTTCGACATTTTTAAGAGTTCTAAACTTATGTCTGTCCTCCTCCAGAAAATCCTATGTACGCAAACACGCGTTGCAACTTCTTATCTTGTGCGCGTTTTTTATTTTGACAGCGAATGCGCACCTGTGGACCACTTATGTGCACCCCTGGTTATTTAGCTTGTCATATTGCAGCCACAGGAATTCTTTTGTCCATGAAACCATAAAGCTGCACTTTCTTTTTGCCTTAAAGTCTGATTTGTCATAACTTTTCCGTTTTGTGGTAAGCTTTTCTTTGGCTGTCACTTCTTCACCCTGACCTGTCTTATTTGGCTCAGCAGAACTAAAATATATATCCTGCTGCTTTTACACACGCACTCACATAACGCTCAGCGATTCTCTGCGCGATCAACCTCTCACACGTTTAAGCTTGCTGCGGGAGATTTCACTTGTCATGTTTGCATAGTAAGCTAACGATTGATAAGATGATGTCAGAGGAATTGGTGTGCAAATTATCGTCACTCACCAATCAGTACTGTCGCTCTCTATACACAGTTCGCGTGATTGCAAAGTGAAAGCAAAAAACAAACGCAAATTCAAATAGGATTTCAATATGTCACATATTGACAGTGGCTCACCGATGCCAATGACATAATTACCCAGCTACATTTCCGAAAGAATGCAAAAGCATTGACATATATTTTTCCTTCCTATGACAGCCCGACGGACAGGGCAGAGGCAGATTTTGGTAGCCCGACTGGAAAAATCGCTAGCTCGACGTCCCGGGGCTAGCGATTTTGCGAGCCCTGCCCTCCTAAACTGACTTATTTCAAACCAACTCAAATTAAAGTTTAAAAGCACATATATGTCCATATAAAACTGCATAATATGACCGCAAACCCATCAAATTATAAATATCCTCAAAAAAGGGGTTTGAGCACCAAAAGAAATTTAAAAAAAAAGTCAAAGTTCAAGAAAAATGTTTGTTCCCAGCGATGCGAAACACAAACAAATACAACCCAGAGTAAGTCCTCCTCCCTCAACCAACAATCAAGATCAAATCTCCCACAGTGAATAAATATAAGATGGATGACGATTCCTTTATTTTTCGTATACTTAGGCATTGTACACTAACATTTTCACTCCTGCATTCATTCCACAGTATAAAATAGTGAATATAATAAAATGGTGAATATAAAGGTTTAAATACACATAAAATACAGTTCATCTAAAAGTAAGCATATTGCACTTGTCGGTAGGTCCTGTTCTCAGAGACCTTTACTACAATTAACCCTTGTGCGCCCTGGACCAAAAAAAAAGAAAAGAAGGGGGGGCAGCACTTTAGCGGGTCTCGTCACAGCGTCAGACAAAGGCACCTAATTGGTTGTAACCCTCCATCGGTCGCGTAAGTTACAATGGCAAACCTTGGGGTCTGGAGGGACCCCAAAGCGCCATGGCAACAACTCTCAACTTCACATCATCATCATCATCATCATCGTCTCCTTCTCGAGAGTGTTCGCGTACACCGCCCTCAGTGAGGACCTCGGACTCTCAGTTCCTCGTCGACCTCCTTCCTCCTTCTCCCCCGTTCTCCTGCTCCTCGCAGGTGAGCGCTTAGCCGGATGGGCTCCGGGTTACGCGTAAACCGGCCCAAGTGGGGACCGCGGGCGCTCCGTGCTCCGTGGGTACTCTGTGACCCCTTAGTGATCATGATGGGGTATGTCGCCACCCCACCCCACATTCGTAAGTTACGATGGCAAATACTGGGGTCTCGAGGGACCCCGAACCACCGGAGCAAACATCTCTCAACTTCACATAATCATCATCATCATCATCAATGCTCAGCTTTACAGAGGGTAGTCTTCACATAAACCGGCCCTCTCCTCAGTTCTCCTGGGCCTCGCTGTTGGACGCTTGGCTTTACAGAGGGCAGAGTTTGCGTAAACCGCCCTCCTTGTGGGCCTCAGACTCTCCCTGCCGCCTTCCTACCTCCTTCTCTTCCATTCTCCTGCTCCTCGCAGGCAAGCGCTTAGCCGGGTGGGCCCCAAGTTACGCGTAAACCGGCCTTCGCGAGGACTGGGGGTGCTCTCTACTCCGTGGATACACTGTGACCCCTTAGTAATGGCGATGGGGTATTTCGCAACCCCAATGCACATTCGTAAGTTACGATGACAAACACTGGGGTCTGGAGGGACCCCGAAACGTCGGAGGAAACAACTCTCAACTTCAGATCATCATCATCATCATCATCATCATCGTCTCCTTCTTGGCAGTCTTCGCGTAAACCGGCCTAAGTGAGGACCTCGGACACTACCTGCCTCCTAGTCCTCCCTCCTTCTCCTCGGTTCTTCTGTGCCTCGTTGTCGGACGCTTAGCTTTGCAGAGGGCAGTGTTCGCGTAAACTGGCCTCGATGAGGACCTCGGACGCCCCCTGCATCCTTGTCCTCCTACCTCCTGCTCCTCGGTTCTCCTGCTCCTCGCAGGGGAGGGCTTAGCCGGACGGGCCCAGGTTACACGTAAACCGGCATAAGTGAGGACCTCGGACTCTCCCTGCCTCCTAGTCCTCCTTCCTCCTTCTGCTCCGTTCTCCTGCTCCTCGAAGGCGAGCACCTTGCCGGATCAGCCCCGGGTTACGCATAGACCGGCCTAAGCGAGGACCTCGGACTCTCTCTGACTCCCTGTCCTCTTTCCTCCTTCTGCTCCGTTCTGCTGCGCCTTGCAGGTGAGCGCTTTGCCGGATGAGCCCCAAGTTACGCGTAAACAGGCCTAACTCGGGACCTCAGGCGCTCTGGACTTGGGGTGCTTTCTACTCCGTGAGTACACTGTGACCCCTTAGGAATTGCGATGGGGTATTTCGCAACCCCAATGCACATTCGTAAGTTACGATGGCAAACACTGGGGTCTGGAGGGACCCCGAAACGTCGGAGGAAACAACTCTCAACTTCACATCATCATCATCATCAATGTCTCCTTCTTGGTGGTGTTCGCGTAAACCACCCTAAACGAGGACTTTGGACTCTCCCTGCCTCTTCCTCTTTCTGCTCCGTTCTCCTGCTCTTCGTAGGAGAGCGCTTAACCAGATGGGCCCCAGGTTATGCGTAAACTGGCCTAAGTGAGGACCTCAGAATCTCCCTGCCTCAGCGTCCTCCTTCCTCCTTCTCCTCGGTTCTCCTGCTCCTCGTTGTCGGACGCTTAGCTTTGCAAAGGGCAGTGTTCACGTAAACCGGCCTCCATGAGGACCTCGGACTCCCCCTGCGTCCTTGTCCTCCTATCTCCTTCTGCTCTGTTCTCCTGCTCCTCGAAGGCGAGCACTTAGCTGGATGAGCCCCGGGTTACACGTAAACCAGCCTAAGCAGGGACCTCAAACTCTCCCTTCCTCCTCGTCCTCCTACCTCCTCCTGTTCCAGTCTCCTGCTCCTCGCAGGTGAGCGCTTAGCTGCTGGGCCCCGGGTTACCCGTAAACCGGCCTTCGCGAGGACTGGGGGTGCTTTCTACTCCGTGAGTACACTGTGACCCCTTAGTAATCGCGATGGGGTATTTCGCAACCCCAATGCACATTCGTAAGTTACGATGGCTAACACTGGGGTCTGGAGGGACCCCGAACCGCTGGAGGAAACAACTCTCAACTTCACATCATCATCATCATTGTCTCCTTTTCGGCAGTGTTTGCATAAACGGGCCTCAGTGAGGACCTCGGACTCTCCCTGCCTCAGCTTCCTCCTTCTTCGTTCTGCTCCGTTCTCCTGCTCCTCGCAGGTGAGCGCTTAGCCGGATGGGCCCCAGGTTACGCAAAAACAGGCCTCCGTGAGGACCTCGGACTCCCCCTTTCTTCTAGTCCTCCTACCTCCTTCTGTTCCTTTCTCCTGCTCCTCACAGCGGAGCACTTAGCCAGGTGGGCCCCGGGTTACGCGTAAACCGGCCTTCGCGAGGACCGGGGGTGCTCTCTGCTCTGCGATTACTAACGGGTCAACGTGTACCCACGATGGGGTATTTCACAACCCCAATGCACATTCGTAAGTTACGATGGCAAACACTGGGGTATGGGGGACCCCGAACCGCCGGAGGAAACAACTCTCAACTTCACATCATCATCATCATCGTCTCCTTCTCGGCAGTGTTTGCGTAAACGGGCCTAAGTGAGGACCTCGGACTCTCCCTGCGTCCTAGTCCTCCTTCCTCCTTCTGCTCTGTTCTCCTGCTCCTCGCAGGTGAGTGCTTAGCTTTACGGTTCTCGGGTTACGCGTAAACCAGCCTTCGCGAGGACCGGGGATGCTCTCTACTCCACGATTACTATGGGGTCAAAGTGTACCCACGATGGGGTATTTCGCAACCCCAATGGACATTCGCAAGTTACGATGGCAAACACTGGGGTCTGGAGGGACCCCCAAGCACCACGGCAACAACTCTCAACTTCACATCATCATCATCATCATCATCATCGTCTCCTTCTCAAGAGTGTTCGCCATTTTTCTTCATGCAGCATTTTATATCCACAGCATTAACTTACTGAAGCACATTGTTATTTTTACATCGTTCATTATTTACACTAGCTTTCTTTGTGTGTTGCTGCCAGCAGTTGTCAGTAGAATAGCATGTGACAGGCAGCAGATGCCGTTTTCTTTGAGACTGACAAACCTCTTGGGGATCCAAACATAACAGCATTAATCTGTTGCACTTTAACCTTTAAAACCTAAAAGAAAATATCTAAAAAAAAATTATATATATATATATATATATATATATATATATATATATATCCCAGGAGTTTATGTTCTTAAGAAATGCTCAAGAACACAAACTCCTGGAAAAAAAAAACCCAAACAAACATTTCCTTTCCATCTCTGAATGTGAATTAGATGTTACCCAGTCTATTTTGTTTCTTTCTTTCTAAGTAATTATTTTAATAATTATATTAATAAAGTAATTTTGAAACACAATGTGCCTAATTCCTCTAATCCCAGTTGAGCTTTGTCTTTTCTTTGTTTTATGAGGCACTGAACTGAATATCTTGAGTGTTGTATTGCTGGTTTAATAAATCAAACCATTTGAAAATTAAACACCTTTAGGTACAAGCACTGATTTTTTTGTACAGATCAGTCAGCGACCTAATTTAGAAATTAGTCAGACAATTAAGAAATAACAAATGTAGCTTTCTTTGCAAACTTGGAAACTTGAATGTAGTATTGTTAGGTTTTTTTCATGCTATTATTTTTTTAATTGCAGTGATTCTCATTATTTCATTATTTCATATAGAGAAGCTGTTTTTAATTATTTTATTTTATTATTTTATTTTATTCAATTAATACAGTAGGTGCAGGCTAAACTGTTTGCAGTATTACCATATAGATTACAGTGATGGACTGTTGCAGTGGTGCAGGGCAAACTGTGGTATCCATGGTCACTGCTAGGTTGGGTCCTGACATGGTAAAAGACAGGCATGGCACTCAGGATATGCCGACTGAATATTCTGTACATGCGGTTTTCTAAGCATCACGAAAAGCAAAAAATTGTAATAATAAGAAACGTGATGAATAAAATAAAAAAATACGACACCTGAGACTAAGAGAGTAGTATAGTAGAGTCACTTCAAAGTTCTTTGTGTTTGTGGGTTGTGGTTTCCTGGGCAGCTGATAGTATAGTGGTAATTACTGTTACCTCAACAGCAAGGTGGGTCTGGGTCTCAACCTGTTGGCCTTTTCTGTGTTCTCTCAGGCTACATGTTCTCTCAGGGTACAACTAATGATTCTCAGTTGGCCATAGGTGTGAATTTGAATGCATCTCACCTCATGTCAGCTTGGACTCCAGCCCCCATGACCCTGAATTGGATGGATAGATGTATGGATGACATTTTTTTTTTTTTTTTTTTTTTACCTCAGTATAAAACTTCATGAGGTCAAGGAAAGATTTTAAGGATTTAATTATATAATGGCAGATGTTGATGGGGATTTGAAATGTAGTACAAACCATGTTTTGAAGATGGACTACAAAAAGCACATCTTAGATGCTTTGCCACATGTTAAAATAGACAAAAAAAGGGAAGTTACCAAATGTAACGGCGAAATAAGAGTGAAAAAAGAAAAAAAAAAGAAAAAGAAAGAAAAAAGGAAAAAAAAAAAAAAAAAAAAGAGTGTTCGCGTAAACCAACCTAAGTGAGGACCTCGGCCTCTCCCTGAGTCCCTGTCCTCCTTCCTCCTTCTCCTCGGTTCTCCTGTGCCTCGCTGTCGGATGCTTAGCTTTGCAGAGGGCAGTGTTCGCGTAAACTTGCCTCCATGAGGACCTCGGACGCCTCCAACATCCCAGTCCTCCTACCTCCTGCTCCTCGGTTCTCCTGCTCCTCGCAGGGGAGGGCTTAGCTGGACGGGCCCCGGGTTACGCGTAAACCGGCCTATGAGAGAAGCTCGGACTCTCCCTGCCTCCTAGTTCTCCTTCCTCCTTCTGCTCCATTCTCCTGCTCCTCGCAGGCAAGCGCTTAGCCGAATGGGCCCCGAGTTACGTGTAAACCGGCCTTCATGAGGACCGGGGGTGCTCTCTGCTCCGTGGGTACACTGTGACCCCTTTGTAATCGCGATGGGGTAATTCGCAACCCCAATGCACACTCGTAAGTTACGATGGCAAACACTGGGGTCTGGAGGGACCCCGAACTGCTGGAGTAAACAACCCTCAACTTCACATCATCATCATCATCAATGTCTCCTTCTCGGCAGTGTTCACGTAAACCGGCCTAAGTGAGGACTTCGGACTCTCCCTGCCTCCCGGTCCTGCGACCTCCTTCTGCTCCGTTTTCCTACTCCTCGCAGGTGAGCGCTTTGCCGGATGGGCCTTGGGTTACACGTAAATGGGCCTAAGTGAGGACCACGGGCTCTCCGTTGCTCCTTGTCTTCCTTGCTCCTTCTCCATCGTTCTCCTGCGCCTCGCTAGTGAAAGAGCAGCTGCTTGGCCTGCCTATTACGCGAACACCGCCCTCCAGTTGGACCTCAGGCTCTCCGTGTCAGGGCTCTGTGTGCAGGCGGATGGAGAGGAGGATCCAAATGCGAGACTCTGAGACTGAATTGAAACTGAGAACCTTAACTTTATTGCTGGTGATAAACGACAACGTGAACTGAACAATGACACTGAGAACTGAACACACAGGCATAATTCTGAGGGTACGACGCGACACTGAGCACAGGAAAACGCAGGGCTAATATACACAGGGTGGTAATCAGTGAATGGGCAACAGGAGGGAGACACAGCTGGGAGAGATCAGGGTTAACGAGACGGGGGGAACCAAGCTGCACACACTAACATAAGACAAAGACTTTCACAATAAAACAGGACACATGAATTACTAAACAAGCATGCAGACTTTACACTGAGAGACAGACAGAGAGTGACACATGGAACCTGAACTAAACTAAACGTGAGATATAACTGAGAACAAATCCTTAAGCACGGATAAACAGAAACAAGAAATAATCATCATCACTACGAGAATAAGAAAACAATCCATGAAGCAGAATTAAACTGAAATATAATAAACTCAAAATACTGGGTCCAACGGACCCAGAACCGTGACACTCCGAGCCTCCTCGTCCTCCTTGCTCCCTCTACATCCTTGTCACGCTCCTCGCTAGAGTACGCTTAGGTTTGCAGAGGGTGGGTTTTGCGAAAACCGCCGTCGGTGAGGACATCGAGCTCTTCGTTGCTCTTCGTCCTCCTTGCTCCTTCTCCATCGTTCTCCTGCGCCTCGCTAGTGAAAGAGCAGCTGCTTGGCCTGCCTATTACGTGAACACCGCCCTCCAGTTGGACCTCGGGCTCTGCCTTGCTTCTCGTACTCCTTGCTCCCTCTCCATCATTCTCAAGTGCCTCGCTAGTGAAAGAGCAGCCATTTTCCCTGCCCATTACGCGAACACCGCCCTCCGTTTATGCTCCTCGCTAGCGTACGCTTAGGTCTGCAGAGGGCCGGTTTCGTGAACACCCCCTTCGGTGAGGACCTCGGGATCTCTGTTGCTCCTCGTCCTCCTTGCTCCTTCTCCTTCGTTTTCATGCGCCTCGCTAGTGTAAAAGCAGCTGTGTGGCCTGCCTATTACATGAACACCACCCTCCAGTTGGACCTCAGGCTCTCCATGCCTCCTCGTCCTTCTTGCTCCCTCTTCATCGCTCTCATACTCCTTGTATGGTTTTTACTAAGTTAACTACCTTTAATTTAGCAAACTCCCACCGTAAGGGTGTGTTTTAACTGATGAAACTGTGTCGTACTCAGGCTCGGACATCTGATTGCTGCCTTTTATAAGTTTTATTGCACAAGCATAAACTAACACCAGTACAGTAACCGTGCCTTTACAGAAGCCAGGTAATCAACTGAAAGACACAAAATAAAACAACCATACAACATTAACAAAGCAGCACTATTAATGACAGTACAGTTTAGTAATAGTCATATTTATAGCTTTAACACGTTACTTGGTTAACACAGAAACTCACCAGCTCGGCTTCATCAGTCATAACAGCGATATCAATGAAAAGAAGATCCGGCAGGTAGGATCTATGAGCGGCCGTCAACACGTACCATCCCAGACTTAGATAAATCACTCCGTCATAAATAAATTTGTCATTTAAAGCAAATATGGGTCTGGCTGATAATAAATCACAACAAACAAATTGGCATGTTAGTAATATGGGAAAAAAACACACTCCTCGCTAGTGAAAGAGAAGCTGTTTGGCCTACCTATTACGCAAACACCACCCTCCAGTTGGACCTCGGGCTCTCCGTTGCTCCTCATCCTCCTTGCTCCCTCTACATCGTTCTCAAGTGCCTCGCTAGTGAAAGAGAAGCTGTTTGGCCTGTCTATTACACGAACACCGCTGTTACGAGTTCAAAATATTGGGGATGGACACCAGAGGAAAAACCCACAATAACAACACTGGTCCGGTCGGGTTGAGTCAAACGATGATTTAATAATCACACACGTGGGAGATGGACACTGTATGCAGACAGCCTCAGATCTCGTCTCAAAAAACACATCACCATAGTTTTATGAAATCAGGGTATTAGAACGCCCCTTCATGCGTAGTGACAGGTGTAATACAATCAATGTTGACAATTTTATTTAACACAAAGAATAACATTGTCTCCTTCCCGAGGGCAGACGCTGACTGCCCCCATCTCCTGGAACCGTCTGTACCCTGCTAAGACACAACATGGCAGCTACAAGGACTCTTTCATTTGTTAAGACCATCAGTGTGTATTGCTCTAAATCAAGTATATAATATTAAATGAATATTGCTGGATCAGCTACTTCTACTTAAAACATATTAGAACATGACTAAGCACAAAATCACCAAGAATAACATCTTATAAGTGCTGTGTAAGCGCGTGCGGCCTTCCAAGCTCAAAGCCTTTGCCCTCCATAGATCAGCCAGACTCGCGCTGGCTGTAGCTTTTAACCTTTAATTAACTTGAGCACAACTCTAGAATAAGCAACAAACTGCAATGTGTATGGAATGATCATGGTTACATCTGCAATGGAAAATCATGTTATTATTCTGGTACCTGTAAGAAAAGATCAAACTAAAGTTATAACAATCACTGTAATGCAAAGGATAATGTAAGGTCAAAAACTTCAATTTATGTTTAATGCAAAGCTGGTTATATACTTCTGATGAACTAATAATGCCATATTAAAATAATAAATGATAATGAGAAAAACATCCCCTCCTTATTCTACAATTCCCTCTGTTGACCTCTGGAGAATCCAGAGGTCACAAACAGTTGTGTCCCTCCTTGGCCTACACATTCAGTTCTACATGCATCATTGGCATCATGGACATTGGAGTAATGACTCCAGGGTCCACTGCCCTCACAGACATACTTTTGACCATTCTTCTGGCACAAGGGATGAGACAACAACAACAAATAACCATAATACCCACCACAATAGACAAAGAAAACATGACCGAAGCGATAACCCCCTTCCACCGTCCGAACACTGAGGTCAGCCAGCCTTCCACCGGGTTATCAACACCTGAGTGATCATGCATAGTTTCAGAAAGGCTCTTTAGGCCCTCCAGAGCCTTGGTTACCAACCCATCTGGAGCAGTGTTATTTGGAATAAAGGTGCAACACTGATCGGCAAACATAGAACAAACGCCCCCTTTTTCCGCTAACAACATATCAAGGGCCATTCTATTCTGCACTCCCATTAACGAGGATTTTACCTTATTTCCGATTAGCATAAGTGGCGCTCCTAGTCTCACCATCGCGCACGTCCCCACGCTCCCAAGAGGAACTCTGACCAGTAGAGTCCTGTGCCCGCAATAATAATACAGCCCGCTCCTAGCCCAAGTCCCAATTAGGGTGGCTGCATCACTCACATTGTTGGTGGTCCTCCCCGTCTGGGTGACCGAACACCAACTGGGGTCAATTTCCCCCAACCGATATTTAACTTTATCTGTGGAAAACTTAAAGCACGTATAATTATCTTTCCGGGGCATAAACGGCCCTACTTGCGTGAGCTTGCCAATAGGGGGAAATAGACTGGACAACACAGTACAGTTCCCCGTATTCACAGCTCCTCTAGTCATTCGCAGCATACAATCATAGCCCCACTGATCCTCTGGATGCAGAGGTGCAGGCTCTATAAATAAACGCGGCCTTGCAGAAGCGCAAGCTACACAATTAGCCACTTTTTGTTCTCTAGCATTTTGGGCTATCCAGTCCAGCCAGATGTTACTGTCACTGAACCCGGTAGCGCGTTCAATCAAATCCTGAGGTTTCAAGGTGGTGTAGTCCACCGACACTACTCGCCTCTCCCTTGGTTCGTGCTCCTCTGGTGTAGCTTCCGACGACCCGCTCCCCTCCTGCCCTGTAAAAGATGCAACAGAGCTGGTGGGACTGGAAATCACACGAGTTGTCATGTCTTCTCTACCTGACGGTACGCGATTAGTTTTTTCTAGGAAATTAACTTTAATTAACCCTTTTGGATCAACCCCCGCTGTTTCCACCCCCAGAACCAAATACATAGATTGTTTGCGATGCCAATTCCCCAATGATAAGGTTAACGCGTTTCCAGAGGGGCTAAAATCCCTCTGTAGTTTAAGCTCGTTTTCTGATCCTAGTTCTAACGGTTCCCAATTTTGCCCAATTGGGACCCTTACCTGGTCCCAATTACGGCACCAGCTGTCATATGGACGATTTCCCCTCTCGCAGTGCGTACTCACTGAATAATCCCAACAGAGCCACACATTATATCCCCTCCAGGCACTGCCGACGTCCCTACAATTAACAACATCACACAGATGAAACATAAAAGAAGTTGTGGAGCCAATAACATAATCTAATTCTTTTGGGGAACCCATGACGGGGAATGTAATGATTGATTAAACATTTAATGACAGTCTTAGCATCCTCCTTTTTTGTAGCCCAGGCCTCTGGCCAGCCGGTCAGAGCATCTACACACACTAACAAATATCTTACACCGCCAGGCCCGGAATCAATCATATCAGTGAAATCAATAACAATCTCCTCTCCTGGCCTCTCAGGGGGCCGAAACTTTACCCACTTCCGGTTTTACTGCTGGCTTAGGATTGTGTGCCCCACAGATTAAGCACATCCTGGCCTTCTCCCTTATCATTCCTCGCAGCTCAGGATGCCACCAATGACACAAGTTTCTCTCCATCTGGGCTATCCCCACGTGGGCGAGTCCGTGGGCTTCATCCACCTTCTGTTCTGCCATTTTGGCTGTCAGCACGGGGCGCCCGTCTGGCCCCCTCCACAAATGTCCATCCTGCCAGGCTCCTTTGTTTTTCCACACCCCCTTTTCCTCTGGGGATGCCTCCTCCTGGGCCTGTTTGACTTCCTCAATCAGGTCAACAGATATCTCCTCTTCTGAAGTTACCTGTATCATTTGTCTCCGTCCTTTGTAGCCTGCGGCCTCCTTTGCGGCTTCGTCCGCTCTCTGGTTTCCTTTTTCCACCATGCTGGTTCCTTGGGAGTGAGCTTTGCATTTTATAATACTCACCTCCTCTGGGTCAGCCAAGGCCTTTTCCAGTTCCTCCATTTCATGTTTGTGGGAAATAGGTGCATTGGTTGCTGTTCTGAATCCTGCTTTTCCACTGAGGCAGCTCCACATGCGCTGCTCCAAACGCATATGCCGAATCGGTGTAGATGTTCACTCTCCTGTTCTTGGCTAGTCTCAAAGCTCGAGCTAGGGCTATCACTTCAGCTCTCTGGGCCGACTGCTTTCCCTCAATCCTTCCTGAACTCTGACCTGATAATCTCCTTCTACTCTGCAAACCACCGCATACCCTGCTTTCAGTCCTCCTTCGTCTCGGTGGCAACATCCATCGGTGAACCAGTCCTCAGCTCCCGGTATGGGTTCGGCCTTCAGGTCCTCTCTAATCTTTTCCTCAATCTGTGCTCTTTTGGCGCAGTCATGTGGTTCCCCTACTCCCATTAAATCTGCCATGTTAATTCCTTCATGTGTAAATGTCAAATTTGGGGCCTCTAAGACTTTGCTCAGTCTCTCTTGTGCCCGTGGTGACATACAAAATGCTTGTGAATTCACGTATGCCACTATGCTATGTGTAGTGAGTATTTTTAGTGGGTGTTCTCTCACTACATGTGCTGTTTTTTGGATAATTCTAGCGACCCCTGCTGCATATTGTGTGCATGTAGGATGCTTTGCTTCTGTTGGATGTAGTTTTACACTAACATACATGAGCACATCTCTACCCCCCCCCCCCCCTTTTTTTCTGAAACAACACTCCATTTACAACTGAGTTTGTTTCAGAAACATCCAAATAGAATGGCTCATCATAATTGGGTGTAGCTAAATCTGAGGCCCTTGACAAATCCTGTTTCACCCTAATGAATACGACTTCAGCTTCAGGCGTCCAAGGCAGCTCAGCCTTAAGGTTTCGAACGCCAACTTGCTTCATTAGGCCCCTTAAAGGGGCAGTTTTGCCTGCATAATCCGGAATGAACTGCCTGCTGTAACCTGTTAAACCAAGAAAAGAAAGCATTTCTCTCACAGTTCGCGGTTTTGGGTGTGTCAGAATTTGGTCTCTGTGTGTTTTCATCAAACCCACTGATTTGTGTGCGATTACCCGGCCCAAAAAGGTCACTTCAGGGCGAACTAACTGCAGCTTGTCTTTACTTACTTTAAAGCCGCATTCCGCCAACCTATTCAACACAACGAGCGACGCCGCTGTACAATCCGCTGCTGACAGGGCTGCAATGAGAAGATCATCAACATATTGTATTAATGTACAATCATCAGGCAAATTACATGACGACAGGGCTTCTTTAAGCACCTGATTGAAAATGCCTGGAGAAAGTGCAAAGCCTTGTGGCAACCGTGTGTATCTGAGTTGTTGGCCTCTGTATGTGAATGAAAAAATGTCTCTGAGTGACTCATGCAGAGGAAGACAAAAGAATGCATTTGCCAGGTCAATGCACGTGAACCACTTTTGGTCACATGTGATAGCTGATAAAGCTGTGTATGGATTTGGTACTGGTGCAGTGGTAGAGAGCAATATTTCATTAATGGCTCTTAAGTCATGTGCCATGCGGTATTTTCCTGTTCCATGTTTCTCCACTGGTAGAATTGGTGTGTTCCACAGTGAGTGAGAGGGCTCTAACACCCCGGCCCTTAACGGGCCTTCTATTGTTTCTGTAATTCCTTCCTCTGCTTCAGGTTTGTGTTTATACTGTGGTCTATTGATTGGTGTGTTTGATTTCAGCTGGAACAAGACAGGAGGACACTTAGCTAGGCCAACATCCGTGGGCCCTTTTGACCATAGACTGTCAGGGAGATTCGACAATCTAGCAACTGCATCAGAATGGTCTACTCTCTCCTCACCATGTGTTTTTGAAATTTCTTTATGTTCCAAGATCACTGTATCCTCACAGGCACAAGTTATGCGATAGGTTTTACAATTTGGAGCATAAGATAAGTTAGGAATTTGGGTTCTTTGCCACCCTGTGTCGTCCAGTGCTCGCCTGACCATTGGACCTAGATCACCTGCACCATGACCTTGGTGGACCGCCAATGTAATGTGAGGGGTTGAATTTTCTTCCACATTGTACCAAGGCAGTTGTTCATCAGTTAATTTCACAGCCGCGGCTACACCTTCTGGTCCGATGTAGATGTCATGTGTTTGCACATTCCACGTCTGACCCTCAAGATCAGACTGAAATAATTCACGATAGGTGTCGTCACTATCTTTATCATAAAACAGATTGACGTGGTAGGGTTCGCGCGGAGGGAGGTAAACTGCCAAGCTCATTATCCAGGGTCTCCACAGCTGAAATTGCCTCAGAACATCCTCTTTCACTAGTCTCCCCCAGTAGATGTCGGCTTTTGCTCTTTCACAGTCTTGAAGCAGATATTGAGTCTTTGAATTTGTTCCCAGGCACGGAAAATGCTGGCCCCCTGGCAGAGTCACAGATAATCCATCTGCTGAACATGTGATTGTGGCGCCCAACTTCACGAGCAGGTCCCTGCCCATGAGATTTACTGGCGCTTGCGATGACACCACATACAGTGGGGCAAAAAAGTATTTAGTCGGCCACCGATTGTGCAAATTCCCCCACTTAAAATGATGACAGAGGTCAGTAATTTGCACCAGAGGTACACTTCAACTGTGAGAGACAGAATGTGAAAAAAAAATCCATGAATTCACATGGTAGGATTTGTAAAGAATTTATTCGTAAATCAGGGTGGAAAATAAGTATTTGGTCACCTCAAACAAGGAAAATCTCTGGCTCTCACAGACCTGTAACGTCTTCTGTAAGAAGCTTTTCTGTCCCCCACTTGTTACCTGTATGAATGGCACCTGTTTGAACTCATCATCTGTATAAAAGACACCTGTCCACAGCCTCAAACAGTCAGACTCCAAACTCCGCCATGGCCAAGACCAAACAGCTTTCGAAGGACACCAGGAAAAGTATCGTAGACCTGCACCAGACTGGGAAGAGTGAATCTACAATAGGCAAGCAGCTTGGTGTGAAAAAATCAACTGTGGGAGCAATCATCAGAAAATGGAAGACATACAAGACCACTGATAATCTCCCTCGATCTGGGGCTCCACGCAAGATCTCATCTCGTGGGGTCAAAATGATCATGAGAAGGGTGAGCAAAGATCCCAGAACCACACGGGGGGACCTGGTGAATGACCTGCAGAGAGCTGGGACCAAAGTAACAAAGGTCACCATCAGTAACACACTACAACGGCAGGGAATCAAATCCCGCAGTGCCAGACGTGTTCCGCTGCTGAAGCCAGTACATGTCCAGGCCCGTCTGAAGTTTGCCAGAGAGCACATGGATGATACAGCAGAGGATTGGGAGAATGTCATGTGGTCAGATGAAACCAAAGTAGAACTTTTTGGTATAAACTCAACTCGTCGTGTTTGGAGGAAGAAGAATACTGAGTTGCATCCCAAGAACACCATACCTACTGTGAAGCATGGGGGTGGAAACATCATGCTATGGGGCTGTTTTTCTGCCAAGGGGACAGGACGACTGATCCGTGTTAAGGACAGAATGAATGGGGCCATGTATCGTGAGATTTTGAGCCCTTCTACAGTCATTGACAGCATGGGATCTGCCATACCCATGCTGTTTGGTCCCTCCGGGTCCCTTCAGTACTGGTCCTCCCTCCAGTCAGCCACTGGATACTGTGCGGCTGGTGCTGCACTCGGGTTTGGGGCCTGATATGCTCCCCTATAGCCATCTCTTGCTCTGGGAGCTCCACGTGCCTGGGGTTGGTAACCTCTTCTTTGATTGTTCTGACGACGTTCTGGGCAATATTTGCTCCAATGACCCTCTGCTCCACACCTCCAACAGACATTCCAAGGCACACTGCTGAGATTCCCCGTGTCACGAGCTCTTTGTACTCCCCCCGCTGAGCCACCACGCCCTCTGTACGATCCACCGGTTCCCCAATTCCCTGTGGGTTGGTTCTGCCTTGGTTCATTGGCGGGCCATCCGTCCTTAGTGCAGGGACCCGGGCCACTATCTGGCCATTCAGGCCCAGGACCAGGCTGGGTCGCAACTATCATCATTTTTTCTGTTTTTTCTTTTTCCTCTTTTTTCTTTTCGCAGGCTTTGTTTCTGGCCTCCGCCAACTGTAGTTTGAGCAGAGACGCTTGTGCCTCCTCCAACTCTTTTTTCTGCTTGTTCGCCCTGTCCTGCTCCAGCTGTAAACGATGTGAGACGTGTCTTTCCCACTGCACAGAATCTGCTACGGCAAAATCTGGATTTTTCTGTAGATCTTCTATGACCTGGTTTGGCAGCCCTGCCAGCACCGCTGAGCGAAACCACGCCCGATGCTCACCTTCCCTACCCGGATGGGTACCTGTTTCTAACAACCACTGATCTCTGGCTTTTTCTAAAAACTCTCTAGGTGTGTTTTGGGGGTCCCAAATTATTTTAGGTATGGCCCCTGTGTTAGGGGTTGGGTACTTTTCACGGACTGCGTCAGACAAAGCACATTGCACTTCATGATAAGGCAAATCATTTGCATAGCGAGTTGTGCGAGCTATGGCCTTTACATCTGCTAGCCCACCACCGAGCATACACCGTGCAGAAATGGCGCGGAAATCACCAATCGCAAGCTCTTCTCCTTCTGTTAGCCTGCCTAATTCACGCAACCACCTTGCTCCTCCTCCAGTTATAGGTGGAAGCTGTTTAACCAATGCCTCCAAATCTCTTACTTTGTATGCGCGGTACACTGGTTCATTTTTTTGCACCAGCCACTAAAGGCAAATTATAATGAGTGCCTGTAGCTTTTACTGTTTTGGTCACTGATTTACCCTGTCTCAATTTTCCCTTACTTTTTAAGCTCTTAAAAATGGGCCTCCTCTGTCCCTGCTCTTTTTTCACCTGTCTCGACCTAAGATTCCTGGCTATACTTGGTTCTGACGCGACTCCTCCTCTGTCTTTGTTTTCGTCATCATCTTCCTCCTCTGAGGTAGATGAATCATTGTCGCTCTCCTCTTCTGCCATGCTTTTGGTCATTTTGTCCTTTACGGTCTTCAGCGTATTTAATACTTCCAATAGCCCTTGCGGGGCTTCAAGCATTCGTCCGAATACTTCTCCTGCCCATGTGTCTGACTTGGCCGTTGCTTTGGAGTGTTTTGACCTGCTGGTATGGGCCTGCTCTTCTCTTGCTGGTGTTGGAAGCTCGATAAAAGCCGGTTGTGCTATCCTTTCCACCGGTGAAATCATTTCCTCGTTTGTTGGGGTCCGATCCGCTTCTCCAGTCTGGTCTGGCAGGCTCTCTCTTGATGCTTCGTCTTCTGGCCTGTCTCCTCTCTCCTGTGAACAGGAAGGCGAAGTCAAGCCTTCATCTGCGGCTGATGTTATCACTTTCCCTCCCCCACTCAGGGACTGACATTTAACTGTCATAGGCCCTTCATTATGAAACACCAGTGGTGCCCTGGTGTATTCAACATCAGCTACTCCTCCTACAACCGCTGCCGTCTGTCCATCTGGGCCCTGAACTTGTCCTCCCCTAAGGGTCATTACAGGCATGACATGTTGTCGTCCTACGGCATTAGATGTTAATGTGGCCCAAGGAAGTATCTCTGCTGTGTGATACTTGTTAGCATCTCCTGGTTTTGGAATCCAGTTCTTCATTTGGTCTTCCAGCTTCTTATTTTGCTTTTTCAGTTGTTTCAAAGCCTCCACTATGCTCTCCATATCTTCTGTTTCAGGTGTGTCATCCTCCTCCATCCAGGAAGATGCTCCGTTCCACAAGAACATCCACTTGCAACACTTTGCATGAATTTGCTGTATTTTCTTGATTTGTTGGTTAATTCTCCAGTTAATTGAACGTTTCTCTGCCTCGGTTTGCAGTTGTTCCAGTTGCTGCTCACATCTCTCTCCTTCTATTTTGAGCACAAGACTTAGGGCTATTTTGTCATCCAGCCCTCTCTGTTGGGAAGCAATAAGCTTGCTTAGCTCAGCTTCCATTGCTTTGCATTCCTTCTCAGCTAACTTTGATGATCCAGGAGAAGCCAGGCGAATGGCTCTTTTTAGCTGTTCCAGCTGCTCCTTCAGAGGCTTATAGCCTCTGTGCCCAGTAGGTGTCATGCTCGGGCCGTCAGCCATTATCCTAGAACACAGGCTTACCTCCCTTTTTGTGACGTTATACGGCTCCTCCTCTTGGGTCACCCCACAGCGTCTGCCTGTTAACTTTCAGAATTACTTTCACTCCTCCAAGGGTCACTGTCTCCTTGTGATCTGCTTGGTAAGACACACAGCCAACGCAGTGTGTCAAGACTTAACCAAGCCTCTTTCAATATTCACTTTTAATGACTACTTTTCACTCTGTAACATAAATGTTATAAACTCATACACACTGCATGTTAACTTTGGGGCACAAAACAATAACACAGCTCGAATGCATTCACACAGCCTTAAATTTTTCTCAGAAAATTGCCCCAAAGCAATATCATGTTTGCTCACAAACTGACAAATACACCCTGTTATTTACCGAGCGAGGGAGCAATGGACCAATTAAATCCAAACTCCTCAATAATTAGCTGTATAGCTCGCTCTACTTCAATATCAAACCATAATACTGTGATTAGCTTTATTCAAATCAAACCTATGTTTCAAAGCCTTTCAAACACACACCCACACACACAATTTCTACCACGCACTTTCAAGCACACATTTGTCTCCTTTAAATCTACTAATCGCTTGGAGACATCTCCACAGATAATTACATTATTTCCTAAGCAAGCATATCAAAATCAAAACCGTCTACTACAGACTCTACCATAGCCTGAGCAAAGTGGGCCGCCTCTGTGGGCTCCCAATTTGGATCATTTTCATTCTCAGTTATCTCCTTTAAGCCTCGAAATAGGAATAGGCAACGTTGTATATAGGCATTTAGCTCATGCAGCTCAATCTCGGACCACACTGTCATCTCATAAGGTGAAACACCTTCCTCAGTCACTATGTGACATTTACAGGTCACCTCCAGCCGACCCTCTTCCTCTGCAATTTGTATGTTACAGGTTGCAAAATAGAGCACTGGCATGTTTGCTTGTATTCTATTTAAACAACGATTTAACAGTATTAAATGGGACTGTTTAGTGCATGGGACTCAAACTAATTCTTTATTGTTGAAAGGACAAATATCAATGGGGTTCTAACAGGTCCACTTTATTGCGTGCTCATAAATTATTGTTATCTGGGTCACTCACTCAATGTGCTTTATTGTTTGAAGTTATTAATTATGTCACGCTTATTAGTGGCTCATATTTATTTACGGCCTATGTTTGAACTTGACTACAAAGGCAGAGCATCATTTCATCCTTTCAGGGTGAAACACTCCACTTTCTCTGTGTCATGGCAGCTCAGAAAACTTCATGAACTTTACTTATTCAAGGTATGGCTTAAAATCAGTTGTGTTATCAGTATAAAATATTTAAGATTTAATTAAATTGTTTTCAATTGACTTACAGCAGCTCACTCTGATCTAGGAACACTCTCTTATCCTCCTCAAAAACTGAAGTTACTCAGTCTTAAATGCTTTTTACATTACATAAATCAACAAACAAGTGAGTTCATAAAGCACATATTCACAACAATAAATCAAAAGCCATTTATATTGTTATAACATCAAAACCAGCAGCTTATTTACAGGGTCTCAGCAATAATACGCCTTCTGCTTGTAAGGCTCACACACACTCTGGGCAGGAAGTGAAAAAGCTCCGTTCTCCTCCCAGCCACCAGCTCATTTGCATGTTCACACACCGTCTAAAAATAGCTCGCAGCGCTGCAGTGCACTCTCGTCACACAGAGGATCACACAAAGCTCAGACAAAACTCTATTATTTTATATTACAAAGACGTCTTATATTTACAATCACTGACAGGCCTGACAGATTCAGCACCTAACAAATTTTGACAAATTTAAAATAACGAGTCTCACCGAAGAAAGTCTCACTTTTTGTAATCAATTAACCAGTATCTGTTTCCTCCAGAACAGCCTATGGCCTGATTTCTAAAGAACCTAAACAATTTCGACAAATTTACCATCTCACCGAAGAAAGATAACTTTTTTGTAATCAATTAACCAGTATCTGTTTCCTCCAGAACAGCCTATGGCCTGATTTCTAAAATCCCTAACTCAATTTAACTGTGTCCAAAAAAGCACATGACACCGTTTAAAACGGTGAGGAGACTCTAACTCCTAGCTTGCTTCCGGGATGCCCTGTACCCCACAGTTAAGCCAAACTGAACTAACCCTGTTCGCCGACAGGTCAAGACCGCGCTCCAGTTGGACCACAGGGTTTCCGTTACTCCTCATCCTCCTTGCTCCCTCTTATCATTCTCAAGTGCCCCGCTAGTGAAAGACCAGCTATGTGGCCTGCCTATTACGTGAACACCGCCCTCTGTTTGGACTTCAGGCACTCCTTGCCTCCTCCTCATCCTTGCTTCCTCTACATTGTTCTCAAGAGCCTCGCTAGCGTACGCTTAGGTCTGCGGAGGGCAGGTTACCTGAACACAGCCTTCCGTTTAGACCTCGGACCTCGGACCCTCAGTGTCTCCTCATCTAGCCTGGAGAAATAGTTTGCTGCTTTATAAGAAAGCCCTCCGCAAAGCCAGAACATCTTACTATTCGTCACTGATTGAAGAAAATAAGAACAACCCCAGGTTTCTCTTCAGCACTGTAGCCAGGCTGACAAAAAGTCAGAGCTCTTTTGAGCCAACAATCCCTTTAACGTTAACTAGTAATGACTTCATGAACTTCTTCACAAATAAAATTTTTATCATTAGAGAAAAAATTACCAGTAATCATCCCACAGATGTAATATTATCTACAGCTACTCTTAGTACCATTGATGTTAAGTTAGACTCTTTTTCTCCAATTGATCTTTCTGAGTTAACTTCAATAATTACTTCCTCCAAGCCATCAACGTGTCTTTCAGACCCCATTCCTACAAAACTGCTCAAAGAAGTCCTGCCATTAATTAATGCTTCGATCTTAAATATGATCAACCTATCTCTAATGATCGGCTATGTACCACAGGCCTTCAAGCTAGCTGTAGTTAAACCTTTACTCAAAAAGCCATCTCTAGACCCAGCAGTCTTAGCTAATTATAGGCCAATCTCCAACCTTGCTTTCATATCAAAAATCCTTGAAAGAGTAGTTGTCAAACAGCTAACAGATCATCTGCAGAGGAATGGTTTATTTGAAGAGTTTCAGTCAGGTTTCAGAGCTCAGCACAGCACAGAAACAGCTTTAGTGAAGGTTGCAAATGATCTTCTTATGGCCTCTGACAGTGGACTCATCTCTGTGCTTGTCCTGCTAGACCTTAGTGCAGCATTCGATACTGTTGACCATAATATCCTATTAGAGCGATTAGAACATGCTGTAGGTATTACAGGTACTGCACTGCAGTGGTTTGTATCATATCTATCTAATAGACTCCAGTTTGTTCATGTAAATGGAGAGTCCTCTTCACACACTGAGGTTAATTATGGAGTTCCACAGGGTTCAGTGCTAGGACCAATTCTGTTTACATTATACATGCTTCCCTTAGGCAGTATCATTAGAAGACATAGCATACATTTTCACTGCTATGCAGATGACACCCAGCTCTATCTGTCCATGAAGCCAGATAACACACACCAATTAGTTAAACTGCAGGAATGTCTTAAAGACATAAAGACCTGGATGGCCGCTAACTTTCTGCTTCTTAATTCAGATAAAACTGAGGTTATTGTACTCGGCCCTGAAAAGCCTAGAAATATGGTATCTAACCAGATTCTTACTCTGGATGGCATTACCTTGGCCTCCAGTAACACTGTGAGGAACCTTGGAGTCATTTTTGACCAGGACATGTCCTTCAATGCACATATTAAACAAATATGTAAGACTGCGTTCTTCCATTTGCGCAACATCTCTAAAATTAGAAATATCCTGTCTCAGAGTGACGCTGAAAAACTAGTTCATGCATTTATTACTTCCAGGCTGGACTACTGTAATTCATTATTATCAGGATGTCCAAAAAACTCACTGAAAAGCCTTCAGCTAATCCAAAATGCTGCAGCAAGAGTCCTGACAGGGACTAGAAAGAGAGAGCATATTTCTCCTGTTTTGGCTTCCCTTCATTGGCTTCCTGTTAAATCCAGAATTGAATTCAAAATCCTGCTCCTCACATACAAGGTCTTAAATAATCAGGCCCCATCTTTTCTCAATGACCTTGTAGTACCATATCACCCTATTAGAGCACTTTGCTCTTGCTCTGCAGGCCTACTTGTTGTTCCTAGAGTATTTAAAAGTAGAATGGGAGGGAGAGCCTTCAGTTTTCAGGCCCCTCTTCTGTGGAACCAGCTTCCAGTTTGGATTCGGGAGACAGACACTATCTCTACTTTTAAGATTAGGCTTAAAACTTTCCTTTTTGCTAAAGCATATAGTTAGGGCTGGACCAGGTGACCCTGAATCCTCCCTTAGTTATGCTGCAATAGACATAGGCTGCCGGGGGATTCACATGATGCATTGAGTTTTTCCTTTCCAGTCACCTTTCTCACTCACTATGTGCTAACAGACCTCTCTGCATTGAATCATATCTGTTATTAACCTCTGTCTCTCTTCCACAGCATGTCTTTTATCCTGTCTTCCTTCTCTCACCCCAACTGGTCGCAGCAGATGGCCGCCCCTCCCTGAGCCTGGTTCTGCCAGAGGTTTCTTCCTGTTAAAAGGGAGTTTTCCCTTCCCACTGTTGCCAAAGTGCTTGCTCATAGGGGGTCATATGATTGTTGGGGTTTTTTCTCTGTATCTATGAAGCGCCTTGAGGCGACTTATGTTGTGATTTGGCGCTATATAAATAAAATTGAATTGAATTGAATTGAATTCATCCTCCTTTCCCTTTTTTAAAACATTTTCCTCGCTCTCACGCGCCTCGCTGGCGAGCCCTTAGCTTTGGGGAGGGTGGGTTTCGCGAACACCACCGTCTGTGAGGAACCCAGTACCGCCTACACACACACACACACACACACACACATACAGGAGGCAGTGAGGAGTAGAAGGAGGTTGTTGCTATGCCTGTGTCATGAAACCAGGGCTCATTGTGTGTGTGCCCGGAGCAGCTACGGGGGAAACACATGGGACAACCGACCAGTTTGGGGCCATGGTTTATTCAACGTGTATTTTCAGTGTGGTTTAACTTGCTAATCTGATCTGAAATACTTTCCTTGAATGTGCCTTAATTTCACCTCTTTTTTCTTTCTTCTTTTCTTAGCTTACTGAAAATGTTGGCGACCAAAGACCGGATCCAGGGATGTGTGCTGCTTGTGCTACTGGCGTTATGTGAGCAAGCTGCTCGCTGTCAACATCGATACAAAGGTAAAGTGCAATCCCAGGGTTGTGTGCTGCTTGTGGTACTCGCTTTATGTGGACAAACTGCTTGCTGTTAACATCAATACAAAGATAACAAAAGAATAGCCTAGTGTAACATAGTGTTTTATTTTTTATTTTTTCTAGAATGATTCAAATGTTACTATCATTTCCCCAACCCCGCAGGCTCTGCGACCCGTGAAGAACTGAGACTCCTTCTGGTCGGTAAAACAGGATCAGGAAAGAGTGCATCCGGAAACACCATCCTGGGGAATGCGAACACTTTCAAAGAAGACGTTTCGCCTGAGTATGTCACCGACGGCGTTCTCAGAAAAGAGGCAGAGGACGAAGACGGAAGAAATATCGCTGTGATCGACACTCTGGGGCTGTCTTTTGGATGAAATAGATGAAATGGTGGATTTCAATGGAGGAAACCACTACACCAACGAGATGTAAAGGCGGCCCAGAAGAAACTCGAAGGAGAAAGGCTGAAGAGGAGAAAGGAGGAAGAACAAAGAAAAAGGGAAGAAGAGGAGAGGATCGAATTGAAGGAGCGGTGTAAATGCTTCCCCCTCGCTTCCCTGGGATTATTTGGCACAGGAGCGTACTTTACATCTTATGTTCTCATGGGGCTCGGTGGAGCTCTTGGATATTCTCAGTTAAAGACGCCGAGCTTGACGGTTGGGCGTCTTCTTTATTCGTCGATACCGTGAAAACTGCGTAGGTGTATCATCTACTCGACCTAGTGATCAACGAGTACCGCACCGAAGCATGCAACGGGTGCAAGACCAATCACCCCTGCCAGAGACAACACGAGTGTCTGCGAGTCTTGGTGTCAGGGTCCCTGTGCCTACCCGGTCGGCTCAGTATGGCTACATATGTTTTTCATTTTGTTCCTGCTCTCTCCCTTCCTCTCTTTCCCTCCTCCCTCTGTCAGGGCGGAGCTCACCCGTGGGCTTCTGCCCTTGGTCCACGCACCTGGTCACCATCACTCACCTGTGGCTCGTTACGAGAGTGTTCCAGCTCCTTTATAAGACGGCAGCTCTTTGTTTCTTGTCGCTGGACCGTTGCCGACCCGCATTCCCTGGACCAACCCCTGTGTTTCCTGAGTGATTGAGTGTGCGAGGAGTGGAGTACGTCATCGTGTTTTCTGTGGAGTGTGGAGAGGAGCGTGAGGAGTGGACGGAGTGCGTGTGGACTTTCAGCGTCTTTTCCCTTTGTGTGTGGACTCCCGGAGCCCAGCTTCCCCCTCACCTCTGTAAATAGACCACCTGGTGTGCTGTAATAAAGATTCTTGTGTTTCCCAACTCAGAGCCTGCGCGTGTGTCCGTTCCATCCCGCTGTGACACTTGGAGGATGACTTTTACGCTGAACATTATTACAGCATAAGGAAAAGACTCCTCACGCCGTGTTTCATTCCTTCCATTCAACGTCTCCTGATCATGTATTCACAGCCACCGAAGGCGCTGTACAGCACCGAGCACCTGAAACACGGACAGTTTGTTGATATTGTAATCAGAAATACAGCCCCGGGGGGCATTTTAAAAACGCACCCTCCCTATTGCGCATGTCCCTAAAAGGTATGGCCTTCCAGATTGCCTCAGTTGTATCGTGAATGTAATTACAAATAAAATAAAACTCAGAAGCGTCTGTGTGTTGTATTCTTCTTCTTCTTATTATTATTATTATTATTATTAGCATTATTATCATTATTGTGATTATGCTTCATTTTTATGTACTGGGGTATCAATGACCCCCACACTGCCGCAGCAGCTTCTGTGCGTGGCCCCCAAGTGCTACGTTTTCTTTCCCGATCCCCTGACGAACCCATTAGAATCGCTCTGGGGCACTCTTTGACCCCAAATGATCGTTCTGGTTTTTTTTTTTCATTTTCATTCACCTGTCTCTACGGAGGGTGGGGTACTTTGGGACCGCCTGGGTCTGGGGCTGCCCCAAAGGGGAGCACAAGGGTTAAAGACAGAATACAGTGGAGAAAGAACGGTGGTGCAGTGGTTAGCACTATTGCCTCACAGAAAGAAGGTCTCCACTCTTTCTGGGTGACCACTGACAGCATTTTCTGTTTCTTTCACTAGAACTAAGGGGCCGACCCCAACTTCTGAAAAACAACATCAGAGCACCTGGTCTCCTTTCCATCTGTTTGTGTGGCAGGTCTCATTTGTAGGCAGTGGAGAGTTGGTGTGGCTTGTTATCAGCAGTGGCACTGGCAACACCTGGACCCAATGCAATGTGTTGTCTAATAGCCCTTTTCCATTTGTACCTACTTGACTTTGTAATGTAAAACGTTCAAAAACCATCGAGTAGCACTTAATGTGCGTGGAGCTGTGGAGCAATGCGGATGAAAGTCCTGTGACTGCATTTGTATGCGACACAAACACCACAGGAATGGAGGACTTTGAAGTAATATACAGTGGAACCCCGACTTACGAATACCCCACTTAACGGCAATATTGCTGCCCGTGTTACGGCAAACTAATGAAATAAATTAGCAATTAGCCTATAGCCTATTGTTCACTCAAAAGGCGCGATGGGTGCTTCGACTTACGAAAATGTTCGACTTACGAAAGACCATCGTGAATAAATTAATTTCGTAAGTCAGGGTTCCACTGTATCTGCTGCTCGGTGTATGGCTTTTTGTCAAATGTGGGGATCACAGTGTTGCTTTTGGGGTAGAGGTTTCCAGGTTCTACCACCTAATGGAAAACCCTAACTACCAGCTCGAATCAAGCCAAACCAAAGCGACTAGGTACAAGTGGAAAAAGAGCTACAAGAGTTTCTTTTTTTCCTAAACCCCCTTTGTTTTAACAAGAAAAATTCCCCCAGCCCCCCCCCCCCCCCCCTACACGTGCGCACGCACAAACACATCCTCCAACCGCACACACACCCATATTTTGCTCCATTGTGGCTTATTTCACAACTCAAACATTTAGTAAACAATTAAGCAAATATTGCAGCAAGTAAGCTGCTATAAATTAAAGGAAGTCATAAAATAAACTGCTACAGTGGGGCAAAAAAGTATTTAGTCAGCCACCGATTGTGCAAGTTCCCCACCTAAAATGATGACAGAGGTCAGTAATTTGCACCAGAGGTACACTTCAACTGTGAGAGACAGAATGTGAAAAAAAAAATCCATGAATCCACATGGTAGGATTTGTAAAGAATTTATTCGTAAATCAGGGTGGAAAATAAGTATTTGGTCAATAACAAAAATACAACTCAATACTTTGTAACATAAACTTTGTTGGCAATAACAGAGGTCAAACGTTTACTATAGGTCTTTACCAGGTTTGCACACACAGTAGCTGGTATTTTGGCCCATTCCTCCATGCAGATCTTCTCGAGAGCAGTGATGTTTTGGGGCTGTCGCCGAGCAACACGGACTTTCAACTCCCGCCACAGATTTTCTATGGGGTTGAGGTCTGGAGACTGGCTAGGCCACTCCAGGACTTTCAAATGCTTCTTACGGAGCCACTCCTTTGTTGCCCGGGCGGTGTGTTTCGGATCATTGTCATGTTGGAAGACCCAGCCTCGTTTCATCTTCAAAGTTCTCACTGATGGAAGGAGGTTTTGGCTCAAAATCTCACGATACATGGCCCCATTCATTCTGTCCTTAACACGGATCAGTCGTCCTGTCCCCTTGGCAGAAAAACAGCCCCATAGCATGATGTTTCCACCCCCATGCTTCACAGTAGGTATGGTGTTCTTGGGATGCAACTCAGTATTCTTCTTCCTCCAAACACGACGAGTTGAGTTTATACCAAAAAGTTCTACTTTGGTTTCATCTGACCACATGACATTCTCCCAATCCTCTGCTGTATCATCCATGTGCTCTCTGGCAAACTTCAGACGGGCCTGGACATGCACTGGTGTTAAGAGAATTTTTATTTTAGTTAAATCATTAAAGTATAATCAAGTAGAAACAAGTATGCCTTATAATCAAGTGTTTATATATTTTCACACGGTAAAGCTTACTGTTGAAAAGAACACAATGTATTCCTTGCTTAAGTGTGTGAGATGTTTGACAAAGACAGGACATATACATGCATTCTTTACTTCAGTGTCTGCGATGTCAGATAAGCATGAATACTGCTGTGTCGTTGTTTTTCAGTTTGTGTGCAGAAGTTAGATAGCTAAGACAATGCCTGAGCTCTCCCCTCTTCAGTTGAAAGAGGAAGTATTATGTAACCCATTTTGCCTTATAAATAAAGCGAGTAAACGGTGCTCGGTGTGTTAGTCTGCTCAGAGACTCTCACCCGTGCGCACGTCTTTGAAACTCTGAGTCGGTCTGCCAGTGTCTCATTTCTCTCTTACTGTGTTTGAACAAATTGTCAACCCTTGACATTTAATTGGTCCTTCGAGCCGGATAACTGACTGTTATTTTAACGTCTAGTTTTCCACAGACGGTCTCCATCGGATCCTGACGTCGTGACGCCTGCGCTGGAAGAAATCTGATCAGTAAAACGAAAAACCCGGGAACGTGAATTCGATCTCCGGTCAGCGTTCGGTCTTCACGGCTCCAGGACCCGATGAGCACCGGATCTTAAAACGCAGCGCCACAGTAGAGGTGAATATGACACGCATTCCACCAAGCGCTAAAATACGTTGATATTGAGATTTTCCTTTAAGTAGTGTGTAAACCTAGGTACGCCGACAGATCTCAGTGTCCATGCGGGACTAAGAAGACGACAGGCAAGAGCGAAATTCTAGAAAAATCGCTATTAAAAGTTCCGGTCGCTCTGGGAGTGGCTGCAACGGAACAGGTTTCCGGTCACTCAAGAAGAGTGGCTGAAGGTGAAGGTGTTACACAAATAAATAGGCCTACGGAAAATCTCAATAAAAATCATAGAAACGCGCTTTGTTTGTGAGGAGTGAGTTGTTTTTACGACCCAATACGCGGTCGAACCACTTCTCAAACTGTTTTCCTGTGTACACTCACGTATTGGTAAAGGTGGAAAAAAGGGTTGTGCTTCATCACGTAAAATTGATAACCGCTCTCTCAATTAGTGGGAGAGTAGAAGGCTGTTATCGAAAACCCATTCTCACTCTTTCATGCCAAAGAAGGTGTCACAGTTCTGACGTAATTAGTTCAAAATGGGTAACTCTAAAACTAAAGTAAAATTAACAGCAGATGAAGGATGGTTGGAAAAAAAACTGTCCAAATGCAGGAAGAGTCAGTGCAAATAGGTGGAGAAATCCACATAAAATTTATTGCCCAGCCTGGCAAGGCAAATGCAATCAAGAATCAATAACTGCTTTAAAGGCTGCTTTACAAAAAGAATTATTTGAGGAAAAGAGCCAAAAGAAAAAAGCAAAACGCTTAGCAGAATGGCACCTTTTCAAGGCGTGGATGGTAGAAAACGATAAACGCATTGCTAAACGTGCCCAAAAGCAGGAAACTAAAGATAAACAGAAAAAGCAGGACAAAGAAGAGATAGAAGAGATATGAGATGTTATAACTGTGGTAAAATCGGGCACTTTGCTCGAAACTGTAGAAATGTAAGCCAAGAACAGGAAGGTGGAGATGACAGGCGCAGACGCCGTGATGAATGACTAGCACAAGAAAAGGGAAGTGAAACAAGTGAAGGGGAAGTTTACAACATTGAACAACTGCTGCTAGGCTCAGAAGCAAAGCCCACCGTTATAGTGCACGTTAACGGGGTCCCAATAAAATTCCTTTGCGACACAGGTGCTTGTAAAACTGTCCTAACAGTAGAAGTCCCAAATTTAACCTCTTCAAAAGATACCTTAATCGTGAAATCAGCCTCAGGACATGTGACAAAACAGCATCTAACCGACCCCCTTTTTATGTCACATAGAGATAGTGGCCGTGCCTGCAAAAATCAGTGCATCTATGATCCATCTTGTCCACTAAATTTGTTAGGAAGAGATGCTTTAACAAAATTAAAAATAGGAGTTTTTCCTGAAGAAAGTGGCATGAAAGCCAGACTCCTACTCTCTGAAAGTCAGAGCCAAACTGAAGATATTTTTGTTTGTGAAGGTTTAGGTGAGCCAAATTATTACTGGGCCTTAGATTTACCAAAACTTGAACCATTAGAGGCCAAAGCTAATATGTACTTACCTGAGCACTCACATAGACAGGACCCAGCAAAATATCACAACACCTTGTGGTATAAATATGTCCCAGGTCCAGACAAAATTTATGATCAACAAGTGCACAGACTAGGACCGCAAAAACTAGTCCTACAACACCTGTATGTGACACAGAGTGGTAATGCAGTATGCTCAGTGTTACAGACAGATGCAGTGCAGCGCTTAAATAAGATATGCAACCCTCATGTATCTGTTGCACGCAACGACCAAACGCCTTGGTCTGAGTTAGGCACAGTGCTGAGAAATGTAGAAATGGACAGATATGACAAAATAGAGTGTGAGGACTGGCAAAAAGGCCGTAGAACTGGGTGCATGAGGCTAACGCTGTGTTGGCCGGTGACAGCCACACCAGCCACACATTTAGCCACAACAGAGCAAGATGAATGACAAGTATTAACAATTGAAGCACATCCAGAACTAGAGAAGCTGCCACAAACATTATGGTCTCAAGGACCCACGGATGTAGGCCTAATAAAAGGAGCAGATCCAGTAGTGGTGAAAACTACAACCTCATATAGGCCTGTAAAACCACAATATCCCTTGAGTGCAGAGGCAAAAGAAGGTATCAGACCAGTCATAGCAGAGATGCAAAAAGCAGGTATTCTCGTGAAAACTAATGAAGCCACGTGTAATACACCAATTTTTCCAGTAAAAAAGGCTAATACAGGAAAATATCGCTTAGTTCATGATCTAAGAGCAATAAATGAGGTAACAGAGCAAATACCTCCAGTGGTTGCAAATCCACACACAATTCTAAATCAAGTAACACCAAAAGAACGGTGGTTCTCTGTAATAGACTTGTCCAATGCCTTCTTCTCCGTACCTCTGCACCCTGACTCACAGAAGTTATTCGGATTCACCTTTGACAATCAAAAGTATACTTATACAAGGTTGCCTCAGGGATTCCAGAATAGCCCAACTCTGTATGCAGAGGCTTTGAGAAAATCAATGTCATCTTGTACGCTCCCTGCCCCAGGGCAGTTCTTGTTGTATGTAGATGATATATTGATCACAGGCCATACAAAAGATGAGTGCAAAGAAAACACATTAACAGTTTTGCAACATCTCGCAGAGCAAGGCCATAAAGTGTCACAGCATAAACTGCAATTGTGGAGCCAGGAAGTAACATACCTTGGCCACAAATTGACAGGACAAGGCAGGCAGCTGTTAGAGAGCAGAAAGATAGCAATCCAAAATGCCCCAAAACCAGTAACTAAACAACAAATGATGAGTTTTTTAGGACTGTGCAATTTCTGTAGATGCTGGATTCCAGAATACGCATTACTAGCTCAACCACTACAGAACCTCATTTATGGTAAAGATCTAGCATTGAAAGACAAAGTACAATGGATTCCAGAAGCAGAAAAAGCTTTCGTTGATTTGAAAATAGCACTGCAGACATGTACCGTCTTAGCATTACCAGACTATGGAAAACCTTTCGTTCTCCATGTTGATGGTGCAGGAGGGTATATGAAAGCAGTCTTAACTCAAGCTTTTGGAGAAAAACAACGTCCATTAGCTTTCTACTCATGCAAACTTGACTCTGTAGCTGCTGGATTACCTACCTGTGTTCAGGCATGCGCAGCAGCAGCAGAGGCAGTTAAAAAATGTGCAGACATTGTTCTAGGACATAAATTGATCATCAAAGTCCCACATGCAGTGACCTCTATTTTGCTCCAAGCGAACCTCTCTTTCCTCACGCATGCAAGACAACTTTCTTATGTGGGGATTCTACTTACACAATCACACATAAAAATAGAGAAGTGTGGCCAGCTAAACCCAAGTACACTTTTGCCGACTTCTCTGGACGGAGAACAACACTGTTGCATTCAAAAATTAGAGGAAGATACAAAACCTCGCACTGATATATACAGCTCCCCCCAGAGCAGTTTCAGTAATGTTTTTGTGGACGGCTCAGCGTCAAAAGACATTCACGGTAGAAATTGTGTGGGTTATGCGGTCACAACTGTTGATAAAGTGATAGAAGCAAAAGCTCTCAGCTCCTCAAACTCTGCTCAAAGCGCAGAACTAACCGCAGTCATCAGAGCATGTACTTTATATAAGGGTCAAAGTGTTAATGTTTACACAGACAGTCAATATGTCTATTCAGCAGTTCATCATTTCGCTAAAATATGGCATAACAGAGGAATGACAACTTCCTCAGGCAACACAGTTCAACATGCAAACCTTCTAAAAAAGCTATTAGAAGTAATAACGTTGCCAAAAGAATTAGCACTATGCAAATGTGCAGCTCATCAAAAGGATGACACAGAAATTACGAGAGGAAATAACTTTGCTGACAAAGCAGCAAAAGCAGCTGCAGAAAAACAAATTGATGTTTTAACAACAGAAACCATAGATCTAATACCTTTAGAAATACTAGCAGATGCACAGAAAACAGCATCGCTGAGTGAACAAAAATCTTGGGTGAAAGATGGAGCAGAATTAAAAGACAACCTTATGATGTGTAATGGCAAACCAGTGCTTCCAAAATCTTTGCATAGAACTGCTGCTTTAGTGACACATGGGAAAACTCATGTGTCATCAGGAGGGATGATTAATATTCTTAATAAACAATTCTATACAAAAAATTTTGAAAGTTCAGCACAAGAGTTTATCAGAACATGTATGATTTGCCAAAGACACAACGCACAGGGAAATCTACGTCCAAAGCGAGGGCATTTCCCTATACCACCGCATCCATTTCACACTGTCCACATGGATTTCATAGAATTAAATGAATCACAATCCTCCAAATATGCACTTGTGATAATTGATGTATTTTCCAAGTGGCCAGAAATATACCCAGTGAAAAAAGCAGATGCAATATCAGTAGCAAAATGTCTATGTAATCATTTTATTCCAACGTACGGTATTCCATCTCTGATAAGATCAGACAATGGCACACATTTTGTAAATGAAGTAATAAGTAAAGTTTCTGAAGCTTTAGGCTTCAGCATAAAACATCACTGTTCTTATCATCCACAAAGTGCAGGATTAGTCGAGAGAACTAACGGCACAATTAAACAAAGGTTGAGGAAATGTATGGAAGAGACTAAAAAACCTTGGCCTGAATGTCTAAGCTTGGTTAAATTATGGATGAGAATAACTCAAGGAACAGGTGGTCTAACGCCATTTGAAATCGTACATGGCAGACATTTTCCACTCCCCATAATGAGTGAGCCAATTAATAAATCTATTGCAGAAACAACAATGGCAGAATGGATGACAAAACTATTTGAGAATAAAGAAGTGAGATTAAGCAATCAACTGCCGAGTGACTTTTCTTCAGTTTCTTGCAGGTTGAACCCCGGTGATTGGATTCTGATTAAAGTCCTCCAGCGGAAAAACTGGAGTGCTCCAAAGTGGGAAGGTCCCTTCCAGGTGCTACTTACCACACCCACAGCGTGTAAGATAGCCGAACGAGTTTCGTGGATTCATCAATCCCACGTGAAGAAAGTGTTTGCACCACAATAAGACGCCGGTTCCCCTGACTCTTACGTGAACCCCTGCTGGAGGACAGGGCTGAACGGGTTTCCCGCCCTGTGCTTCCTCGGCAGTGCTACTCACGTGGGAGCTCGGGTGTGCCTGGTCGCCCTGAAGATCAGACTGACCTATCCCACCGAAGAGCAGAACCAATAATAACACCAGGGACGCCTGAATAAAATCTCAACAAGATGACTGAGGAAAACAACCTGATAAATCCAGAAGAAGAACCAGCTTCAGAATCAATGCTAGCACCAGTTCCAGCCCCAAAGCTGTTGTGCTTGGGCGCTTGTGACATCAAACGAAAACTACTCATGTGCTACATATTCTGTCTAATGGCTATCCTCCTGATGACGACACTCTTTTGGTTGATGCCCAGTGGAACCCACAAGACAGTACCAATTATTCTCCGACCTAAGAGGTGGACCCACGACAACTCGCACCTGAAGGAGATAGACAAAGAACACAACCACCCGTGGCTGAACAATGCATGGTACCGGTATGTCCATGACAGAGTGCACAGAGAAGACAATGCCGCAAACTGCTATGTCTGCTCACATATGCCCACGACAGCACTCCATGCCACAGTGTATGGAAAACCCCCAACCAAGGCTGAAGCACTCTGCATATATGACAAAGCCATTACCGGGACCTGCTCAACACCAGGAAAACCTGTGATGGTGATAGGTGGATCCATAAAGGACCAAAACAGCAACACATGCCACAACACTACACAATATATAGTCCCACAGAGTGTAAAGTCTTTAATCTACAACATAACAAACTGCACCCACCAGTACCCAAATATAAACTACACCTGCAATGAAGCCTACTGGGTGCATATAAACGTCAGCCATAGAAAACTGAAATCATTCTCAGTTGTTTTGCCACCTGACATACAACACCCAGTGTGCTTTAACTTCACAGGAGCAACCGGACAAACAGGTACGCCCCAGGGTCTGAAGAAATTAGGACAAAACCGAAACTGCTCCATGATCCTGGCGGCACCAGATTGGGATGGCATCGGCTCATCGACAGGTACATACTGGGTACAGGGCGCAGCTTGGGCGTGTGGCCTGAAAGTCTATTTCATGCTGCCACCAAACAGCACCGGACTCTGTGCCCCTGTTCTGGTATCTGACCACACCTTTAAGATGTCAGTGAACAGCAACACCAGAGCTAAACGTAGCACAGGCCTCAAGCCCCATGACCCATATCTTGGTTCTGATGTACCAGATGACTTCAAACTCTGGACCAAGAGCCAGAAGGTAATACACGCTTTGTTTCCATGGATAGGAGTAGGGAAACACGCACTACGGATAGAAACCCTGGACTATCGTTTTGGATTATTTTTAAATGCTTCAACCCGCATTAATCAAGGACAGAATGAAGAAATTGATGCAATTCGCATCACTGTCATGCAGCACCGAGTGGCTTTAGACATCATTCTCGCAGAGAAAGGTGGTCTCTGCGTATTGTTTAACACTACATGTTGTACCTACATACCTGATAACATCCATTCATTAAACATGACAAATGCTTTGAATGTTTTGAAACAACTGAGAGACGCTCAGCAGCAGGACTACGTTACCGATACTCAAGGTTGGTGGGACTGGCTGCTGAGCGGCTCTTGGAAATCTCTACTGATTAAAGGCCTGTTGGCCCTTTTCAGTGTGATGTTACTATTTTGCCTTTTCATTGCTTGTATTATCCCATGTCTGAGAAGCATAATGACAAACATGTTCAAGCGTATGTTAGGAAACCATGTCTTGGCTCAGTCAGTTATGGAGGATCCCTATCGTCAGTATGGTATGCTGAGTGTGGGAGAGAGAGAAGAAAATCTCTATGACAATCTTGACAAGCTTGTTGTTTAATTATTTCACTGAATGACGTGCAAGTTGAAAATGTGACTAACAAGTGACTATGCATTGAGTAAAACATGTGAAATATATTAACATCAGGAGGGAATGTTAAGAGAATTTTTATTTTAGTTAAATCATTAAAGTATAATCAAGTAGAAACAAGTATGCCTTATAATCAAGTGTTTATATATTTTCACACGGTAAAGCTTACTGTTGAAAAGAACACAATGTATTCCTTGCTTAAGTGTGTGAGATGTTTGACAAAGACAGGACATATACATGCATTCTTTACTTCAGTGTCTGCGATGTCAGATAAGCATGAATACTGCTGTGTCGTTGTTTTTCAGTTTGTGTGCAGAAGTTAGATAGCTAAGACAATGCCTGAGCTCTCCCCTCTTCAGTTGAAAGAGGAAGTATTATGTAACCCATTTTGCCTTATAAATAAAGCGAGTAAACGGTGCTCGGTGTGTTAGTCTGCTCAGAGACTCTCACCCGTGCGCACGTCTTTGAAACTCTGAGTCGGTCTGCCAGTGTCTCATTTCTCTCTTACTGTGTTTGAACAAATTGTCAACCCTTGACAACTGGCTTCAGCAGCGGGACACGTCTGGCACTGCGGGATTTGATTCCCTGCCGTTGTAGTGTGTTACTGATGGTGACCTTTGTTACTTTGGTCCCAGCTCTCTGCAGGTCATTCACCAGGTCCCCCCGTGTGGTTCTGGGATCTTTGCTCACTGTTCTCATGATCATTTTGACCCCACGGGATGAGATCTTGCGTGGAGCCCCAGATCGAGGGAGATTATCAGTGGTCTTGTATGTCTTCCATTTTCTGATGATTGCTCCCACAGTTGATTTTTTCACACCAAGCTGCTTGCCTATTGTAGATTCACTCTTCCCAGTCTGGTGCAGGTCTACAATATTTTTCCTGGTGTCCTTCGAAAGCTCTTTGGTCTTGGCCATGGCGGAGTTTGGAGTCTGACTGTTTGAGGCTGTGGACAGGTGTCTTTTATACAGATGATGAGTTCAAACAAGTGCCATTCATACAGGTAACGAGTGGGGGACAGAAAAGCTTCTTACAGAAGACGTTACAGGTCTGTGAGAGCCAGAGATTTTCCTTGTTTGAGGTGACCAAATACTTATTTTCCACCCTAATTTACGAATAAATTCTTTACAAATCCTACCATGTGGATTCATGGATTTTTTTTTCACATTCTGTCTCTCACAGTTGAAGTGTACCTCTGGTGCAAATTACTGACCTCTGTCATCATTTTAAGTGGGGGAACTTGCACAATCGGTGGCTGACTAAATACTTTTTTGCCCCACTGTAAGTCTTTTGTGCTATGTCCACATCTACACGGGTATTTTTGAAAACGCAGCTGTTTCTATGCATTTGGACCTTTCGTCCACACGTAAACGGCGTTTCAAATCACTGAAAATGGAGATTTTTTAAAACTCCTTTTTTGTGTTTACGTGTGGACGAGGAATACAGAGTTCGTCACGCAACGTCAAAGGTATGTGCCTTTTTTCACGTCATGCTATGCGCACGTTATTGTTTACATGAGATGTGCAGAATGGCAGATAGAGACAAAATACTGTTACTGTTAATCTGTCTTCAGGTTTTACACACTTACACTGCCCTGTCACACCTGGAGAAGAGAGACACGTATGTGAGGATGCTGTTTGTAGATTACAGCTCAGCATTCAATACCATCGTTCCCTCAAAGCTGGACAGGAAACTGCAGGATCTAGGACTGAGCAGCTCCCTCTGCAGCTGGATCCTTAGCTTCCTGTCTGACAGACGCCAGGTGGTCAGACTAGGCAGCATCACCTCATCCCCCATCACACTGAACACTGGTGCTCCACAGGGGTGTGTACTGAGCCCTCTCCTGTACTCACTCTACACCTACGACTGCACAGCCACTAACAGCTCCAACATCATTGTGAAGTTTGCGGACGACACTACAGTGGTGGGTCTTATCACCAACGGTGATGAGACGGCTTACAGGGAGGAGGTCAGCGCCCTGACCCACTGGTGTCAAGACAACCATCTCACCCTCAACGTCGCAAAGACAAAGGAGTTGATAGTGGACTTCCGGAGGTGCAGAGAAGTACACACCCCATCACCATCAACGGCGCTGCTGTGGAGAGAGTGAGCAGCTTCCGGTTCCTTGGAGTACATCTGGCTGAGGATCTTACGTGGTCAGTACACACAAACAAAACAGTGAAGAAGGCGCAGCAGCGCCTCTTCTTTCTCAGGAGACTGAAAAGATTCGGCATGAGCCCCCGCATCCTCAGGACCTTCTATCACTGTGCCATTGAGAGCATCCTCACTGGATGCATCACCACCTGGTATGGCAACAGCACCGCCTACAACTGCAAAGCTCTCCAGCGAGTAGTGCGGTGCTCTGAACGGATAATTGGAGGTGAGCTTCCCTCCCTCCAAGACATCTACAGGAAGCGCTGCCTGAGGAAAGCGGGGAGGATCATCAAGGACTCCAGTCACCCCAGCCATAAACTGTTCAGACTGCTTCCATCAGGAAGGAGGTTCTGCAGCATCCGGTCCCGTACCAGCAGACTGAGAGACAGCTTTTTCCATCAGGCCATCAGACTGCTGAACACGTCATAGACACCTCAGCTTCACTACTGGAACGTCAACATTTTCACTCCACACTGTATATAAATGCCACTTGTTTTGCACATATTCAACTCTGTATATTTTATATATTTTATTATTATTATTATTATTTTTTTTTTTTTTTTTTTTTTTTTTACTATTTAATTTGTAAAAATGTGTATACACACACACACACACACACACACACACACACACACACACACACACGTAGGAAAATATTTAGTATACACATCCAGAAATGCATACACTATTATATATTGTACATATATTTATTAGTTTCAGGTTGGCCATTCTTGTATTTTGCTCGTTTGTGTTGTTGTGTTTGCACATCTCTGTTGCTTGTGGGGCTCGCACACAAGAATTTCACTCGCATGTGCTGTGCCAGTGTGCGTGCACATGTGATGTGACAATAAAAGTGATTTGATTTGATTTGATTTGACATATAAACACGCAGTTACTGTCCCTCCATTTAGAAAGGCAGAGGCGTCACGGTGTAATTATTTTACGTGTAGTTGTTTTTTTCCTGTGTAATAATATTCAACATTGCTATCGATACATTTTTCAAAACATGCCTCTCTGTGCGAAATGGGTTTAAAAACATAAACAACTGTAGGATACTGTTAGTCCGTGATTTGAACCGAGGGAACAAATTGTGGCAGGATCAGCCTGATATTATTTGTATCCCACTGTAACTTTACTGTATAAAGAGCTAACATCTCCAAAATGTCAGGAGTAGTTAGTCATTACAAGAAGTGTTTATGAACTAAAAATCAAGGCTGTGGGACACTGTTTGTCTGTGATTTGAAGATCCCAACGCGTGCTCCCGATGAAGGGAAAATCAATTATGCAGGGGAGATCTACCTCCGCACTTGTGCAGGTGAAACCATATTTTCTAGTCTTTGGCTTAGAATGAAGTTGGTTTGGAAACATATTCAGCGATGCTTCATCTCCTGCTTTGCGTTTGTGTGGGAGCCCATGCTAGCAGTGTCCCCCCCTTTTCACACCGTGCCCCCCCTACAATGCCCCACACTTGCTCTGTCTTAATGCATGCTCAATTATCCAGGGAAGGGAATTTCAAAAATTTAATTTTGTTCATCTGGATGTAGCGTTTTCAGTGGGAGAAACATTTAGTCATGCATTCAAATGACTCAACTGACTGCAGGTATCCCTCAACCTACAGTCAGCTGTGACTAAATATGTCACTTGGATGAGTTACAAAACGTTGGCTGAAATGTTGCCTGTCTGTCTTTGGACGCTCGGCTCGACTTTATGGTTTATACCTTTATGGTTTGTGCCTTGCATCTTGGCTTGTGACAGCTGGAATAGGCACAAGCCCTGCCTCCACCACTAGTGTGGGGAGCAGTCAATGGTATCAGTTCCTTCATCCTCTAGGAACTGTCTGCATACTCTCAACACATGGGCAAGGGGATTGTCATGCACCACTCTACCATCCCACTTCACCAGGATAGGATTTGACATTGTGCCTGTAGAGGTACATGCATTCCTCCATGGATATACCTCCTCAGACCATCACTGACCCACCACCAAACCGGTCATGCTGAAAAATGTTACAAGCAGCATAACGTTCACCATGGCTTTCCCAGACCCTTTCACAGTTCACTATGACAAACGCCAGTCTGGCTCCACAGGACCTGGCAGTCAGCACAAGACACACTAAAGGACTTTGGTCCCTTTATTTCTGTTAACAGTGTATGTCATTGCATTCTATGTTTATTTACATTTTACACAGCACATTGGCCACTAGACTACAATCACTTGCCCCCTGCTGTTCAAAATATGGTTAATTAAAATCGTGTGAATGAATGGCACAATAAATTCATGGTTAAAAAAAGTAAAAGCTTGGAGGTAAGCATAAAAAAATAATTATTATAAGCTTTGTGCCATTGAACATTTGCATAAGAAGAATTTTTTTACTTTGATAAGCTCTTAATGGGCTTAATTGCCTAGTGCAGATCTATGGAAAATTAATCAGTGAGCCTCTTTCATCATCTGCTGTGAATATTAATTACCAGCCCCACAAGTGTATCATTTCTGCTAATCTGGCTGATAAACAACAGAAAAGTGTTAATGATGAATGGGACCAGCTTCCATTCTATTCAGTGTTTTTGAAGTGTGCTGTTTCTTTTCAGGGAAGAACTGTGTATATCTATCTTCTGCCTCTTTTCTGTCAGTCATCACTCCTCTGCTTCACCTTTGTAAAATGTCACTGAGCAGAGAGGCCATGGGCTATTACTGGCATTCACCACTGACAAGAGGAACTCACACACAAACACGCATGCACACACACATGCACGCACACACACATGACCATATTGCTGTGGACAAATGTCGTGGCATATATGCAGGCAGGAAGATGGGTTATTTTTTGATTGATACTGACAGTATAATCCAGTTTCACACAGATCTAAGAAAACACACACACACACACACACACACACACACACACACACACACACACACACACACACACACACACACACACACACACACAAATAGAACACATTTGGCAGAGCCAGAGCAGAAGCAGGCTGGATATTGAGTCAGCCTCATTTTATGATGTGAGTGATTAATCTAGAATATGTGCATAATGCTGTGTGTGTGTTGTTTTCAAAGCTTTAAAAGTGTCTCTCTGCGCTCTTTTAGAACAGCTTTCACTCTTCCCAAAGCCAGAATCTGACAGAAAAAGTGTTTTACTAGATTTTACCATTTTCAACAGAATTTTAACGGCGACTTACATCAGTCCAACTTAAAACATTTAAACCACTTAAAATGTTACTCTGCTGAAGGATGATCCAGTAGCTCAACTAATATTTAATTAAGCCACAACAAAATAACTTCATTATACCACCAGTGGTATAATTAACATCATTCACTTTACCAGTGTGCTCCACTGATCAGCTGTGCATCTGCAGTCCTTTAGATCCAGATACGCAGCTGAGTCTTCTTGTTGTGCCATGCGTTTATGGAGTGGCTGTTTGGTTTCTAGAAAGTAGAGGTCAGAGCACTCCTCAATGCATTGCGCTGCATGCAGTATGTTGTTTAGTTTGTGTTTAGGAGTCCTTAGGATGAACCAGCTTTTGTCTGTGTGTGGCTGGGTTTAAACTGGACTGCGACATCATACTTGGAGAAAATTATCCTGAGTTTCCCTGACAAACCTCCTACATAAGTGATGACTATTCTGATATTTGTCATTCAGTCTGACCTTTACTGTGCATCTTTGCTGATTTGATGAAAGCCCAATTGTTTTAAGAGTTTTCTTTACATGTTTGTGTTCCCTTTTCTTTCCCTTCTGCCTTAGAAGGAAACATTTTCTGCCTGGTGGTGCAGGCTGCTGGTCATTCCAAGCTTGTGTTCCAGAGGGTGGTGGGAGTCGAAGAGTAGGTGCTGATCTGTGTGTGTGGGTTTCTTTAATGTTAATGCTTCCATCCTCCTCAATGCATGCAGCACAATCTAGAAATGGCAAACTATTATACTTTGGCCATTCCCTGGTGATCTTCTATCCACTAAGTTGATGAGAACAGTGAAGGCTTTTACTTCTTGGGTTTTGATTTTGAACCATGCACCATCCACACTTCTGGTACTGGAGCTTCTCACCCTCATTATCAAGTACATTCATGACAAAGACACACACATACACTCACACCATAAGAAGATTGTTGATTTATGTATCTGTCCATTTTCATATTTTTCTGTTACAGGTGCAGAAGTGGTACATCATGCTTCATCATTTCATTTTATTTTCTCCAATTTTTCCCCCCTTCCTTTTTTCTCTGCCTCTCAGCTTAGGCATAGTCATACTACACATATACTGTAATAACTACAATAACACTAATAGAAATGAATAAATAAACAGATAAAAGAAACACACGGACACGAGGAGCCTGCAGAGAATTTATAGAGCTCATCTTGGAAAAGCAAAATGTGTTTGGTGCGAATTCTTCTGAAAGCTGCCAGACAAGACAGTTTAAAAAATGTGTTTGCATAGAAAGCTTCTACTCTATTCTAGAAATGTATTTTTGAGTGTGACATGGAGTTGAATCATTCACTATTCAAATGTAGCAATGGTCATAGGCTGCTGAACATGCAGAGGACTTTTCCAACATGCTGCTAGGTAGTGTGATATTAGCATTTTGCTCAAAAACTTACAGAGCAGTAAACCTTTAGCACTGTTCATAAGTGGAAAGCAGGATGTTATTTATAATGTAGAACTCTCTACTATATTTTAGAAAAAGCTCACAGCTATTACTGTCAGTAACTTTATGGAATCTCTCGAAGAGCTTCTATCAATTCAAAACTGCTGCTGTGGCATTTATATTAAAGTTATACTTAAAAATAGTATAGTATGTATAGTATGTATTCTGTCATCCTTGATCCTTTAACTAACAAAGTGGCATCTTCTCATTGAAGCCAAATAAACCAGTGAATTAACTTTGTTGGAGCTTAAACCTCATTTACCTCTGTCAGATATTTCCTCCATGTCCTAATCCTGCTAGCATCAGTCCTCTGTGGCTGCTCTTGTATTCAGCATGCCATTCATCTTTATCTTCCTCTCTTCACATAGTGGCATGTCTTTTAACAGGGGACCTTATTAGGCAGCTCAGGGATGAATTCCCTTCCTGCGTGATTATATACTTTTCTTCCACACTGGAATGAATCTGCAAATCCTTGCCTCAGTTTTCCTCTCTTTCATCTTTTGCCTTTTCCCTATGTCCTTTTATTTCTCTGACCCTCAGTGCTGTTTTGCTCTCATCCTCAATCTGTTTCCTTCTTCCTCATGTCATTCTTGTGCTTGGATTTTTCTCCTTCCTTCTTTGCCTGTCTTTGCCCTTAGCCATGTTGCCATCCAACTGTCAAATGAATTTTTGAGCAAACTTTTGAAATGGAGCCCAAACTAAAAAGTAAATTAATGTGTGACTATCAGCTCCTTCAGTTAAAGCAACTAAATACGTTTTTTAATGTACAGTGGGGCCATTCAGCAGAATAGAAATGAAAGCCAAATCATAGATTTTGAGGAGAGTAATGGATCAAATTAAATCAGCATCCAGTGATCATTTTCATGTGGAAAATAAGTACTCTGTTGCACCTTTTAAAAGTACACAGCTGAGGTGCTGCAGTTGTATACTTGTGGTTTGTACTGCATGGAAACTATGCTTAAACCGTTGGTCACAATTTTGCACCTTGATACACAAAAACGGACCTTTTAAAAAGGTGCAAAATTACTGTAGTTATTATTATTGTAAGGGCTTCACCTTACAATATAAAGTGCCTTATAATAATATAATTGAGCTGTCTGTATATTTTAGAGCTATTTAATTATATTTCTTAACTTAAATAAAAAAAATCAAATAAAAACTTTGGGTTATTTTATTCAGTTTAGTCAGTTAGTGATCTTACTGTCTTGGAGCAACTGTGACCACATAATTTCCTCAGGGATTAATAAAGTGTTTTCATTCTGATTGAGGCAACTGTTGTTGTGATCTGGCTTTTGAATGAATGAATTGAAATTGAGGTACAGTATTGGGGTTGGAGGGAATTAGCAGAAGCTACTTTCCTGCTGTAGTTCCAGGTAAACTGCACGTTTATTTAATCATTGAATTGAATTGAATTGAATGAATGCTTTATTGGCCATATGCAGGTTGCCCCGCAGAGGAATAGGACCCCCCCCCCCGACTTACACACACAACAAAGACATCACATGGGAATACAGTCGGAGATCGGCAGCGTTGCAGAGAAAAACACTGAAAAATTACACAACAATGGGAAAAAGTACAAGAGGAAAAAAAGAGACCTCTTCTCACGCTGGGCACCTATGGGAGGACAGCATGAGAACAGGAAACAAAAAAAACTCCTCTGCAAAGAGAGCACATTAATGACCATTAACCCGCCGTCTTCCCCCGCAGGAAACAAGCATCGAAGGCGTTTGGAAAGGGAGGGGGATGAGTGCATGCTTATCAGTGTAAGTGTATGTGTGTGCGTGTCCAGAGTTCAGCTGAGACAGTGTCCTTCGCCCTATCAGGCTAAGTAAACAGTCCGCCAGCCAACCCAGGTGGCCTTGCATGGGATGGGAAGAATAGTCATCACACAGTCGTTATCAGGGAGTTGTTTTGGTGGGCTCCAGCCTTGGGCCTGAGCAGCTGGCGCCGTGGTGTCCATATGTTGAATATTGTTGATTTCTCCTTTATGCGAGCAGCTCCGAATTTAGCACTCTGACACTGGTCTCTCGATCTCCCGTTGGAGAGCCGCGAGCCTCCCCATGATGGTATCAAACTTCTGTTCCGTGGTGTTGTCATTCTTTTGATTCTGAGACCCCACAGCTGCAGTGAGCCGTTCTGCGATGTGTTCCAACTTTCGCTCAAGGGTGTCATTGTGAGCAGGCCCCTCTCTGATGTATCCAATCATACGCTCTCTTATTTCTCCGATAGGTCAGGGCCAAGCCAGCTCCAATCAGCAAGAACCCTGTTATCATGGTTCCGAATAGGTAGATGTCTTCAGCGTCCTCGATAGACAGTCCCGCCAGGCACAAGATCCTCCAGGTCTGCCACCCATCCATCGTGTATCCGGCAGGGAAAGTCCCTCCAGGGCACTCAGGCTCTCCCGAGCCCAGACTTCTCGTTGAGAAGAGGGTGTCAATAGCATTCAGAGACCAGTTGATCAAATCCATAATTCTCTTTTAGGTTTTAGAGAACGACAGTGAGAGACTGTTCCAGGGAAAGTAATGCACATGAGACAAGACAAGGACACAAGAGGCTAAGCAGGGAAGATAAGGGGAAGGAGGAGAGGAGAAAAAGTGCGACCGCCTTCACCGAGAGCCAAGAAAGAAGTGGTGCTGTTCCAGCTAAACGATGAGCCCTAGGTGTTCAGGCTCAAAGCTAATTTAAATGATCTTCAATATGCTGCAGTACGCTTACACTGTCAGCTTCAGGCACGTCACTCTGGCTTCTAGTTAGAGATCAAATCCACTGACTCATATACAGGGAGTTTGTTTTTAGCTAAATGCTTCAGCTAGCACCTCTGTCCCAGCAGATGTGAAAGTTTGCTGGTTTCCCAGTTACTTCATACATTTTATATTTTGACGGAGCTCCAATAGTAGCTACTTATTACCAGTGTTGGTCAAGTTACTTGAAAAAAATAATCAGTAACTAATTACCGATTACTTCCCCAAAAAAGTAATCCCGTTACTTTACTGATTACTTATTTTCTAAAGTAATTAATTACTTAGTTACTTTTTAAAAACACGATTTACAACCTGAATAGGTGATAAAGTGATAGATCTTTCAGCCCAATTCTACTTTTTCTGCATAATCCATCATACGAAATGTAATCAAATGGAAGAGTCTCTTTTTAAAACTTGTCTTATTAGTTTTAACCTTTTAACTTTATGCATCAAGCAAAAATTTAATTATATGCAACATTCTCTGACTGGAAGAAATTTGTTTAACATTTTCTGCACATTCCAGCACATAAAAAAAATATATATATATATATATATATATATATATATATATATATATATATATATATATATATATATATATTGTGTTTACACTCACTCTTTCAAATAGATGCAAGTAAAACACAGCAGAAAATAAATAACATCAAAGACTAGCGGTCCTGTTGCTCTATTTTCACCTGTAATGCAGGAGTGGCGTAGGCGGAGGTTTGTCCTGGTGCAGGAAGTTTAGGGGTTTTATTTCGCTGTAAAAAGAAGTTTTCTTCCCACGCACAACGGCCACTAATGTTTTTGTCATTTTTTATGGAATCAAATTCAAAATAAGGTCAGTACTTCCAAGCTTTAAATGCTGCACGCTCATATTTTTTCCCTGCACTCGATATATGGTCCACTGTTGATCTGCACACAGCTGTTGTCACAAACGTCGCACTCGCTTACGTCACTATCATGAGACATTCTCGCAAAAAAATCACGGTTTTAGTAACGCAGTAACGCAGCGTTCCTACAGGAAAGTAACGGTAATCTAATTACAGTTTTTGCAATAGTAATCCCTTACTTTACTCGTTACCTGAAAAAAGTAATCAGATTACAGTAACGCGTTACAAGTAACGCATTACTGCCCATCTCTGCTTATCACAACTACTGAACAAACATAAACACATACAGCAAGCATATGGTGAAGCCACTGTGATCTGACCATCTGACCCTGCCTTGTATCAGCACAACCACCAGAGTAATACAATGCTTGAAGACTGAGTAATCCGCCACCTGGTGGTATGTACTGAGAATGTGCGAAAGCTTAAGCCTATGAGCATGAGCTCTGGGTTAATGAGCCCCCAGTTACAGACAAATCTCTCCACACAAATCAAAATCACTGCACAGATCTGCAGCAAAAGTCACGTGTAACAACCCCCCCCCCCCCCCCCCCCCCCCCCCCAAAAAAAAAAAGCTGGGCGACTTGTAACTCATGACTTGGATTTTCATTGATTTGAGCAAGGCTTTCCAAACATTAATGTCTCCTACACTTAAAGATTTATTTAAAAAATTAGAAATCTTATTACACACACACATTGTGATCGGAGTATATACACACAGATTTCTGTATCTGCACACAAATGTACACACAAATCACACACCATCCACCCATTAGTACATCAGGCGGCTGAGCAAAGAAGTCTCGGCACAGACTAATTAGCAGTGAACAAACTGTATATACAAAACAATATGCCACACCAGAGATTCCAGAGGTTTTATGACAGTGTGATTAACACATAGGCAGAAAATGTCCAAGACTGGTAATACAACAATTTAAAACAACAGTTTCTTAAATTCAGTCTCTGCCATAGAATCATCTATACATCTGTTTATTGATATAATAAGTTAATTAAAACTGGTAGGAGCTGGTTAGTTTGTGATATTGGCTATTACTGTCAAGAAGCAGGCATGTGGCAGGCAGAGGGAGGACCCAGATGCAGGACTCATATGACAGTTTAAACACCCCAGCTTTATTTGTTGGAACAAGTGAAGCAACAAAACAGGACCTAAACTCATTCAAGGCTCACAGAAAGCCAAAAGCTCACATACCATGAAGGAGACTGCGATAGCCAACAGAGGAAGATGCAGACATTAAATACACAAAAGGCCAAACAAGTGAACAGACTTGGGAGCACAGCTGACACAAATCCGGACCAATGATGCAAAGGGAGCAAAACTGAACATGATGCACACAGGATGGGAGACTATACAGGAAGAAACAGACACTGAGACCCAGGCTGAGACACACTGGCTCAACACTGGGACAGTGACAGACATGAACTGACCAGAAATCAAGAATTCTAAATACCAACACAGAGGCCCTGAAAGGTGACATGTTCAGAAACGAGGAAAAAAAACAAAGGACAGAAGCTCAAACCCAAAACTTACGATAGCCTAGAAAATAACATATTCTGGAGCCCAACGTCATTCTCTTAAACTATACAAAAATAAGTCCAGAACAAAAGCACGGTATTGTGACAATTACTCTGACCACTCTTGTATAGAAGTTTGTGTCCCAGTTCCAGGTGGGTGACACACTGGATTTAACATTTTTCTGGGTAGCATTGACAATTTATGGCCAACAGACCGTGTTGTTTTTTAAAGAAATGTTTTAAGGATCCGTTTATTTTGTATTTTTTTTTAATGGGAGGCAGAGCCTTCAGGCCCATTTTCTGTGGAACCCGCTCCCAGTTTGGATTCAGGAGACAAACCCCTTTCTAGAATAGAACAGAACAAAATAGAACAGAATAGAATGGCCCTTTATTGTCATGGAACATGTACAATGAAATTATTTCTACATTTGAGATTGTGTTTAAAATGTGCAAAATCTTTTTGATAAAACTTATAGTTAGTGCTGAATCAGGTGACCCTGAATCCCCCCCTTAGTTATGCTGAGCCTCGTTCTGCCAGAGATTTCTTCCTATTAAAAGGGAGCTTTTCCTTCCCACCATTGCCAAAGTGCTTCCTCATAGGGGGCCATATGATTGTTTGGGTTTTCTCGGTATTATTGTAGGGTCCTTACATTACAAGATAAAGCTCCTTGAGGCAACTGTTGTTGTGATTTGGCGCTATATAAATAAAACTGAATTGAATTTAAGACTGAGTGGGCCCCAAAGGGATTTTCTGATTTATAAATGGGCCACACCACTCTTGACTTTGGGAATGACTGCTGTAAAATTAAAATCTAGGCCTACGCTTTCATTTCTAAGTTTTGGGCCATACATTGGTATATGGTGCTTGTGATTGTTACCCATTTAAAATGTCACATTAAGTTCAGCTTAAACAGACAACCATCGCTGATATTATTCAGCCAGTCTTTGCTGTGATGCAGAACTCAAAGTTTGATAAATGACTGAAAGCCTCAGAATCCATAAGACAGTAGAGGAACCCAAAATCATAGCATTTCCACCAGCATGCTACATAGTTTGCACAAGGACTGATTATAATGGATTGATTATATCCACATATACTGTAGTCAAAAAGGCCTATCCTTGATTCTTTTGTCTAAAGCACATTCCATAAGGTCTTTGCTTTTGCTCTATAGTTTAGCACTGAAGGTACAGATGGTTTTTTGGTGCGTCTTCCTTGCAGGCTTGTGCAATCTGAATTTGTAAGCATGCACTTTGACTGAATAAAGTTTAAATATCTAGAAAAGTCAACAATTTCTAGTGATATACTTTTTATTCATATGTGCAGATTCTATCTCTGAATCACATACTAGTTTATAGTAAATTTAATGGACAGTGATTTGTGATGCTTTAGATACACTTTTTTCTTTCCAAATCGGCATTTCTTATGCTAGAGACGTACAGCTTCTGTCTATTTTGCACTGGTTCCCTCTTTTTTGACTTTTACTTTTTAAACCCTCTCATTATTTATTCTCTTTATTCACAAAAATGTGTGTGAGAGGAAAGACCTATTATTATTGTGTGACATAAATGCAGTTGGCAAGTTAATGAAAAAGAACTTGGTCTAGACTTGGTTGGGTTATTGATTAGGGGGGTGCAGTGGATTTTCATTTACCATCTGAAATACTTCATTAGATTTGGCTAAAACTTGACAAGACACACTTGGAGTTATACAATTCATTTTACAGTAGTACAGAGGATTGGTTACAAGAATGTAAACTGCTTTTTCTAAAGTCATGCAGTCATTATTTTGGAGAAGAATATTCTACACACACCTAGTTTATAAGCATTGTAAATGACAATTATGCTACAGCAGCAGAATTCTTTGTCCATCACAGAATGAGTTAAAGATTCAAGTGTCATACTTGAATCTTTAACTTTAACTCAATTGCCATTTTCTCCTCTGACTTTATATAACAATTTCCAGATCCAAAAGTCCATATTGTGATTGCATTGATTACCATAACTCTGACTCCTAATTACAACCCTATGCAGAACCCACAGTTTGTTGGCATACATAAACAAAATGATGGGGGTTTGATAGGAAATGAGAAAAGATGGAATATCTATATTCCTGGGCTATGGAAGTGTCTGGAATTATAGTGTGTTGTTAGTCCATAGATGCTACGCTGAGTTTTGACTCATATCTGAGTATACTGTCACCAAGAGCAATAATCATTTGGCAACGTGGGCTACTTGTTTAACTTTTTGCTGTTTGGTCCTTTAGCTCTGTAGAATTAAAAATGAATAACGAGCTTCTTTGTAGTTTGTAGTGCACTTTCAACAGCTGGGCCTACTGTGCCCAGATCAGCCAATAGACACATGACAGTTATCTTTGAATTGGCTAATAGGTGGAGGCTTGACACCTGAAAGACAAGAGCAACAGAAAAACAGAGCAATGTACAGTGGGGCAAAAAAGTATTTAGTCAGCCACCGATTGTGCAAGTTCCCCTACTTAAAATGATGATAGAGGTCAGTAATTTGCACCAGAGGTACACTTCAACTGTGAGAGACAGAATGTGAAAAAAAAAATCCATGAATTCACATGGTAGGATTTGTAAAGGATTTATTCGTAAATTAGGGTGGAAAATAAGTATTTGGTCACCTCAAACAAGGAAAATCTCTGGCTCTCACAGACCTGTAACGTCTTCTGTAAGAAGCTTTTCTGTCCCCCACTCGTTACCTGTATGAATGGCACCTGTTTGAACTCATCATCTGTATAAAAGACACCTGTCCACAGCCTCAAACAGTCAGACTCCAAACTCCGCCATGGCCAAGACCAAAGAGCTTTCGAAGGACACCAGGAAAAGTATTATAGACCTGCACCAGACTGGGAAGAGTGAATCTACAATAGGCAAGCAGCTTGGTGTGAAAAAATCAACTGTGGGAGCAATCATCAGAAAATGGAAGACATACAAGACCACTGATAATCTCCCTCGATCTGGGGCTCCACGCAAGATCTCATCCCGTGGGGTCAAAATGATCATGAGAACGGTGAGCAAAGATCCCAGAACCACACGGGGGGACCTGGTGAATGACCTGCAGAGAGCTGGGACCAAAGTAACAAAGGTCACCATCAGTAACACACTACAACGGCAGGGAATCAAATCCCGCAGTGCCAGACGTGTTCCGCTGCTGAAGCCAGTGCATGTCCAGGCCCGTCTGAAGTTTGCCAGAGAGCACATGGATGATACAGCAGAGGATTGGGAGAATGTCATGTGGTCAGATGAAACCAAAGTAGAACTTTTTGGTATAAACTCAACTCGTCGTGTTTGGAGGAAGAAGAATACTGAGTTGCATCCCAAGAACACCATACCTACTGTGAAGCATGGGGGTGGAAACATCATGCTATGGGGCTGTTTTTCTGCCAAGGGGACAGGACGACTGATCCGTGTTAAGGACAGAATGAATGGGGCCATGTATCGTGAGATTTTGAGCCAAAACCTCCTTCCATCAGTGAGAACTTTGAAGATGAAACGAGGCTGGGTCGTCCAACATGACAATGATCCGAAACACACCGCCCGGGCAACAAAGGAGTGGCTCCGTAAGAAGCATTTGAAAGTCCTGGAGTGGCCTAGCCAGTCTCCAGACCTCAACCCCATAGAAAATCTGTGGCGGGAGTTGAAAGTCCGTGTTGCTCGGCGACAGCCCCAAAACATCACTGCTCTCGAGAAGATCTGCATGGAGGAATGGGCCAAAATACCAGCTACTGTGTGTGCAAACCTGGTAAAGACCTATAGTAAACGTTTGACCTCTGTTATTGCCAACAAAGGTTATGTTACAAAGTATTGAGCTGTATTTTTGTTATTGACCAAATACTTATTTTCCACCCTGATTTACGAATAAATTCTTTACAAATCCTACCATGTGAATTCATGGATTTTTTTTTCACATTCTGTCTCTCACAGTTGAAGTGTACCTCTGGTGCAAATTACTGACCTCTGTCATCATTTTAGGTGGGGGAACTTGCACAATCGGTGGCTGACTAAATACTTTTTTGCCCCACTGTATCTTGGTATGTTATCAACAATCAAGTTGTAAAAAACAATGAGGAGTCACTGCTGTTTTCTGGCTATTGTCTGCTCTTTTTTTTTTAATGTTTTCTTACTGAGCTGGAAACATAAGGAATCAACAACTAAGAGCAGCTAAGATTAGTGAGTTCTTTGTAGTTAGCTCCTCCATTCACAGTCTCCGCTTAAGAGTTATTCTGGACTAATGAGGGAAACTAATAAGAACACAACACAAAACACAAAAGGAGAGACAAATAGACCAATGTGATATCAGTGTGTTTGATTACCACTGTAAAGGATGAAAGAGGTGTTGTAATGGCAGACCTTTTCCTAAATGGTTACTAAAAATGAAAGGTCAAGATGCAAACCTTAAATGCTGTTATTTGTATCTTGGATAGCCTAAATCCAATTTGATAGATGATAGATAGATGAGCTTACATTTATACATAAGCTTACATTTATATGGTGGTCCTACCTACAACGTAAAATGCTTTTGGAACCATATCAACATAGGGCAGGCATATATAAAGATTTATCACCTTGAGGTAGCTGTTGTTGTGATTTGCGGCATGTAAAAGAAACTCAATTAAATTTTTAAGGTGGCATAAGTGACTACAAGTGAAATTGATCTTAAACAGCTGAGAGCATTTACTTTCTTGGGTATCCACCACTCAATCAAAAGTTTATTTGTCCTTCACCTTTCATACAGCTTTGCAGGTCAGAGTGCTTTACAGAACAATAATAACCAATAGTAAAAAAAGCCCCAGCACAGTTGCTCTTTTTCACTCTCTCTTACACACCTACACGCAGAGACAAAAATATCACTACTGAGCCCACCATATAAAACATTAAAAACTTACATGAAGAAGTGCTATCAGTGAGGAAAAATCAAGCACTGGGAAAAAATCCTAAATAAATAAAAACACAAGAAACCAAAGAACAGTATATAAATAAAACAGTGTAAGAAACACCATAAATAAGCTAGCAGCAACACGTAAGAGAACGGTTGCTAATATGGGATGTCTTGATAAAACGAGCAGATATTTGAAGTTTACACACCTACCTACATTCTCGCCTGAAAATATCTTAAAAGTTTATTTTGTGACGTAGAAACACTAATAAAAGACATATAAAACAAAGTGGTGGCCGCCATTGTTTGACTCTGTAGAGGCGTGCTATGAATTGTGGGATATGGAGTGTTCCACCAAGCATACACCCTTGCGGTTACCATAACTATTCAATGGTTCGCGCAACCTTCAAAATTCCAATGGTTCCTGAAAGCAGCGACGCTGTGCGCGCCATTGATATTGTCATCATTACGGTAATGCAAATACGGGTAGACAGGCCGTACCACTCCCGGCATACCACTAGAGAGAGGCAACACACCACAAATGAAGTTTGAAATTTGTTTCAGTGGGACGAAAAGATGGAGCCAACACACCACAAATGAAGTCTGTTTCTATGGGGCCAAAGGATGAATCTTTCTCATGGGCCTAGAAAAGGGCCTAAATGTGCACTAAAATCTAAATATTTAAAAAACTATAGTCATAAACACCAAAAGTCATAGCATACTAGTCCAGATCCAGCCGCACAAAATGATATAACATATGTAACCCTTGTGTCAAAACTGTGCGGCAGAAAAGCGCGGGAAAATTTGCACAAAAATATTAATATTTATAAAACTATAGAAGTCATAAACACCAAAAGTCATAGCACACAGATCCAGAACCAGCCGCACAAAATGATATAACATATATGAAGCTTGTCTCAAAACTGCGGGGTGACTTACGCGGCGAAATTTTAGGCGGAAGATTGAGAATAACTAGAAAAATTTGCATTTCCTGCGAAAATGCAGTGTGGATGCTTTAAAGCTGAAGCTGCCTGCAAAAACTAGCTGAAAAAGCTGAAAAGTTGCAGAAATTGTAAAAACTTTGCAGAAGCAAAGGAACTTTGCTAAAAGGGAATAACTTAGCAGAACTGCAATATCTTAGAGGAAACATAATACTTGACAGAAATACAATAGCATAGCAGAACTTAGCAGAAATATTGTAACTTACCAGAAACACGATAACTTCTCAAAAATACAAGAATTTAGGAGAAATAGTATAAGATAACAGAAAGAATATATTTAGCCAAAAATACTTAAGCATTACAGAAACACTATGATTTAGAAAAATAGTATAACAGAGCAGAAATACTGTCATTTACCAGAGACACTGTGATGAACTATGAATATTGTAATTTTAAATCAATACTATGTTTTAGCACAAATACTATATTTTGACAGAAATACTATCATTTGGCAGAAATACTATGTTTCAGCACAAATACTCTGGTTTAGCACAAATATTATAACATAGCAGAAATACAATTATATAGCAGAAATGCTATATTTAGAAAGAAAAATATAATATAGTAGAAATAGTATGATTTAGCAGAAATACTACAATATAGCATAATAACAATGATTTAGAACAAATACTATGATTGAGCAGAATAGTAATAACTTAAGTGAAAATACTGGAAAAGTAAAATGACAAGCTTAAAAAAAAGGAACATGGTTAAGTTCCCTCAAAACTAATTGTTGTTCACCTGTGGAAAAAAAGTAAAGAAATAAAAATAAATTTAAAAAACAAGAAGGAACAGCCAACAGATACACACTAAATCAAATATGTATACACAAATGCACAGAGAGAGAGATGCCAGTCAACCAGTCTGAACATATTATATTTTTTTCCAACAATGAGATGCTGCCCTAAAGAGGGTCTCTCTCTCTCTCTCACTCTCTCTCTCTCTCTCTCGCTCTCTCTCTCTCTCTCTCTCACACACACACACACACACACACACACACACACACACACACACACACACACACACACAGGGAGAGAGAAGCATGTTTTCAGTCAAGCAGCCTGGGAGCTGCTGAATTTGAATCCACAGAGGCTGTGTACTTTTTCCCGCCAGCACAGAGAGACACAGGATTTTTGCAGTCTATTTCTCATAGTGAGGACTCCCCTCAAACAAATGACCATAATTTCCTAACTGTATTGGCCAGAACGGTCATTCTTACACCGTTTTGTTCAGAAGAGATGGGGGAATCGTCAAGTGTTGACAATTTATCATTAAAATATGAATTTTTAGAGATATATGACATCGATGACTTGTTGGCTTAGAAGCCACGAAGGCCCCAATATGAAAATTTGAATGCCTCAGCCCACATATATGATTGGCTGGCTGGGAAGCCGTCCAGGCCCTGATTTGTAAATTTGAATGTCTCATCCCTAAGATATGATTGGCTGGCTGGGAAGCCGTGCAGGCCCTGATATGTAAATTTGAATGTCTCAGGCCTCACAGAGGATTGGCTGCCTGGGGACCTGGCAGAAATATATAGAAATACTATGATTAAGCATAAATACTACATTTAGCAGAAATACTATATTAAGCACAAATCCTATAATAAGCAGAAATACTATATTAAGCATACTATACTATATTACTATATTATCTTTTTATCCTATAAAAATCCTATAAAAAGCAAAAATACTGTACTATGATTTAGCAGAAATACTATATTTAGCACAAATCTTATAAAATAGCAGAAATAGTATGATTTAGCACAATAGTAATAACTTAAACAGAAAAATTGGAAAAGCAAAATGGACAGCTGAAAAAATGCTGAACATGCTGAGGGTCCCTCAAATATACTTGTTAAATGAAAAAAATCGGCAAAAAAAAAAATATAACAGCCACACAATCACAAATATGTACACATATGGACACACATGCACAGAGAGACACACACACAAGATCCAATTCAGTCAACCAGTCTAAATATATTGAATTTGAATCTTACAATAAGATCATCCCATAAAAAGGCTCTCTCTCTCTCTCTCTCTCTCTGTCACGCACACACACACACAACACACACACACACACACACACACACACACACACACACACACACACACACACACACACACACACACATACGGGTCTATGTGGTATGGAGGGACTACCCTACGTCAATCCGCCCGGTGGTGGTTTAAGTGGACTACCCTTTTCAAAGGACTTAGAGCCAAGGGAGCGAGGTTAAAGTGTTCGAAAAAATCTGAAAAAAATTTGGGTCACTTCAGACCTCATACACTCCCTATAGAAGTCTAGATACACTGATACACACCAACCAGACTCTATTGTGTTTTCTGGAGACATTGTCCACTTGACAACAATGTGTTTTATGAGGTCCAAAAAAAACCAATATTGGGTCTTTAAAGGGACAATGATGTAATATTTAAATAGCTCATCATTACCATGAATACACATCTGACAAGACACAGGATTACTGGAACATCATTTTATTAGTGTTCTTGGATCTGAACATTAATTTTAACCATAAATAAAAAAAGAAATCTATGGACAAAAATGCCCACGCTTCCCACAGAAATATAAAAATATAGAAAACAGAAAAATTAAAAACATTTAAAATGAATTTTAATAGTTTAAAGGTAAATATTAAGGGGAGAAAATATGCATTTATAATTTTTTTATTTTAAATATAACCCGTCAAAAAAAACCCTAAATAAATTAAATGTAAAAATTATGAAATACAAACATTTAACAAGAACTTTTTTTTTTCTTTAAACAGAACATCAGTGTTAACAACAATTGGCAATCTGACCAAGATGTAAAACCACATCTGGCTAAACAGTTATTTTAGTTCATTTTTTTCTGCCTTTTTGCAGTTAATCCTCTGTTTCTTACAAAATCTCTTATGTTTTGAACTGTTCTTCCTGCCAACACCGGATCTTCTACCAATTTGCAATGACTGCATTCATTTTTGGTGGCTAGTTTCCCTTCGTTTATGTGGTCTTTAAAATGCCTCATCACTGCAGCAACCTCAGCCTTGGACCACATGTTTTTGGGAGCTCTTCGGGAATTGTGGGATTGAGCAGCATTTTTCTCTGGAAGATATATAAAGTAGTAGTAGTTAAAACAAACAAAAAAACAAACAAAAAAAACAAAAAACATTTGCTTGCTAAAAGAATGGATGCTACCCTGTACTAACTTCTGAAATGTGTTGCTACCATCAATATCAAAACGAGCTAAAATTCTCTTTGAAAATTTATCAAATTTCTAAAATGAGACAACATTTAGCGTTCCACTGTGAATAAAAGACTGAATAAAAAGTTGAATAAAAGTCTCTTGATGCATGCTCAATCATCCAGGTAAGTAAATCCCAAAACGTTGATTCTGTTAATCTGGACGTAGCGTTTTCAGTGGGAGAAACATTTTGTCACTCATCCAAGGGACTTTTTGCCACCACTCTGCAGTTTGCCATATGTTGCAAAGTGATGAAACAATAATAAGCTTAGAGAACCAACTGCACCCCTTACCTTCAGAGGGAGCAGCAGTCTCACTTGCTGCAGGCATTGTGAGTGGTCCTTCATCTGCTGATTACACAATTTGATTAAGTTTTAATATTTGTACAAACATTTTATCCACAGAAACCAAGCTAGTGGTAACTTACCACAATCTACAGTGTCTTGGAGCTGCGCTGTGTTTGTGGAATCAACTACTGCATGTACAGGCTCACTGGTGCCACACGCCGACATTGTGAGTGCTGTGTCATCATCATCTGATTCACTCTCACTGTCCTTTGTTTCAGCATCACTTAATGCAATTTCATCTGAGAAATTGTGTGTGGGGGGGGACAAACACAAACACAACCCCCCCAAAAACCTCACATTAACAACGAGATATGACAAAAAACAGAGCAAATATTGGAAATTATAGTACATAGTTTTACTATTTAAGGCCTGCTGCTGGGTTGTTGCCCTCCTATGGCCTACTCAACATCCAGGTAGCACCTCCATGCTCTGGACACTACACTAACAGACACAGCAAACCTTCTTGCCACAGCTCACATTGATGTGCTACGCTAGATGAGCTGCACTACCTGAGCCACTTGTGTGGGTTGTAGACTGTCTCATGCTACCACTAAAATGAAATCACCACTAGCATTCAAAAGTGACCATAACATCAGCCAGAAAGAATAAGTGCTGAGAAGTGGTCTGTGGTCACCACCTGCAGAACCAGTCCTTTATTATGGTGAATTGACTATAATTTCCACTTGTTGTCTACTCTATTTGCAAAACAGCATGTGAAACTGGTTGTCAGTGTTACTTCCTAAGTGAACAGTTTGATATAACAGAAGTGTGACTGACTTGGAGTAACATCGCATTGTTTAAGTGTTCCCTTTATTATTTTGAGCAGTTTATGTTATGGAATGGGGAATTGAGGACAATCCCAAGTATACCATTTTTACAAGGTCCTGCACCAATGAGGTAATACTACATTTCTTTAATTAGACGTGACCACCCATTAATTAAAAAGGGAGCAGTGTTGATTTCAGCTAGTCTTAACTTGTTGAACTCCATTAACCCTTTAAGACCTACCATAGAACCAAGTCCGCCAGAGCTTATATTATATTTTTACATGCTGTGGAGCCATTTTTGGGAGCATTTCAAGTTGCTATGCATCAATACAACCATTATAGCCCAGATTTTAATAATATGTATTCATTAAGTGCATAGTAATTACATAAATTGCAAAAAAGTGCAATAAACTACAAAAAAATTGAAAATCGTTTTTGCTTTTTTAACATATATTTGTAGTTAGAGAAATTTAAGAGGCTTATCCCTCAAAACTGTAAATACAAAAAAGTTGCACAAAATAGTTTCCCACCACAGGAAATTTATTTTGAGTGTCTTCATAGTTTTATTTTTGAAATACACCAATTTTTATACACTGCAGGAAAAACGAAAATAAATATTATACTGCAAATTTGCAAAAAAGCAGCATATGCATCAAAATAAACTATTTCCAGCAGTGCAATATGAGTCCTAAGCATCCCAGAAACGACACAGAAAGTCATAAAGTCAAAGATAACTTTAAAAAGACGAGTATAGGCCCTGAGGCCCTGATAGTAAAAAAGACTACATTTCCGCGAAAATGACGTCACTTCCGGTTTCGGGCAGGTAATGGCGGAAATGCAAAAGTTCGCGCTGACGTCTATTCCAACGTAGGAAGTGTTATGACCAGCTGATTGGATCGGTAAAGCGTGTTTCTGGAATATTATGTTTTTGTTCCTGCAAGCGCTTTTTATGCAGTTTTTGCAAAGCTTTATGTGGAAGGAAACCGTGACCTAGGACAAGCTGATGGCATCAGATGTAAGTACAACTCCTCCGGTTTCATATGCAAAAAAATTTTTGCGATAGCTTACGGGATTTAAAAATAGTTACGCAAAACAGAGCGTGCCCGCTCCGATCGGCTGTAAAGGGTTAATGCTTTTTACTATATACTGTACCTATTCACTAAATGTCTCACCTTTGCACTTATAGCCAAGCCACTTGAGGGAGGAAACCAGTCCCACACACTGAATGCACTTGTCCAAAGATGATATTGTTGTGCACACCAGACGATGATTGTGACACTGTTAGCAAAATATTGCAACATTTATTTGTTTTGGACAGTTGGAAAGGTGAGGTGTTTTCAATTCAGTTGCAGATATCAACTAATAAACGTCGTCCATGTAAATCACATCTCACCCAGGTGACTGCCAAACACACACACACAGCATCCATAAAGAATGATGATAGATTAAATTATTAGTTCATTAAGTGGTACACTGGATTATATTTACCCTTTCAGGCTCTGGATGTTTCAGGTCCAGATCATTGTTTGGAAAGCTGTTTGGTTGCGGCTTTAGGCAGCTCACAGTCTTCTGAATCTGGCTGGTCTCAGTCTTCATGTGTAACAGATAGAAAATGAAAATACAGTGCATTTTTGAAGACGCTTTTGAAACATTAAATAGCGATAATAACAAATAGCGTAAGGTACACATCGTGCATGAGAAACATTCATTAAAATCTGTCCTAGGTCAATGTTACCTCTTCAAAATCTTGCACTGAAGAAGAATGCATGGCTTCTGAGCCTTGCTGAGGCATTTCTTCATCAAGATCCTGCAACAAAGAAAAGATGGCACAAAGATTAGACCAAGTGCTCTTCTTGCAACTGTACTGGGAAGGCCTGAGCTTCTGTTTTTATTTTGCATGTGTGTGTGTGTGTGTGTGTGTGTGTGTGTGTGTGTGTATATGTGTGTGTGTGTGTGGGGGGGGGGGGGGGGGGGGCTTTTCACTCAAGAAATGTTTTCTTCTGAAAAAAATACTGCCTACAATAATTAACAACTGATTCCTTTGCAATCATCCATCCTCTTCCACTTATCCTTATCAGGATTGTGGGGTAGCAGGTTTGGGGCCTATACCAGCTACCATAGGGCAGTACAACCTGGACAGATCACCAGTCTAACATGGAAGGACAAGCATTTGCATTCACACCAAAGGGCAGTTTTGAATCACCAGTAGAGCAGGGCGATATGGCCAAAAATATTTATCACGATATATATTTGACAATTTGCGATAACGCTATAACTGACGATATAATTGATGCGAGACAAAATACTCCACAACATTACTGGCGCAAAAAGACAACCTTCCATTTATTTTCACTTAAACAAGAAGCTGGTTTTTATGTACATTAAAGCTTTATAAAAATGTAACAGTGCAAATGCAAATTCCTTGCTGAAAGTTTAACCAAAAGGCATTTCCAGTAGAAATGGGCTGACATATCCTGAGCATAACCATGTATAATATCCACTGAAGTTAAAAAGAGGTGCTTTGCAACATTAAACTGCAGTGTGCAGTATGCATTTTTCGGACCATAAGGTGCACGGGATTATAAGGCACATTAAGCGAAACAAAGCAGTCAGATAAATCAAACTTTATTAAACTCATTCTTCTTGCTTCCTCCACTCCTGTACCATTGATTCATTAATGTTGAATTCTCTGGCAGCTGCTCTATTCCCATGTTGTTGCAGTATATTAATGACTAACCTCGTATTGTGGATGGATTATCTCAGTTGTTCTCCTGACTGAAGTTTGGTCTGTTTACAGCATCCTGCCATGCGATTGCATTTGTCTCTAACCATGAGGAACCTTCACGTTAACTTTTATAAGTGGAAAAGTGTTAGTGTTCGTCCTCCAGCTTCACTGTTTATGTTATGCTAACATAGCTGTGTCGCTAGCGATCACGTAGCACATCATTATATACCAGCTAGCCCAACTTCAGTAACTCTACAAACGTCACTGCTGTTTAGTTTCCTGTCTTCATTTAGGTTGGAAGTGATAGCAGAGCTGTACGTTTGAATTTTTTCAGAAATCTCTCAGTCAGAACATGCTATATCACGCTTAGGTAACTAGCGAAACTAGCGAGCTAACTTCCGCTAGCTTTCTGCTAACTTCTAACTCGTTAAATGTAATAACTTTGGTTTTCATGGATGCCTGGAAGTTAAACTTTATAGTTACACCTGGTAAAGCAGCAATGCTGATCGTTTTATTAAAGATGAAAGAATTTAGACAGTTTTTAACTCTCAGTGATGCTGCAGTGTTGTTTGACCTGAAGAATACAGAGTTTAGGACCCAGATTACTCCCAGATTTAAGAGCATCTTAGTCCGACAAATATGACAATAACAACGGCCGCTTGCATGTTCTGCAAAAAAAATGTGCTTTGTCGTGTATCTGACGGACAAACACCAAACCAGTTCCACATCACGGAAGTTGCACCATTTTTACAAACCAATTCTGGTTTATCTGTTTCACTCAACAATCGGCCATGTGCGTATGAAAACAAAGGCACTGTGCATGCGCGTTTTACTCCCATTCTATCGCGATATTTCATTTTCCTATCGTTGCCTAACATTATACCGGTATTACCGTGAACGGTATAATATGGCCCAGCCCTAATCACCAGTTAACCTAACCCCATAAGCTACATCTTTGGACTGTGGGAAGAAGCCAGAGTACACAGCCAGAGAGAACCCATGCACTACAGCAGTAAAAAGTGCCTAAAACAAGTTAAGAAGTTGTATAGTACTATCTATCTTAATGTTCAAGCCTGAGTTTCAAACCATTTCAACATAGAAACAAAGCACATGCAGTCAGTTCTGCATGCTGTAGGTCAAACTGTCAAAAAATACAAGAAGACCCCTCCTAAAACCAGAGTGATGTCACCATGAAGCAAACTTTGACGGAGTCTCCCAATAACAGTGTGGTCCTCCTAAGTCACATTTGGGTGGTTAACACACACACACACACTCAGATGTTATCCAGACTTGCACTTTGAAACAATGAAAAGGACCTACAAGCCACGTTCCATGTAAATCACATCTCACCCAGGTGACTGCCAAACACACACACACAGCATCCATAAAGAATGATGATAGATTAAATTATTAGTTCATTAAGTGGTACACTGGATTATATTTACCCTTTCAGGCTCTGGATGTTTCAGGTCCAGATCATTGTTTGGAAAGCTGTTTGGTTGCGGCTTTAGGCAGCTCACAGTCTTCTGAATCTGGCTGGTCTCAGTCTTCGTGTGTAACAGATAGAAAATGAAAATACAGTGCATTTTTGAAGAGGCTTTTGAAACATTAACCCTTTAAGACCTACCATAGAACCAAGTCTGCCAGAGCTTATATTATATTTTTACATGCTGTAGTGCCATTTTTGGGAGCATTTCAAGTTGATATACATCAATACAACCATTATAGCCCAAATTTTAATAATATGTCTGCATTAAGTGCATAGTAATTACATAAATTGCAAAAAAGTGCAATAAACTACAAAAAATTTTTAAATCATTTTTGTTTTTTTAACATATATTTCTAGTTAGAGAAATTTAAGAGGCTTATCCCTCAAAACTGTAAATACAAAAAAGTTGCACAAACTAGTTTCCCACCACAGGAAATTTATTTTAAGTGTCTTCATAGTTTTATTTTTGAAATACACCAATTTTTATATACTGCAGGAAAAACGAAAATAAATATTATAATGCAAATTTGCAAAAAACAGCATATGCATCAAAATAAACTATTTCCAGCAGTGCAATATGAGTCCTAAGCATCCCAGAAACGACACAGAAAGTCATAAAGTCAAACATAACTTTTAAAAACACCAGTATAGGCTCAGAAGGCCCTGATGGTAAAAAACTACATTTCCGCAAAATGATGTCACTTCCGGTTTCGGGCAGGTCATGGCGGACATGCGATAGTTCCCGCTTATGGACGTAGGAAGTGTTACAAACAGCTGATCGGATCGGCAAAGCGTGTTTCTGGAATATTATGTTTTTGTTGCTGCAAGTGCTTTTTATGAAGTTTTTGCATATGTGGAAGGAAACTGTGACTTAGGACAAGCTGATGGCATAAGATGTAAGTACAACTCCTCCGGTTTCATATGCAAAAAAAATTATTGCGCTAGCTTACGTGGTTGCAGTGCTACCGGGATTTACAAATAGTTACGCAAAACAGAGCGTGCCCGCTCCTGTTATATTCTGGTCTCATTCACGACAGACTCCAGAATATCTATTTCCTACCCAACGGGGTAGTAAGTTTTATTAACAAGTCATGCGACTCAAATTGGTCCTCTGCCATGTACAACAGCAACATACAGCCTAACAATCCTTACTCGTGTGACACTCTAAAACGTCCGTGCAGCAACACACTCTATTGTGGAACAAACCATCTTGTAAACAATAATTCACATTATTACATCCTTTCTCTTTTTTTTTTTTTTTTTTTTTGTCCTTCTTCTCACTGAGGGAGCAAACAATATGAAACACTCAAAGAATACAAAAGCATTCCACTTATTCAAACATGTACATTTCTGTAAGCTGTAGTGAACATCAATATCCACAGAATACACAACTCTTCCCCTCAAACAATAAACAATAAATCCTCATTATGTAACATAGTCTTTGTACCTAAGTGGTGGAACCACTTTGCGGCCTGACCTTGTCCTGACACCCCCTGATACCTCGTCAGTCTTGATCTGCCGCTCACGAGTGTCTGCAGGAGCTGTGACTGAGCTGTTCAGTGCCCCGGTGGACTGTTATGCCATTTTCCTGATCCATCACGCCTGCATGTCTCAGGTGCCTCCGATTCCTCCTCAGGACACTTCCAGAGTCCAACTGAACCTCATAGGACCTCGGGTCAACAGTCCCAATCACCACTCCCCTGCTCCAAGTGGAATGGCGGTCAAAAGGCTGAACTCTGACACTGTCCCCTAGCTTCAAAGAGTCCATGTCTCGTGCTGATCGGTCATAGCACAGTTTTTGGCGCTTCTGTTTCATCTCCAACTCCCGCCGGGCTGGAATGACTTTTGGCCTTAGCAGGCTTGTCCTGGTTGGCAAAAGCGTCTGTGTCCTCCTGCTGAGCAGCCTCTGAGCTGGGCTGGTCTCCAGGCCTTGTGATGGTGTGTTGCGATGGTCCAGAATCGCAAGATACGGGTCTTGCCCCGCCATTTTTGCCTTCAGCAGCAGCCTCTTTGCTGTCTTCACTGCTGATTCAGCCTTCCCGTTACTCTGAGGGTAACCTGGCGAAGATGTTTTATGCTGGAAACCCCACAGTCGACTAAATCTCAGAAACTCACCGGACGTATACTGTGGTCCATTATCTGAAACAACAATGTCCGGGATGCCCTGTCTGGCAAAGTGAGCCTTCAGCTTTCTAATCACTGTGGTGGACTTAGTGTCCGGGAGATAGTCAATTTCCCAGAAGTTTGAATAGTAGTCCACGGTGATAAGGTAGTCCTTGTTGTCAAACATAAACAGGTCTGAGCCCACCTTAGCCCATGGTCTAGTCGGGATCTCATGTGGGACCAAGGTCTCTTTCTGCTGTCTGTAGTCAACTGACCTGCAGATGCCACACTTAGTCACATAAGTCTTAATTTGTTCGTTCATGCCTGGCCAATACACACACTCTCTGGCTCTCCTTAGACAACCTTCTACACCTAGGTGTGTCGAGTGTAGTCTAGTTATGATCTCCTGTCTCATGGTAGTCGGGACAACAACACGTTCACCTCTAAACACAAGTCCATCCTGACTACTCAGTTCATCCTGGAATGAGAAGTATGGTCTGATGTCACCGTCAGTGTCTCTTTTGTCTGTCGGCCAACCTCTGTGAATTGTATCTATGAGGATCTGTAGTGCTTTGCCGTCTTGTGTAGCAGTCCTTATGCTGTTTAGTCTGTCAGGTGAGATGGGTGCATGAGTGACCATGTTAATGCTCTCTATTTCCTCCTCAATGGAGCCCTGTGGTGAGCACTCTGGAAGATATGCCCTGCTCAATGTGTCTGCTAATAACATGTCTTTGCCTGGCACATACACCACATCTATGTCATATTTCTGAATGCGCATAAGCATCCTTTGCAACCTTTTGGGTGCGCTCAGCAGTGGTTTTCTTACTATGGTCTCTAAGGGTTTGTGATCACTGTGTACCACCACTTTACGACCATATCTGTACTGATGAAACTTCTCCATGCTGAAAACTACAGCCAAAAGCTCCTTTTCGATCTGGGCATAACCCTGCTCTGTACGTGTAAGTGCTCTACTCGCAAAAGCCACAGGCTTACCCGTCTGCATGAGTGCTGCACCTAACCCTTTGTCAGAAGCATCACATTGTACTGTCAGCTCCTCCTCTGGGCAGTAGTATTTCAGGACTGGAGCCTCTGCTATAGTCTCTTTCAGTCTCTGGAATGCGTCTTCATGTCGAGTTGTCCAGTTCCACTCACTGTCTTTGTGTGTCAGTTGTCTCAGTAAGTCGCAATGGTCAGACAGATGTGGGCAAAACTTTGCTAAGTAGTTCACCATACCTAACAGTCTCTGTACTGCCTTCACGTCTGTAGGTCTGGGCATTTTTTCTATAGCCCTAACCTTCTCTGGGTCTATTTTCAGACCGTTGCATGTCAGCTGATGTCCAATGTACGTAGTCTCCTTCTGTTTAAGTTTGAACTTGTCTGCGTTCAACTTAATGTTTTTCTGCCTGCAACGGGTCAAAAACTGTCTCAACTTCTCGTCATGGTCACGTACTGCTTCAGCATCTGTGTCCCCCTGACCCGTGATCAGCACATCATCTGCAATGATGTAGATCCCTGCCAGTCCATCCAAAGCTTGTGTGAGCTTCCTCTGGAACACTTCTGGAGCTGGGCTTATCCCCATTGGCATCCTCAGCCATCTGTAGCGTCCAAATGGAGTCGAAAATGTTGTTAGGTAGCTCGACTCCTCCTCCAGTTTCACGTGCCAGAATCCACTCTTCACATCGCAGACAGAGAACACTTTAGCCTTTGACAGATCTGGCAAAATGTCCTCAATGGTGGGCAATGGGAAGTGGCTCCGTTGTAGGGCTTTGTTTAAGGGTTTTGGATCTATGCACACTCTTAAATCCCCACTCTGCTTTTGGACCACAACCATCCCACTGATCCAGTCTGTGCTGCATTCTACTGGTGTAATGATCCCTCTGCGCTGAAGATCTTGAAGCTCCTTTTTTAACGGCTTTATCATTGCAATAGGGACACGCCGTTTTGGTAACTGCACTGGTTTCACAGTTTCATCCACCTCGAGCCTTAACTCTCCCTCCAAACAGCCATCTCCCGTGAAGACATCGGCATACTCTGTTTTAATCTGATCCATGTTCCACTCATTGGCTGTTGGGTGCTCTGAAGTAACGATGCTGTCCAGTTTCAAGATGTTTTCATAGTGTACTTTTATGAGTTTCATCGCTTCGCTGGCTCTCTTGCCCAGCAGTGGTACTTTACAGTCTTTGTCAACCACTTGAAACTCCAACCGATACAGTTTCTGATTTCTTGGGTTACGTAGCTTAACTTTGCATTTTCCCAACGGCTTTATCTTACTTTTGTTGTACATCATCAACACTGTCTGTGTGTCCTCCAACTGTGTGTTCGGGCTTAGCATGTGGATTGGCATTACATTACAACTGGCACCACAGTCAATCTGAAAATTTACAATCTCTTTGCCCATCAGCATGCCTGCAAAGAGTTGAGTGCCTCTCACTTTGTCATGTTCTTTGTAGTTGAAGCATGTGTGTCTGCCTCTGTAGCACAGAGAACGTCCTCATACTCATCACTCTCTTTTTTTTTTTTTTTTTTTTTTTTTTTTTTTTTTTTTTTGGCCTGTCCCGTTTGCCTTTAGACAACAATTCTGAGGGCAAAAGAGCCAAAGAAAGATGCCCAACAGATTTACTTTACCAAACTGACCATCCCAGCCTTGCCGTAATGGTCCATTTGATTCACCTTCTATTGTTTATTTTATTTTCACTTACTGAATACGGGACAGACTTGACTGGGGGAAAGAAGGGGAGAAAGAAAGAGGGAAAGAGAAACAGCTGAGAAGAGGGACGGAGGAGAAGGGCAACAGACAAAAACCAACAGAACGGGCAGAGAAAAAAAAATGCATATATCAATCACCTGGGTCACCTGCTGAGAAAGAAAAAAGAAAGCAAGCAGAAGAGAACAAGAGTAATAGAATAAACAACATCACAATGATATATGGGAATATGACAGTAAATACTAAATGTTAAACATTATTGTGCAGCACATAAGATCAACAGAAAACAGTGTGCTTTGAGGTAGGAGCCAAAAAGGGTGTAGTTTGTGGGTGTGATCACCCGTGTGTACACCTGTGAGCATGGACGCGCTTGTTTTTTGTTTTTTAAAAGGTTCCTTCATGTAATAATCTGCTAGAGGGTGTGGGGGGGCCACAGCCCCGTCCTCCAGGGCATGAAGCAGGTGTGGAGGAGATCAAAACTCCAGACATCCAGAGGCCCCCAGAACACAAGAGACCAAGGAAGACCAACAGAGGGGCAGCTACGCCACTGTCCCGGAAAGAGCTGAGGAGAGTCCCAGATGAGGGCTCACTCAGCAGCCGCGGAGCAGAAGCCAGGGGGAGTTGCAGTGACGCGCCCGTGAGCTCCGCCGGCAGCCAGCTGCGCCTGAGTGACCGAGCCCCAGGCCGAGAGGCCGGGGGCACCCCACCTCCGAAGTGGCCCGAGCGAGCCCCAGGCTCCGATAAGCAGCCGCCAAGGAGTGAGCCGGTGTGTACCTGGACGCCCATCCCCGGACACAAAGAACCACCAACGCACTGATGTCTGAGGGGGTCCGCCACTGGCAGGGGAAGTGGTGGTAGGGGGAGATAGGCCTCCAAACCTTGGAGGGCCTGAGATGTCCCCAGAGAGGTGGCGCCTGACACCCAACCTGACATATAGACACAGACATACAGGCACACACAGATACAAACATCCATTCCCACCCTCATGCTCTCATATGCACTTACTCCACACTCAACCAACGTGGAGACAGACATAAAGAGACGTTGTACACACGATCACACTCCCCAAGCGTACTCTACAAACCGGGTCTAGGTGCCCCCGCCCCTGGAGGGGGGAACTGCACCCAGACTCCGCAGCAGCAGGAAGGCTCCACACTCCAGACCGCAGTCGGACGGCCAACTCCTCCTCCTAGCCCCCCTGCTCCAGCAGGTCGCAGAGAATGGGGGTGAGAGAAGACTCCAAACCTCCCTCCACCCGCTCATTGTAGTGTTGATGCATGTGTGTTTTAAGGTGCATTTAAAACCCAGGAGGGCTTGGAGCTACCTGCCAGAGAGCAGCAGGTAAGCGCATGGTCCCTCCTGCTAGCCCTCAATGTCTATGTGTATTTAAAATTGAGAGGTGGGCAACGATGCCAGGGGTGGGGTGTACACCCTGATGGTACTTTGGACTCCGTGTATCGTGCCCACCCCCAAGATCCTATATGTATGTGTAATGAGAGTGTGAGTAATGTGAATGTCTAAGTTGTGGGATAAAATTGAGGCAGAGGCAGCCAGAAGGGGACAGAGGGGGGGTAGCCTCCTCTGCACCCTGGTGACATACCCCTACTCTAAGGCCCTGCATGTGTGGGTGGTTGTGGTGGAGCGGGAAGAGGGAGGCAGCTGGAGATGGGGAGGGAAGGAAGGGAGGGGCAAGTGACCCCTCCCTGGGGCCAGCTCCCCCGCTGACCCCAGTAGGCACCCCCACACTCCGCGACCCGCCAGGGAAAGGGGGCCCAGGCCCATCCAGACCGGGGCCCAGTGCAGCAGCGCCGCCCGGCCCCACAGAGCCCGGGACAGTCCACCCAACCCCACCACAGAGAAAACTGCACCCACCCCACCATCCACTCATCTTCCAGACTACATAAGACAATAAACACCCAGGCTGAGATCTTCCTCCACCTCTCCTGTATCTCCCCCTCCTGCAGAGGGAGCTCCTGAGGAGAGGAAAGCTCCTGCAAGATGTGACAATCTCCCCCACCAGTTGAAGAGCCCCCCAGGTGGCTCGATGCACCGGCGGCACCCTGCTCCAGGGCTGGGCCCACCCGCCCACAACCCCGGCAACACACCAACCAGGACCCAAGCCCCCGAGGCCCGGTCCGGGTCCCAGCCCAGAGACGGAGCGCCCCCAGAACCTCACGCCCATCCCGGACCCACCCAGGGGCAGCCAGGCTACCAGGTCAGTAACCCACGTCCGTCAGCACAGACCCTCCCCTAGCCCCGCTGCACGCAGCCGTGAGGAAACAGTCACCTGAGAGCCAACAGAGCCCCTAACCGGACATGACCGCTACCCCGGGTTGAGCCCCCCAAGGAAGATGCCTCCGGGGAACCCACCGACGCCCTAAGCCTGTCCCTACCCCCACACCAATCACAACAGTGAAGGCGGGACCAAACTATGACCCCCCACCCCCACTAGGTGATGGAGCTGATCAAAGGAGCCCAGAGCAATTGATCTGATGTGGTGGCAGAGGCTGTATCAAGACTAATGTAATCTAATAGATAATTTCTATATTGGTTAGAATTAAGATTATTTTTATTTTTCCAGTTCATGAGGACTGTTTTCTTGGCTATGCATAGGGCAGTGAAAACCATATGGGCTATATTCTTTTCTGAAGTGACATTATCTAAGCTGCCCAACAAACACACTAAGGGGGAAGTTGGAATGTTACATTTCAGACACTTTGATAAGTCTTCACATATCTCGCGCCAAAACTTCTGCACTGGTGGACAGAACCAAAGAGCGTGAATGTAATTGTCTGGTGTATTGCCTTGACAGTGTGAGCAGTTGTTGGAAGATATAAAGCCCATCTTGAACATCCGATGACCTGTATAGTGCACTCTATGTAATATTTTGTATTGAATTAATTGAAGACTGGGATTTCTAATTAGATGAAAGGTTTTTAAGCAAATCTGAGACCAGAAGTTTAGGTCTAAGTTAACTGATAAATCCGCTTCCCATTTTGCAATAGGAAGTGATATTGATTCATCTGTTTTAGAAAGCATTCTGTATATTTTGGATAGTAATTTGGGGGGTTTAAGAGTAAGAAATTGAACCACACTTGGTGGTGTTTGTAGTTCAACTTGACCCGGTTTAAATTTCTTTTTTACTATGGATTTAATTTGTTGATATTCTAAAAATCTTTTCTTGTTGATCCCATATTGTGTAACTAGTCCGTCAAATGAAATAAATTCTGTTCCTTCTAGTATATGTTCTAAATATTTGATTCCTTTATCACTCCAATCTGAAAAGTTTATCATATTATTGTTTTGTAATATGTCAGGGTTGTTCCAGATAGGTGTACGTTTGCATGGGATTAATGAAGACGCCGTCAATTTTAGAAACTCCCACCATGCTGTCAGAGAAGAGCTGATGTTGATGCTTTTAAAGCATTCATGTCGTTGGATGTTTGAGCTGATAAATGGTAGGTCTGAGATCTCTAGATTATTGCAGAGTGCTTGTTCTACATCTAGCCAAGGTTCATCTAAGAGGGTGTGTTTTAGCCATCCTGAGATAAACTGAAGCCTGTTGGCTAAGAAGTAGTGCTGAAAGTTAGGCAGTTCTAGTCCTCCTTTATCCTTGGTCTTTTGTAGTGTTTTTAAGCTTATACGTGGGGGTTTATTTTTCCAAAGGAATTTGGACATACATGAATCTAGAGATCTGAACCAATCTTGTGGCGGTTTAGTTGGGATCATTGAGAATAAATAATTTATTTTTGGTAAGACCATCATTTTTATAGCGGCAACCCTTCCCATGAGTGATATGGGTAGACATTTCCATCTAGCCAGATCATCTTCTACCTTCTTTAAAAGTGGGATATGGTTTAATTTAGTTAGATCTGCAAGCTTGGGAGAAACATTAATACCTAAATATTTTATATTTCCCGATTGCAGCGGTGTAGAAGAGGAATTATGGAAGGAGCAATTAATCGGTAGGACTGTAGATTTTGACCAGTTAATTGAGTAATCTGATATTCTTGCAAAAGAGTTTATCAATTCAATCACCCCAGAGATATTGGTTTGTGAATTTTGGAGAAAGAGTAACACATCATCCGCATAAAGGCTGATTTTATGTTCCACGTTCTTGCATTTTATGCCCTTAATTACTGAATTCTGTCTAATTGCTGCTGCTAGTGGTTCAATAACAATTGCAAATAGTGAAGGGGAGAGTGGGCATCCCTGCCTGGTGCCCCTCAAGAGACAGAAGCTGGAGGATGTCTGGTCATTTGTTCTAACACAAGCTGTTGGGGAATTATATAATATTTTTAACCAGTTTATGAAAGAGGATCCAAAACCAAATTTGTGTAAAGTTGCAAATAGAAATTTCCAGTTAACTCTGTCAAATGCTTTTTCTGCGTCTAAAGAGAATATTGTAGTTTCTAGGTTTTTACTGTATGAGTAGTCTATCAAATTAAGTAATCTACGTGTATTTGTTGATGAGTGCCTACCTTTTATGAAACCAGTTTGGTCAGGATGAATTAAGAGGGGGGTTATTTTCTCCAGTCTCTTTGAGAGAGCTTTGCAGATTATTTTAAGGTCTACATTTATAAGGGATATTGGACGATAGCTTGAGGGATATACAGGGTCTTTGCCTGGTTTTAGCAGGAGATTAATGTTTGCAGAATTCATATTTGATGGAAGTCTGCCCTTTTCTTTAATTTCCAACAACGTTCTGTAGAAAACTGGTGCTAGAATCGACCAGAATTCTTTGTAGAATTCTGCAGGAAAGCCATCTGGACCTGGAGCCTTATTATTGTGCATACTTATCAGGGCTTCCTGGAGTTCACCTGGTGTCAGTGGTGAATCCAGTGCCATTGCTTGATTGTCCAATAATTTTGGAAGAGTTATGTTGTCCAAAAACTGATCAATTTCTTTTTTAGATGGGTTTATTTGTGGTGAATACAACGTTTTATAGAAATCCCTGAAAATGTTGTTTATTTGTATCGGTTCAAATAATGTGTTCCCAGATGAATCTTGAACAGCACATATAGTTGTTTTTTCTTTATTTATTTTTAGCTGGTTTGCTAGAAATTGACCGGATTTATTACCATGTTCGTAATTTTGTAGGCGTAGTCTTTGTACTAAGAATTTTGTTTTTTTTATCAATTATCTCATTTAATTCTAGTTTTGTTTTGCGTATTTTGTTCAATGTTTCCTGATCTTGGTGGGACGCGTAGGCTTCTTCTAGTGATTTGATGCTGTCACATGCTGTCACGTTGTGTACATTCGTCCTTCTCTTCTGCTCTGAATGTGCCATGCATTTAACTGCAAAGTGGTTTTCTCTGCCACACTTTTTACATTTCTTCCTGTATGCTGGACATTTTTCTTTCTTTTTTTCATGTGTTCTGCCACAAAACTTACAGTCCACTGCGTCGCCGATCCATTTCTGGCGCGCAGCTCCACGCACAGCATGCACCTCCTCCACTGCAGCTCCCGAAATGGTTTTGCTGTTTTCCCGCGACAGCTCCGCGGCTCTGCAGTGCTGTATGCATGCATCCAGTGTCATGTTTTTCTCACGCAGCAGTCTCTCCCTCAAACTCGGGTTGTGAAGTCCACATACAATCCTGTCACGAATCAGTGAGTCCCTTATTACTCCAAAATTGCACGTTTTTGTCAGCAGCTTTAACTCCGTCACATAGCTGTCGATTGTCTCACTGGCGCCTTGGTTTCTTGTGAAGAACCGATAACGCTCCACAGTTTCATTAACTACAGGATTGCAATGATTGTCAAACTTCTCAATAATGTCCTTAACTGTCCACCGATCTCTCGCCGTGTCGCCCATTAGCGTGTCTAGCAGCTCCCTGCCGCTCTCACCAACGAGATAACTGAACAAGCTTACTTTTTTCTGTTCGCCGTCTGAGTCCATGGTCAGCTCCACATAGAGCATAAACTCGTCCCTCCAGGTCTTCCATGTCCGTGATAGGTTACTGGAGTCCAATACCAGCGTCGGCGGCGATTTAAGGCCCTCCATGCCTCGCGGCGGTGCTAACTCGATTAGCCGCTAGTTGCTCACCGCTCCGACAGGCGTCTCTCGGGGGTTTACTCCAGCCGTGCAGCTTGCTCCGCTGTCCGCTCCGCTGCCCGCTCCGCTGCCACCATGTTATATTCTGGTCTCATTCACGACAGACTCCAGAATATCTATTTCCTACCCAACGGGGTAGTAAGTTTTATTAACAAGTCATGCGACTCAGATTGGTCCTCTGCCATGTACAACAGCAACATACAGCCTAACAATCCTTACTCGTGTGACACTCTAAAACGTCCGTGCAGCAACACACTCTATTGTGGAACAAACCATCTTGTAAACAATAATTCACATTATTACAGCTCCGACCGGCTTCAAAGGGTTAATGGGCATATTTATGTGGTTGCTGACTAGAGTTGGATGTCTCGAGACCGGTCTTGGTCTCGAGACCGGTCTCGAGACCACTTTCTTGGTCTCATCTTGGTCTCGACAGACTTTTGTCTTGGTCTTGTCTTGGTCTTGTCTTGGTCTCGATACCCTCTGGTCTTGGTCTTGTCTTGGTCTCGGATTAGGCGGTCTTGACTACAAGTCTAGGTGGATGCCACAGTCGTCCAATGATGAGTTGGTAAGGAGATGGTAGGGAGTTTTTTCTTTACTGAACACTTGCTGCAGATCATGATACAGAAGACAGACCAGATGAGTAAGATTGTAAGGATTTGTGTTTGTGGAGGAATGGCAGGCGGTAAGCAGTTGGGAGGCAAAAGGCTCCAAGGAGCTATCCATATACAGTGGGGCAAAAAAGTATTTAGTCAGCCACAGATTGTGCAAGTTCCCCACCTAAAATGATGACAGAGGTCAGTAATTTGCACCAGAGGTACACTTCAACTGTGAGAGACAGAATGTGAAAAAAAATCCATGAATCCACATGGTAGGATTTGTAAAGAATTTATTCGTAAATCAGGGTGGAAAATAAGTATTTGGTCAATAACAAAAATACAACTCAATACTTTGTAACATAACCTTTGTTGGCAATAACAGAGGTCAAACGTTTACTATAGGTCTTTACCAGGTTTGCACACACAGTAGCTGGTATTTTGGCCCATTCCTCCATGCAGATCTTCTCGAGAGCAGTGATGTTTTGGGGCTGTCGCCGAGCAACACGGACTTTCAACTCCCGCCACAGATTTTCTATGGGGTTGAGGTCTGGAGACTGGCTAGGCCACTCCAGGACTTTCAAATGCTTCTTACGGAGCCACTCCTTTGTTGCCCGGGCGGTGTGTTTCGGATCATTGTCATGTTGGAAGACCCAGCCTCGTTTCATCTTCAAAGTTCTCACTGATGGAAGGAGGTTTTGGCTCAAAATCTCACGATACATGGCCCCATTCATTCTGTCCTTAACACGGATCAGTCGTCCTGTCCCCTTGGCAGAAAAACAGCCCCATAGCATGATGTTTCCACCCCCATGCTTCACAGTAGGTATGGTGTTCTTGGGATGCAACTCAGTATTCTTCTTCCTCCAAACACGACGAGTTGAGTTTATACCAAAAAGTTCTACTTTGGTTTCATCTGACCACATGACATTCTCCCAATCCTCTGCTGTATCATCCATGTGCTCTCTGGCAAACTTCAGACGGGCCTGGACATGCACTGGCTTCAGCAGCGGGACACGTCTGGCACTGCGGGATTTGATTCCCTGCCGTTGTAGTGTGTTACTGATGGTGACCTTTGTTACTTTGGTCCCAGCTCTCTGCAGGTCATTCACCAGGTCCCCCCGTGGGGTTCTGGGATCTTTGCTCACCGTTCTCATGATCATTTTGACCCCACGGGATGAGATCTTGCGTGGAGCCCCAGATCGAGGGAGATTATCAGTGGTCTTGTATGTCTTCCATTTTCTGATGATTGCTCCCACAGTTGATTTTTTCACACCAAGCTGCTTGCCTATTGTAGATTCACTCTTCCCAGTCTGGTGCACGTCTACAATATTTTTCCTGGTGTCCTTCGAAAGCTCTTTGGTCTTGGCCATGGCGGAGTTTGGAGTCTGACTGTTTGAGGCTGTGGACAGGTGTCTTTTATACAGATGATGAGTTCAAACAAGTGCCATTCATACAGGTAACGAGTGGGGGACAGAAAAACTTCTTACAGAAGACGTTACAGGTCTGTGAGAGCCAGAGATTTTCCTTGTTTGAGGTGACCAAATACTTATTTTCCACCCTAATTTACGAATAAATTCTTTACAAATCCTACCATGTGGATTCATGGATTTTTTTTTCACATTCTGTCTCTCACAGTTGAAGTGTACCTCTGGTGCAAATTACTGACCTCTGTCATCATTTTAAGTGGGGGAACTTGCACAATCGGTGGCTGACTAAATACTTTTTTGCCCCACTGTATCCAATAATGTGTTTCTCTAACTATAGATAACCTAAGATTGTGGGAGTATTAGCTCCTTAAGTGTTAAGAAAACCAAGAACACAAAATGATTCCCACACACAAATAAATGTATTGACTTGGTCCGGTGAGTGATGGCAGTGAGTTTGTTTGTTGAGGGCTGACACAAGAATAGATGAAGGTAGAGGTTCGATTGATGATTTGAGTTGTTTGGCTAATTCACACTCCACCAGGTTTTGTTTTGCACCGGAGGATTAAGTTAGTGCTTGGAGGATTAAAGAGTAATTATTACAGCAAATGATGGCAGGTATCATGTGGCAAGGCAGTTTGCCATATACAGATTGACACACCACTTTACTGGCGACAGGCCCTTTTGGCTGCTTAGCACATGTACCAATGAAGTAGCCTGGCTGCTCACAATAAAGACACATTTTCGCCTTCATCCTCCTCCTGTAAACAGCTCTGGCGATGTGGAGGTACCATCACTGAACACCCTCATTGTTGGTGTCTCTGAGGTAGAGGGTGTGACTGGCATGGGATGTTTGGCTGCCTCTGGCTAGGAGACCTATCTGGAGAGGGAGCTGAAGGGAGTTTAGTACGAGGTGACTGGATCATTCTCAACATTTTAACTTAATGTTGTTGGGTCTCATTGGGTGTCCATATTGCCAGATTGTTCTGTCACGACCAACAATGGACTCTCAAGCAGGACACAGGTGACAACAACTCAATTTTCAGAGACTTTATAGTTACACAGTTTTTCACAGAAAATGGTGAACTGGATGAGCACTAATTTGGGAAAGCAACTCTGGGAGAGGATATGGGAGTTCAATCCAATCCACTGTATTACCACTTGGGGTAATACTGAAGCTTTTCTTTAAGTTTGGCAGATGATGAGGTGAGGAGGAGTAAATATAAAGGATGGAGAGAGAACCTTGAGCTTAACCCACCGAGGTGGAACCTGGGTAGTCTGAATTCAACCTCTTTGAAACAGAAAGTGTTAGGATTTACAGGAAACAAGACTGACCAGTGTAAGCTATAATTCCAGAACTTCCGCATATATTTGGCTGAGACGCCCTATTGTCATCCAATGTTTCCTTATACATCAGCTAAAAAGATCCCACGTAGTCCTTCACTTTAGATCTAGCAGTAATTTCTCTATGAATATTTGATGAAAGGGAAAAATTATTCACCTGTTTCATAATGGAACATATATTCCATTGTGTGTGTGTGTGTGTGTGTGTGTGTGTGTGTGTGTGTGTGTGTGTGTGTGTGTCATTACTCTGTCTAAACATTATTGGCTCTCTTCACTGACAACGCCATTACATTTGACCTTCCCAGTCCTCCTGCCAGCTGTAACTGATAGCACTAACAGACTTAATAGCCACTGAAGTCCACTGAACCAACAGTACATAAATCAAAGTTTTCAGCTTGTAAAAAGGGTCCCAGACCAGTGCGACCACAGTCTCAATCCAGCATGTAAAACAAGTGTAAAACAGACAAAGCAGATTCCACAGTGATCAGAGAAGTCCAACTGACTAAAATCCTTTTAACCAGAGAACAGTTTCCTATCACCTGTTATGTTGCCCCTGTTTTATCCTTTGGGCCAGTTTCCCCCTTGTTTAACTTAAGCATCTCTGAAACTGTGATTATACAGAAGATGTGACCAAATCAGTGCCTCTGTGCTGTCTTTCTGTTCAGCTTTGTCCAATGTTACAACCTGTCTAGAGACAGGTCATAGCATTCAATTCAATTCAATTCAATTTTATTTATATAGCGCCAAATCACAACATAAGTCGCCTCAAGGCGCTTCATAGATACAGAGAAAAAAACCCAACAATCATATGACCCCCTATGAGCAAGCACTTTGGCAACAGTGGGAAGGAAAAACTCCCTTTTAACAGGAAGAAACCTCCGGCAGAACCAGGCTCAGGGAGGGGCGGCCATCTGCTGCGACCGGTTGGGGTGAGAGAAGGAAGACAGGAGAAAAGACATGCTGTGGAAGAGAGACAGAGGTTAATAACAGATATGATTCAATGCAGAGAGGTCTGTTAATACATAGTGAGTGAGAAAGGTGACTGGAAAGGAAAAACTCAATGCATCATGGGAATCCCCCGGCAGCCTATGTCTATTGCAGCATAACTAAGGGAGGATTCAGGGTCACCTGGTCCAGCCCTAACTATATGCTTTAGCAAAAAGGAAAGTTTTAAGCCTAATCTTGTCTTCAAATCCAAAGACAAAGAGGAGTTGAAAAGGGTGCAGAGAGAGTTGAGGGGACTGATAAGGAATGGGAAGGACAGCTACAGGCAGAAGATGGAGAACCAGCTTCAGCAAAACAACGTTGGTGAAGTCTGGAGAGGCCTCAGAACCATCTCAGGCCACAAACAGCAGAACTCTCTGCCTGGGAGGGATGTGAGGTGGGCAAATGAACTGAATCATTTCTTCAACAGATTTGATTCAACCATGAGACAGTCTACAACATCGGCTGCAGACTCACCCACCCCCACTGCTGCTGTTCCACCTCTGACACCTCAGACACGTCACACCTCCTCTATTCACCCTGCTCACTCCCCCCCACCCCCAACAACAGCATCCAATACACACTCAACACAAGGCTCCAGCCTGTCTCTCTCAACCACCCAGGTTAGGAGGGAACTGAGGAGGATTAATGGCAAGAAGGCAGCGGGCCCAGATGGCATCAGCTCGAGGGTCGTCAGGTCCTGCGCGGACCAACTGTGTGGGGTGATGGAGCACCTCTTCAACCTGAGCCTGAGGTTGGGAAGAGTCCCACAGCTCTGGCAAACCTCCTGTGTTGTACCAGTGCCAAAGACTTCACGCCCCAAGGACCTCAACAGCTACAGGCCGGTGGCTCTGACATCCCACCTGATGAAGACCCTGGAGCGGTTGGTCCTGGCTCAGCTTCGGCGCCTAACAAGCTCATCACTGGACCCACTTCAGTTTGCCTACCAGCCTGGCATTGGCGCGGATGATGCCGTCATTCACCTCCTACATCGTTCCCTCGCTCACCTGGAGACCGCTGGAAGCACTGTGAGAATCATGTTCTTTGATTTCTCCAGTGCCTTCAACACCATTCTTCCCTCGGTTCTGAAGGACAAGCTGGAGAACTCTGGAGTGGACCATCACCTCACTAACTGGATCCTGGACTACCTCACCGACCGACCACAGTATGTGAGGACTCAGGGCTGTGTGTCGGACAGGGTCGTCTGCAGTACGGGGGCCCCACAGGGAACGGTTCTGGCTCCGTTCCTCTTCACCATCTACACTGCAGACTTCTCCCACAATTCCACCCAGTGCTTCCTGCAGAAGTTCTCTGATGACTCTGCAATAGTCGGCCTCATCACTGATGGGGACGACAAGGAGTACAGAGGACTGACTCAAGACTTTGTGGACTGGTGCCAGCTGAACTACCTCCAGATCAACGCCAGTAAAACCAAGGAGCTGGTGGTAGACTTCCGCAGGCACAAGCATTCTCCACTGCAACCACTGAACATCCAGGGTATGGACATTGAGGCTGTGGACAGCTACAGGTACCTTGGTGTTCATCTGAACAACAGACTGGACTGGACTCATAACTCAGACGCCCTCTACAGGAAAGGGCAGAGCAGGCTGTACCTGCTGCGGAGACTCAGGTCGTTTGGGGTGGAGGGCCCACTCCTGAAGACCTTCTATGACTCTGTGGTGGCTTCTGCTATCTTTTATGGTGTGGTCTGCTGGGGCGGCAGCATCTCTGCTGGGGACAGGAAGAGACTGAACAGGGTGATCCGAAGGGCCAGCTCTGTTCTAGGGTGCCCTCTGGACCCAGTGGAGGTGGTGAGTGACAGGAGAATGGCGGCTAAGCTGTCATCCCTGTTGGACAACGTCTCCCACCCCATGCAGCAGACTGTGACAGCACTGAGCAGCTCCTTCAGTGGGAGACTGCGGCACCCACGGTGTGGGACGGAGAGATTTCGCAGGTCTTTCCTCCCCACTGCTGTCAGACTCCACAACAAAGACTTTAACTGAACAAACACACACATCCACACATGTGCAATAACACTAAGTGCAATAATCTTTTCTGGCATCGTTGTATTTTTACTCAGTTGTATATAGCATTCGTATTCTATTTTTATCTTATTGTATATTTTTATTCTATTTTATTCTACTGTATATAGTATATTATTTTATTCTATTCTGTACAGCTGTGTACTGTATTTATTCTTATTGTATTCTAATTTTTGCGTCATAACTTTTGCACTGTCCACTTCCTGCTGTGACAAAACAAATTTCCCACGTGTGGGACTAATAAAGATTATCTTATCTTATCTTATCTTATCTTAAAAGTAGAGATAGTGTCTGTCTCCCGAATCCAAACTGGAAGCTGGTTCCACAGAAGAGGGGCCTGAAAACTGAAGGCTCTGCCTCCCATTCTACTTTTAAATACTCTAGGAACAACAAGTAGGCCTGCAGAGCAAGAGCGAAGTGCTCTAATAGTATCATGGTTGCTAGGCAACCTGGGAAGCGCGATGGAGACTAGACCGTCCCATACAGACAAACTTGCCGTTTATTTTGCAAATCGAGCTCAACACTGCCCCTAGCGTCCTGGAGCACTTCCGTTGTGTTTTGGAATTTGCATGTGTTTTTGAGTTTGCAAGTGTTTTGGATTTTGCAAGTGTTTTGGAGTTTGTACGTGTTTTGGAGTTTGCATGTGTTTTTTAGTTTGCAAGTGTTTTGGAGTTTGCATGTGTTTTGGAGTTTGCAAGTGTTTTGGAGTTTGTACGTGCTTTGTCTCTAGGGGCCACCGTAGGGTCCCACACTTGAGTACTGAATCACCACGGTATTAAATCTGACAGTTATAATAAAAGTCCATCATCTCATATTTCCAGGCTTTTCCTAAAATTGGTTTATTTGTCAAATACAGAATTTTTGGGTCCATGGGCTCAAAAACCAAAAAAGATATGACCACTTTTAGCTAGAATTGCCACCTATGTCATTTTGAGCTCTTAAAATTAATGTAAAACCACTTCTGTGCCACGCCAGGCAACACAATTGCTTAGTCCCTAACCTTTTCTGCGCTACGGACCAGTTTATGTCCGACAATATGTTCACGGACTGGGCTTTAAGGTGTCGCGGATAAATACAACAAAATAAAATCAGTACCGGTACCAAAAAAAGAAGATTTATTCATAACACACGGGAAAAGATCCAGGGAAACCAAGTTAATGATAAAAAATAATGATAAAAAAAACGATAAAAACCCTGGAAACCATAAATTTCACACCTAAGCCTCAACTCTCATGGCCTGGTACCAAACAACTTGGAGGCCGCTGGTTTAAATGCATTTTGATGCAAAGGTTGGCATAACATGATCCAAAGCCAGTTAGATGTGATTGATAAATAAAGATCGGGGAAACCATAGGTGACATGAGAGGATTGTTCACAATGTGGAGAACTAATCTGAGCCAATAAAGAGTGACATCCAGAACAGAACAGCCAATTTGGACAGGCAGACATTTGAGATTCAATATTTGCTTCTTCAGCATTTTCTGTCTCCAATTTCCCTACTTTTGGATGTATAGATTCCATGTTTGCCAGATCCCCAAGGTGGTCAAAGCATAATGGAAAGCTCCAATTCAGCCTCTGACTAATGTATCATCACCATCATAACTCTGCATTATTGTTTCCTTTTGTCCCTTTTAGTTTGTTTTTCTGCTCTTTCATGACTTTTCTGTCTTCCCGTAGACAAGCTACTTTATTGCTTCCTTTTTGTTCCATTTTCCTTCCATCTACTTTAGTACATCTGTTGCTGGGTTGGGTTTGAGAACAAAGAGGTACATTAATGTCCTTTGGTACCTAGAAATAAACTAAGATACTTTTTAACACCAGTTTTTCAAATCAATTTAGATGCATTTTGATGCATCTAAGCACTTTGTGCTTTTACTCCTTAATCAGTGGCCAAATCTTCTGTTTGTTTACTATAGAACACATCAAATACAGGGAGCATACAAGGATAAGCATACAACAAATGTCATACAACAAACATCGTACAAATCAATGCCAAAATAGAAAACTGACTCATACGAGTATACAAATATACTTTATGAAAATAATTTTATATTAATGGTTGATGGCAGGAAAACCTACTAGAAGCAGAAACAAAGCATTATTGGACAAGAAACAGGGTAACTATGTGCGAATGCTGTTTGTTGATTACAGTTCAGCGTTTAACACAATAGTGCCCTGCAGACTGTTCACAAAGCTCAGGGATCTGGGACTTAACAGCCGTCTGTGTGCATGGGTGTTGGACTTCCTCACTGGCAGAACTCAGGTGGTGAGGGTGGGTAGATGCATCTCTAACAGCATCACCATCAACACAGGAGCACCTCAGGGATGTGTCCTCTCGTCACTGCTCTACTCCCTCTACACTTCAGACTGTGTGGCCACCCATGGCTCCAACACCATTGTGAAGTTTGCTGACGACACAGTGGTGTTGGGTGCCATCTCCAACAACGATGAGGCGGCCTACATGGATGAAGTGAAGAATCTGGCATCATGGTGCCAGGACAACCACCTCCAGCTGAACGTCGGCAAGACCAAGGAGCTGGTGGTGGACTTCAGAAGGAGTCAGCACACAGACTACAAGCCCATTATCATCAATGGAGCTCCAGTGGAGAGGGTGCAGTCCTTCAAGTATCTTGGTATCCACATCTCCTCAGACCTGACATGGGCTGCCCACATTCAGGTCCAGACCAAAAAGGCTAGGCAGCGCCTGTATCACCTACGACAACTGAGGAAGTTCAGGGTCTCTCCAAAGATTCTCAGGATTTTCTATACAGGCGCTGTGGAGAGCATCCTCACACAGAACATGACATCGTGGTTTGGGAACAGCTGTGTGAAGGACCAAAAAGCTCTCCAGAGAGTGATCCGTACAGCAGAACGCTGCTGCAGGATTGCTCTCCCCCCGCTTCAGGACACCTACACCAGGAGATGCCGGACTAGAGCAGCGCAGATACTGAAGGACCCGTCCCATCCTCCCATCCTGGCAACAAACTGTTCTTCTGCAATCTGGTAGAAGGTTCCGCATCATCCGGGCAAGGACAGAGAGACTCAAGAGGAGCTTCTATCCCCAAGCCATCCGGGCCCTAAACACACACACCCGGCCTCTCACATCATCTATAATTGACTCTCTTCCAGACACTCTAAACCCAGGCACAATGTACATTCCAAATTCCTTTAATTTTAAATATGTTTATATTGTCTATTCTGTAAAATAGTCAGATGTCCATTCATATTAATGTACAGAATTCACCTGCTTGCTGCTACTACTGCACATTCACCCAATGTATGTATATATATATATATATATATATATATATATATATATATATATATATATATATATATATATATATATATATATATATATATAATGTTCTTCCTCTACCCCCCCCCCATTTTTGCACACGTCGAGGAGCGTGTCAGGCTACATTTCACTGTGTGTTATACTTGTATAACTATGCATGTGACAAATAAAGAACCTTGAAAGCATTATGTGGAATACTTCTTAAAATGACCAACCTTTCATTTTAATGGTAGAAGGGAACTCTTTTTTTCTCTAAAGAAAGAAGATGCTTACTAATCTGTGTAATTGTTTTAATAGCTCTCAATTGCACCCACTATGGGTGGGCCATAATTTAATCAAAGTAGGTGCAAATATCTCTACTGCTACGTGCATTACTACCTTTCAAACACATTTTTTGGATCCTTTTTTTCAGATTGGATATTTTTGTATTTTGTGCCTCTGGGCATAGAATCTTGAAAGCTAGTGTAGCTCATTTAGAATGGACATATGCACAGTTTTGTGATGATGTGCCCTGAGGCATTCATTTCATTGCCAGGTTTGCTGAGGCATCAAAGTGGCTAGAACGGGCAGATTTTCCAGGTCAGGGTGCCCAGAGGAAATCTGACATTTGTTTGAAAATAAGGGAGGCAGGATATTGTTATTGACACATGCTTCAAATAAAATATCAAGGTCTTTTCTAGTGACACCATTATCTTAATAATCACAATCCACAGTGTAACCAACATGCCTGCTTTGACAGCACTTGAAAAAAAAAAGATATGTTGGTTTTAGAGATGTCAACATCAACCTTACCTTGCCTTTGTGCTCTTTCATCTTATAGACATGACCAAACACTCCATAATAATTCATCTAGTTATGTAATATTTTGAATCAGCAGCTTAAACTCTAATATTTTGCTTGTGAGTTATGCTGATCCGGTCTTCCATATATAAGCAAGGGGCACAAATAACAAGTGCATTCAAAGTAATTATGATGGACTACAGTAGCAAAGTGAGCATGCAACTTAACACACTAATTACCTAAACACTTCAGCCCTCCTCCTGTTGGCTGCTTGCCTTTAAAACATCAATGGATTCCACACTGCTCGAAAGCTTCTATGCACTGAACTTGCAAGAACACATCAGGATGACAAAGAAGTTTTCACAGGTAGCTTTTAGTTGTGTAACAACAAAGGATTTCTATCTCTTCAAACCTCAGGAGATACAACAATTGAGAATAATTGATGAATAACCATTCAAATTAGTGGTTCCAGCACTAGGACACAGTTGTGGCCCTTTAGACACTGCAACCAGCCTTCTTTCAGTTGCAGTGGATGGAACCATGGATTACTTTGGAAAAATACTTAAAGAGTAGAAGACAAATTAACTTTCATTCTCAGAAATGCATGCAACGGTAATGGTACCAGTTACCAATATACAACCAAGACCCTCGTGCGAAAAACTGGGTGAAGTACAATCTGCCAGTGGTAAAAACTGACATCCTGTGCACGAATCTATTGTGTTTTACAAGTACTCCACTTCTAAGGTCAAATATTTTTAGATTTATTTAGATTTTCAGTGTCTTTGGTGAGTGTGCTTCTGTGAGTGAGTGTGTGAGACCACGTTATAAAAAGCAAAGACCCAGTTCTTCAAGTAAAACTGCAGCAGTGCAGATGGTTACTTTTAGTACTCAGTGTAGGCTGTTTATTCCTGTAGATGGTCCACTGGAACCTTATTAACGATAAGAAATATATGTTGTACACACCCACAGATGTAAACAAAAAGACAATGCTTGGATGCATGGTAACAGATACACTGTGTAAGAATACATATATACAATAAAGATAAACACACAAAAAAAAAGCCCAGTTAGGCAGGTCCTTTGTTGGAATGGATTGGAAAGCATTTTCCTATTAAAGTAATACCTTCATTCAAGGTTTCAAAGGAATTAAGGCATTTTTTCATAGCAATGATATTTTACTATCCACTAAAGTATTAATGTACAATGCAAGTTAATGTTTAGTATTATAGCCCAGAGCATGGCCACAAACTAAGAGGGAAAAAAAACTGGTGGATGTGACAGTTCAAAAAAGGCTGAAATTCCAGGGTTTTTGGAATGTCTGGAACATATCAGCATAATCTGGCACCAATTCAAGCTAGCCAAAACCAAGACGGGTGGCCTTCATACTGTCTTTCTTAACCTGGCAAATGCTTTTGGCACTGCTCCTCACAGCGTCACCTGGACCGCTTTCAACTTCTTTACACTACCAGAACATGTCACAAATTTGGCCTATTTCTAGCACCTGCAGTTTTGCTTCATCAGACCAGATTTCACCGCCATGTGGCAAAACCTTTGAATTGGAATTGTGGCTGGTTGCACGATATTCCCATTAGCTTTCATCATGGCAATATCAACTTTAAAATGGGTGGTGTTATCTGGAATCCGGTTAACACCAATCAGGGCCTTCATAAGGGCCTTTAAGCAGTGCTAACTGAACATTGTGCTATATTAATGTAATAACAAAATAATAAGTAGATGGGAATAAAAACTTTATTTGAGTCTATATTTTAATTCTAACTAGAAAATGCATTTCCTGAAGAAAATGCAGTGCGGATGGTGAGGCATTAATATTTTTTAGCTGAAATCCTGTAATTGCTGAAATATTTGGAAAACTTGTTAAATTTAACTGAAACATACCAAATCAGTCACCTATAAGCCAAAGTGCAGAACTGTTGAAAACTAAAGTTCACACGGACGACAAAGTTTCAAAGTTGAAAAATAGCTGAACATCTTGAAAATCTAAATAACCAAAGAAAATTTAGAGTCAGAAAAAATCTGAATGAATATTGAAATCTCGTATTCTTTAAGCCACTTCAAGCGTAAAATTTTGTATTTTAAATATTAAACTGTTAAACACACAAAACATCTGCTCTGTGTGCGAGTATCAGTGTGTGAGTGAATTACAAAGTAAGTGGGACATTTGACCAATTGAGCAGGTAAACAGTATTTTACTTGTTTTTTTAAAATGTCCAGATGTCTTACTGCAGTGTTCAAACAATGGGTGTGTTAACTATGAATATATTTGTCAGAACTGACCCCCAGCATTTGCATAACTACCATATGCTGTAAGGCTTCAAATTTATTTATAGTCCCCTCCACAGTCCAGTGTTTTGTAAGCCATTGTTTTTCTGCTCAAGTTCACATCTACAGTAAGAAACCAACAAGTTCAGAGTTTTATATGTTTACATTTCAAATTATGCAATTTCTGGAGAGTATAATCTCTAATTTTATTTATAGACTGCAATGACGATGGAGTTCCGTAGACTTCAGCAGGAAAACAAAATCCCATCACACTTCACTGCTGAAGATCTGAGAGATTCTTTGGTGGAGAAGAGCAAACAGACACTCAGAGAGAAGTGAGTTACTGTGACACCTACAGACCATCCACCTCAGACCTGAAAGTATTAGTGATGGGATTTCCGGCTCTTTTTAGAGAACCGGCTTGGCTCTAGTGATGTGCGGATTGATCCTGAAATATCGATTCCTCCAGTACCAATCATTTATGTTCTAGAATCGATTCTCACATTAAAATATCGATATTTTAGTAATTTAGGGTAAATTTGTAGTTTATCATTAACAGGAAACACAGTGGAAAGAAACTATAACATTCGGATTGTCTACATTCGAAGGAACTACTTCCTCTTCCGCCTTTCATAGTCATGTGTGAAATACAGCTGTATAAATGTGTCGCAGCCCCTTGGCGTGCGCACTCACAAGAATGGCTGAGCGTAATTGGAGTCATGTGCGGACGTATTTTACCTCCACAAACAGCTGAGGCATGGTTTGCGATACATGTGGCAAAAAAGTGAGGTGTTGTGGCAACACCACTGACCTTGTCAAACACCTCAGAGTAAATCATATCACAGAATATGACGAGCGTATGTTGAGGCGAACTGAAGAGCAGGAGTGGACAGGTGCTGCTAGGGCGAGACAGACGTCTCTCACGGAGTCCTTTAGTGCTGCGGGCAGGCAAGGTGTTCAAATAGCGCAAAACTTCAGCATTTTTATTTCTATATGATGAACTCTGCATTATTAAGTGATAAGAACAAGTAATCTGATGTCCTGTAATCATTATGATGCTATAATTTGAGATACAATAAATTAAATATGTTTTTGTATAGGGTATCGGTATCGGATCAGTATCGTCGATACCACCCTGAATTTTACTTGGTATCGGCTCCGAAAGGAAATCAGTGGTATCGCACATCACTATTCGGCTCCCAACCGGCTCTTCAGGATGTTTTGTTGCTTTAATTAATTTATTATTAACAACAATATGAAACTATGCACAAAAGGAATTACTAATGTAAAAAAAACAAACAGTGGTTTTATTTATAGATGTTTATATATAAATATATACGGTGGCCCCTAGAGACAAAGCACGTGCAAACTCCAAAAAGCACGTACAAATTCTAAAGCACATACAAACTCCAAGGCACGTACAAACTCCAAAGCATGTACAAACTCCAAAACACACTGCTAGCGTTAACTGAACTTCCATAACAGAGCTACCTAGATGACTTAAATTACACAATTGAAAGCATATGTATATTGTTTGTGTATTTATACACAGGCACCCATATATATTCCAATAATTTAAAAAAAATGTTCATTTACCTGTTACTACCACACACCAAATCCGGTGGTCGGTGTAGGCACTAGGTAACAAAAGCTCAACAATGCCCCTACCATCCTGGAGCACTTCTTTTGTGTTTTGTACTTGTTTTGGAGTTTGTACGTGCTTTGTAGCTGTTACGTGCTATGGAGTTTTTACGTCTTTTGGAGTTTGTACGTGCTTTGGGGTTTGTACGTGCTTCGGAGTTTGTACGTGTTTTGGAATTTGTACGTGCTTTGTCTCTAGGGGCCACTGTAAATATACTTTTATATATTAACTCCACGTAAAATGTAACAAATAAATTATATAATACAAAAAACCAACTATTTACATTTCAACTTTTAACTATTAAAATTTTCAGCTTCTTCCTTTTAAACAAATTTAAAGTGAAACAACACAAAACACTGCAACCAACACAATTAAATATAAATATGAAAAAATATTAAAACAAAAAAGAAGATGCACATTCTCTGTCATATGGGCCTGCATGAATAAACTTTCTGAGTCCTTTATCATCCGCAACTGAAAATAGTTGTGGATGATTACTAGTAGCTTTCTAATGTGAGTGTTTTGTCGGCTGGCTCTCTTTATACTCCTGGAATCCCCCACGGGGGGGGACCCT